>NC_133329.1:81232878-81547878 GCF_042186555.1 Aquarana catesbeiana | reverse complement strand
ACCATAATCCCCCCTCCACCAAATGATTTGCACCAGTGCACAGAGCCAGGTCCATAAAGACGTGGATGAGCGACTTTGGGGTGGAAGAACTTAAATGGCCTGCACAGAGCTCTGACCTCAACCCGATAGAACACCTTTGGGATGAATTAGAGCTGAGACTGTGAGCCAGACCTTCTCATCCAACATCAGTGCCTGACCTCACAAATGGACTTCTGGAAGAATGATCAAACATTCCCATAGACACACTCCTAAACCTTGTGGACAGCCTTCCCAGAAGAGTTGAAGCTGTTATAGCTGCAAAGGGTGGGCCAACTCAATATTGAACCCAACGGATTAAAACTGGGATGCCATTAAAGTTCATGTGAGTGTAAAGGCAGGTGATAGATAGATAGATAGATAGATAGATAGATAGATAGATAGATAGATAGATAGATAGATAGATAGATAGAATACATGGGGCCATATTGAGTAGATGACATTTTTTCTCTTTTATCTCCATCACAATTGCAGAGTCGGGATCTCCTGATCTGTCAGCCGACACACGTCAGTCCGGATCCGTCTTCCTTCTTTTTCTGTATATAAATATCTTGTGTTTCCTCTGCAGATCTCTTGATCTGACGTTAGTGACTCCGGTGCGCACCGGTCTGGTTATAGAGCGCTCATCATTGGTCGCTGTATTTTCTGCCATTTTGGGAGCAGAACAATAAGGAAGGTTATATAGCCGGCCATCTGCGGGGATAAATGGAACATTAATTTTACTTTATCAGCTGTCTTGGCGTTATTAATAACTGCAAGCCCATTCTATAAATAGCCGTCTATAAAATGCCTTTCCCTGTCCGTGGTGCTGGCTGGAGAAAGGACATTAAATGTCCCTCAATCACCCGTCTACTGTCACCGGTATTAATGCGGTGTAAGCCGGCTATGCTGGTGGTGTGGGTGAGGGGAGAATGGGAAGCACACTGATAACTGTAATAGCCGCTGTCTTATAAATATAATTGTAGATTTTATTATAGTTATAGACCTCATCAATTACTTTTTTTACAGTTTGGTATGACAGAGCTATTCATCTCCCATATATAATCTAATGTCATTGTAGCCTGTTATTCTCCCAATACCAGCTTATACTTAAAGATGACGTTTAATCTGCTTATATTTAGCCTTCCCTGATTCCTCCCACCCCCTTCTTCAGATTGCTAAAAAAATTATTAAATAAAATCTTTCCATTTTCATATCTTATTTTAGACCTCATGATGTCATCATTGGGTCTCTGTGCTTTTCTATGCAATGCAGGCTGAGGAAGGGATCGGCAGGGTGCTGTCCATAGCTTCCTGAAACCATCACAGCACCGTACCTCAGTACACCTCTCAAAAGTCTTCAGGCCTGATGGAAGCAGTGGGTTGGCTCTTGGGAGGAGTTATGCAAATATCAAAATGCTTTGATGGGTGGGTGTCAGTCTGGAAAAGTCTGCATTCCTAGGCAAAATGTATTAGCATGCAGACCGCCCCAGGTAACGCCCACAGGTGATGCTGAGCCCCCATGATTGAAAGGAGCATTGCATACTGAGCATATACAGTGCCTTGAAAAAGTATTCAAACCCCTTGGAATTTTCCACATTTTGTCATGTTACGACCAAAAATACAAATGTATTTTATTGGGATTTTATGTGATAGACCAACACAAAGTGGCACATAATTGTGAAGTGGAAGGAAAATGATAAATGGTTTTCAACACTTTTTACAAATAAATATGTGAAAAGTGTGGGGTACATTTGTATTCAGCCCCCCTGAGTCAATACTTTGTAGAACCACCTTTCACTGCAATTACAGCTGCAAGTCTTTTTGGGGATGTCTCTACCAGCTTTGCACATCTAGAGAGTGACATTTTTGCCCATTCTTCTTTACAAAATAGCTCAAGCTCTGTCAGATTGGATGGAGAGCGTCTGTGAACAGCAATTTTCAAGTCTTGCCACAGATTCTCAATTGGATTCAGGTCTGGACTTTGACTGGGCCATTCTAACACATAAATGTGCTTTGATCTAAACCATTCCATTGTAGCTCTGACTGTAAGTTTAGGGTCGTGGTCCTGCAGGAAGGTGAACCTCCGCCCCGGTCTCAAGTCTTTTGCAGACTCTAACAGGTTTTCTTCTAAGATTGCCCTGTATTTGGCTCCATCCATCTTCCCATTAACTCTGACCAGCTTCCCTGTCCCTGCTAAAGAAAAGCATCCCCACAACATGATGCTACCACCGCTGTGTTTCACAGTGGGGATGGTGTGTTCAGGGTGATGTGCAGTGTTAGTTTTCTGCTACACATAGAGTTTAGCTTTTAGGCCAAAAAGTTCAATTTTGGTCTCATCTGACCAGAGCACCTTCTTCCACATGTTTGCTGTGTCCCCCACATGGCTTCTCACAAACTGCAAACAGAACTTCTTAATGCTTTCTTTCAACAATGGCTTTCTTCTTGCCACTCTTCCATAAAGGCCAGATTTGTGCACAACTAATAGTTGTCCTGTGGACAGATTCTCCCACCTGAGCTGTGGATCTCTGCAGCTCCTCCAGAGTTACCATGGGCCTCTTGACTGCTTCTCTGATTAATGGTCTCCTTGCCCGGCCTGTCAGTTTAAGTGGACGGCGATGTCTTGGTAGGCTTGTAGTTGTGCCATACTCTTTCCATTTTCAGATGATGGATTGATCAGTGCTCCGTGAGATGTTCAAAGCTTGGGATATTTGTTTATAACCTAATCCTGCTTTAAACTTCTCCACAACTTTATCCCTGACCTATCTGGTGTGTTCCTTGCCCTTCATGATGCTGTTTGTTCACTAAGGTTCTCTAACAAACCTCTGGGGGCTTCATAGAACAGCTGTATTTATACTGAGATTAAATTACACACAGGTGGACTCTATTTACTGAATTTTTAATTGTCAATTTTTAATTGTCTGAAGACAATTGGTTCCACTAGATTTTAGTTAGGGGTATCAGAGTAAAGCGGACTGAATACAAATGCACGCCACACTTTTTAGATATTTATTTATGTGTAAAGAAATTTGAAAACCATTTATCATTTTCCTTCTAGTTTACAATTATGTGCCACTTTGTGTTGGTCTATCACATAAAATCCCAAAGAAATACATTATTGTTTTTGGTTGTAACATGACAAAATGTGGAAAAAGTCAAGAGGTATGAATACTTTTTCAAGATATTGTATGACATGCACAGCTGTTCTATATGACAACATTGAAACATAATTTTCAGTAACAATAATGAAATCAAAGAAATGATAATAATTATGGCCAGTAAAAATTGTAGTGTTTCCTCATTCGCTGGCTGGTAGGGGAAGGGCCCCTTTACATGGATGACCAGGGGAAGAAAGGCCCCTATTACACTGGTGCACAATGGAAAAAGGACACTTGTACACTGGTGGTCAGTGGGAAAAGTGTCCCTTTACACTGGTTCTGAATGTGGGAAGGGCCTCTTTACACTGGTGATCAGTGAAATAAATGCCCCTTACACCTGTGGTTAGTGTGGGAAGTGCCCCTTTACAGTGGTGGTCAGTGGGAGAAGGGCCCCTTTACACTGCTGGACAGATGAAGAAGGGCATCTTTATGATGGTGGTAAGTAGGAGACAGGCCCCTTTACACTGATGGTCAGCAAGAGAAGGGCCCCCTCACACTCGTGGTCAGTGAGAAAAAGGCCCATTTACACTGCTGGTCAGCAAGTGAAGGGACCCCTTACACTGGTGATCAGTGGGAAAAGGACCCATTTACACTGGTGCTCAGTGGAAGAAGGTCTCCTTTACACTGGTGGTCAGTTGAAGAAGGGCCTCATTACACTGATTGGTCAGTGGAAGAAGGGCCCCTTTACACTGATGGTCAGTTGAGGAAGGGCCTCTTTATGATGATGGTCAGTGGTTGTGGAAGAAGTTCTCTTTACACTTGCTATCAGTGTGGGATGGACCATTTACAGTGGTGACCATTGTTGAATAGGCCCCTTTACATCGATAGACAGTGGAAGAAGGGCTTCTTTATGTTGTTGGCTGGTTAGAGAAGAGCCCCTTTTTACTGATGGTCTGTAGTCAGCATGAGAAGCCCCCCCCTTCCACTGTTGATCAGTAGGAGAAGGGCCATTTTACACTGATGGTCAGAAAGAAAAGGGATACCTTACACTGGTGGTCAGAGGGAGAAGGAACAATTTACACTGATGGTCAGTGGAAAAAGGTCTTGTTTAAAATGGTGGTCAGGTGGAGAAGAACCTGTTTACGATGGTGGTCAGTGGAAGAAGGACTCCCTTAAACTGGTGGCCAGTGGGAAGAATGCCCCATTTAAAGATAGCTAAAATGACATTGGAGTCAGTGATTACTTATCCAAGAGGTATAAAATTGCACAATTCCCAAGGAACCCCTTGGCAACCTCTGGAGGAACCCCATGGATCTGCGGAACTCTGGATGAGAAAATCTGCTCAATAGTGTGACAATATGTATTCAATGTTAACCTTTTCTGCTGTACTGACAACAACCACTTATAACACTGTGTTCATGTATATTTCTTTGTCTTCCAGGAAATCATATTGTGTGTACATAAAGGATATACACATTACCCTGAAAGCTCAGACATCAGAACAAAATGTATAGTTACTGGTGCCTGTCATCCTTTATACATGAGCCATTCATACTTTGTACGCCTACTGAGGTCTTCAAACACCACCTATGCTTCTACAGCGGCATCTCTCTTCCCCTATGCTTCTATTGTGCAATGAATCATCTGATACGCTATAAACTCCATCAATGTGGTACTATAAATCCAGGCAGTGATAGAATAAACCCATAAAGCAGTATCCACTGCCCAATTTCTTTCTTCATTGGAAGCCTATGTGACAATGCAGGAGCACAACTGGAGATAGAGACAGAATGTTGTCACCCTATAACAGCCCATACTGTATATATAGTATGTATTTCGGCATCATATTGGGCTGTTTGCTGGGATTTTGGCTTTAAGTAGTACAGTACACTCTAGTTTGCATCACACTGAGTTTGAGCTGTTATTTACTTGTCACTTTGCCCCCTCACAGCATCCTTAACATTGGCAGGTAATTATTTTCATCAGAGGAATGGAACAACACCAATTTAGGTCGGTTGTGGTTTCCTTGCCACCTGGGGTTGAAGTCTTTTGATAAAATGTCAACACAAGTCCTCCGAGGAAGTTACATATTTCTAAAAGTAAAAATAACACTGTTTCAGTAGTCTGTAGAACTTCAAGTTTACACTCTGTGGGTAAAGGTTTTTGGAGACTTGACAATCACACCCATAGGAGGTTGTTGGATGTCCCATTCCATTCCATATAGTGTATTAGGCAGCCAAAGTTGTCCGTTTTTTTATCTACACAATATAGTTTTACAGACACTGAAATCCCTTCCTCCCCCTCTCTGTAAAAATAGTTAATTTAAAACAGAACTTCAGCCAAAAATGTTTTGAGGTTTAGATAGATGCTCAGAAAAGAGCTGGTCAATTCACTCGACTGTCAAATAGAGCTTCTGCTCTGAAACGTGTTGGATAATTCAGTTTACTATCAAGCAAAGCTTCTGCCCCAAAACCTGTTGATTTATCCACTCTAGATCAGAGCCTGCTGCAGCCTGTAACTTTAGACTTACTACAAAATACAATCCAGCAAACTTTCAGTGTAATGTGTGGCTTCCTGGCCCCCTGGGGTTGAACTCTTTTGATAAAATGTCAACACGACTCCTCAGAGAAAGCAAAAATGTGCATATTTTAAAAAGTAAAAATATAATTGTTTCAGCAGTCTGTAGGACTTTGAGTTTACACTCTGCGGGCAAAGGTTTTTGGAGACTTGACCATCACTCCTATAAGAGCTTGTTGGATGTCCCATTCGAAAACCATATGGAGTTACCCCCATTTTGAATCTATAACAGTGTCTGTGGGAATTTGTGACCATTTAGCCAAAGGAATATTTGTGAGGTCAGGTAGTGATGTTGGCGGAGAAGACCTGGCTGGCAATCGGTATTCCAGTTAATCCCAAAGATGTTCAGTAGGGTTGAGATCAGGGTTTTCTGCAGGACATTTGAGTTCTTCCACATGACACTCATCAAACCATAACTTTATGAAGCTGGCTTCGACAACAGGAGTATAGTCATGCTGGAACAGAAAAGGGTCTTCAACAAACTGTTACCAAAAGGTTGGAAGAGCGCCATTGTCTAAAATGTTTTTGCATGTTGTATAATCAATATAATGAAACAGCTTAATTCTCTTGCTTGGCTATAGGTTTATTATAGAAAAAAAGGTATGCAAAGGCGAATAGACATCAGCAAAGGAAGCTTGACATGTTTTTTAACAAAGGACCTTATAATTATTATCACTTTGTTCGGAACACTTCAAGATTCCCTTGTTGATATATGTATATATGTGCATATCTTTTTTTCTAAAATAAACTTATAGGCAAGCAAGAGAATGAAGTGGTTTCATGATATCAAAACTTTTTTTTTTTTTTTACCTTAGAGTATTAAGTCAGTCCAAAGAGGGAAAAGGGTATAATCTGCATTACAGGGTTACATGAGGGACTGGCCCCATACATTTCAACTTTAGCTAAACCAACCTATAAATAAAACTTGATGGTGATTTATGACTCTTTAGTCATCATGGTCTAAACAATGTTAGTATTGAATATGAAGGCTACCTTGGAAAAACAACGATGCTAAACAACAGTGTATATGCCCATAGACATTTTTTTGGGGGGCATGGTGACCTGCTCCTCTCAAATCTTTGTTGTGCTAGGATATATCTCGGTCACATAACATTATCCTGCAATAATATTCTCAGATCAGTTAATAAATAACTTTTGTGCTTCTCATCTGCTTAGCAATACCTTCCTGAGGTCTGACCACAGCTGAGAGTGAAAATGTAAACTTTTGCATAAGTTCCTAGTAGTTATACAGAAGTTGTTTGGGATGTGAGATAAGAAAGGTCCTACTCTTTATCAGTAATAATAAAAAAAAAAAGGTAAATGGTCAGAGTGGTTTTCTATATATATATATATATATATATATATTTAGTTTTATTTATGATTTAAAAAACGTGACTATGCACACAAACATTTTTCATTTTGCCGGTAGGCAGAACTCTCACATGTTTTCCATGGCTCTCCTGTTGAAAAGAGTCTGTTGTGTACAGAGCTCAGTAGCTCAAGCTATATCTACATAGAAAAATATCCATATACAAAAAAGTCAAACTCTACATTTCAACTTTGCACCTGTTTATGTTAATTTTTGCACATATTTTTTTCTTTTTATCCTATTTCAGCCACATGTCCTCATCTTCATTCAGTGGTTGGCAGGTCCTGAATAGTGCAGAGAATGGTGTGATATGGTCTGATCCCCTGCAGCATTTCCAGTGAGCTGGTGGGCTTCTCTTGACACCCCTCCCCACAGGAAGTGATCTGTAGACCAGGGAGTCTACAGAGGACAGAGCCAAAGTTAGGGTAAGTACTGCAGATAGAGTATATTTTAGGGCAAAGAAATATATTCAGTAAATCCTTGCAATACATGCTGATTTCCTGTTTTTATAACTTTAAAAATACTGCATGTACAGAACATTGTTTGTAAAATCTAGTATGCTAATAATGTTCTGTTTGGCTACCAACACACTGCCTGTTGTCCCCGAATTACTAACCTGTGTTAGCCATAATTACTGTGTGTAAAAAAATAGCTCTTAGGAGATAGAGTTCTGGGGGCGTGCCTACATTAATACAAACTGAATTTCCAGCAGCTACCTCTTCAAGACTTTTACAAGACTGGTGGTGACATTATGGAGAGTAATAAAATCTGTTTCTCATTACAGAAACAAGGTAGTAATGATGGGGCATGATCTAGAGGGGAGAGGAAAGTTTGGTGACAAATTTGAGTAAAGCCTGGCTATACACTTTAACTTTTGCAGGGCAATTTATTGACATAAAATTCTTGAGCTGGATAATTTTACAATAATGGTAAAATAACATTGACCCCAAACCAATCTAATTACATTTACAGATCCCCTCAGCCCCCAGAGTGCTCTCAACCTCCCACATAGTGCCACCAAGCCCTCTGCAGTGCCTCTTAGCTTGCTTCCATTTCTAACCCTCTAAGTCAATGGTTCTCAACCACCATGCTGTGACCTCCCTTCTTCTGGTCTGTCTGGTTCCTCTGGGCCAACTGCAGATCCCCTAACCTCCCACAATGCCTCCAAACTTCCCATATTGGCAGTACCCTTCAACCCCCACAGTGCCCCCAGGCCCCCCTCAAATCCCTTAACCCCAGATTGCCCTCCAACCTCTCACAGAGAGATTTTTTTTTTTTTTTGCCAACTAACTGGGTGAACGGATTGAGGTCCACATCTCTGATACGTAGAGTGAAAAATTGGTTCCTCAAGGGTGGGGTTTTAAGAGGACAAGAAACAGTTATGTACTTAAAATCCTACCCTTGAGGAACCCCTTTTTCACTCCAACCTCTCACAGTGCCATTAAGCCCTCTGCTGTGTCCCCGAGCTTGCTGCAGAGCCTCCAACCTCTGATAGAGCCCTCAATCTTCAACAGTGTCCCACAGTGACCCCCACCCACCTGCAGTGCCCTCCAGTCTTTCACAGTGTCCCTGCCACCCAGCCCCCTCCATGAATCCTAGCCCCCACAGTTGCCCCAAGCTCCCTCCAGAATCCTTATTCCCTACAAGGCCAACCAAATCTGTCCCCTAACACCCTCCTGAACCCTCACCCCCTAACAGTGATACCCAGCCCCATCCAGAGCCTTACAGTTGTAGCACTACCTCAGTAGGGGGTGCAGATGACTGGGTTCACAACTCCTACACAGCCAGGCAAATAGTAGTTTCAGTTTTAATCCAGACACAAGGAACAGTCTTTGAGCTTGTTTTTTATGTTTTATTAGGGGTAATAACTTTGGATGGGGAAAAGGAATCATGGGATGCCTGACTTGATAGTAACGAAAACCAGGGACAACTTTCTCCCTATGTACAGCTTCATATTTGTTTCTTCACTAACAGTCTTTAAATGAAAAGATGCAAAAGCCCCTTAAGGACTCGGAACTCTCTGTCCCTTTAGAAAGTAGCACAAAATGTTGTGAACTGCATCCTGGAGTACGTCCACTTCCCTTGTAAACACTGGTCCCAGCTCTGCAGACTGCAGGAAATGCCAGCCCACCTGGCTACTTCTTCACCAGCCCACCCAGCTGACTCTTCAGCAGTTTACCTGGCTGCTCCAGAGATCTCCAGGGCAAGGTTAAGAAAGATTTAACACACCGCTGTGTTCCAGAGAGACCTGCTACGTGTGGCAGTCTCTCCCCTTGTAAGACCCTGACTGTGCTGTAGTACTAACACTGTCCTCCTTGCTCCCGCTACCTCTCAGAGAAAACTCCCTCCAAACTGCTTCTGTTGTCGGGATGCGCCCAGGCCAGCCCAAGCCCCGACTTGAGGCCGAGCACCCCCACCCACCAGACGAGGGGGTTCGCCTCAAGGGTCACAGACAGTCCCCTCAGCACTCAATCTTCCACCCGACTCCCCATGCCAGCATGACTCATCCATACATACAGGCTGGCCCAACCACCCTGCAAGGCTCCCACCTGGGGATTGGTCAAGCTCCCCTGAGTATGCAGCACAACCCTCCTAGCCTCCGCCCTCCAGTTTCCAGAACGTTTTCCTACTTTCCAGAACCAGGGGGAGGCACCAGAGACTTGTCTGCATGAGTCATCCAGCCCTGAACTAAAGTAAACCCATGACCCTATTAAGGCTCACAGGTTAAAGCATGAGACATAATAAATTTCCCTTCACTCACACTAATAGCACATTAGAGGGTGCTACATACACAGTATTTTAGTGCAAACGTTGTATTCCCATTCAATGATTGTGTGAGTATAAACTTTTTTTTTTTCTGTTGGGGAAATTATGGTTTTGGACCTATTTACCAGGTCCACATCACAATAGGGTTGAGAACCTCTGCTCTAAGCTGCATTCTGCTGAGAAGGAGGAGTGGCCAAGCACAGGAGCTAAAGTTAAAAATTTCTGCATGTGTCAGAGGTACGAAAGCACCTTTACTAGTAAATATATATTTTCTCTGACATTATTGTTGATGCTTCTAGAACATGATATGCTTTGTGGTCAAGCCACATACAATAATTTCTTCTTTAAAACTAATTTTGACAACAAGAGCATGGAACATCAGCAGGTAATGGGTAATGGTCAGGTCATGAATGAGGTCAGGTCACTAGTAGGTCTTGTTCACCTCATTAATCCTCGTTGCGTTTTTAGGTTTCTCGGATAACCCATAACATGATAAATACAGTGAAATGCACTTAATATAATTACAGTAGCACACTTCTCTGCTCTTATCTCTGGATATCAATTTGCAGAGGCTCCCTGGTCGGTGAGGATTGAGTTCTCCACGTCCTTGCCAAGCTGGGTGGAGGATTCGGCTGTTGTTCATCCTAGATTCCTAGAAATGAGGTGATTGAAGTCAGCAGTAGTATGATGTGACATATCGTCCTGTCTGCTATATAAAGAACAAAGTAAATATATCAAGGTATGTATTCCCTGTCTGGGCGGGTGTAAAAGGAACCCATCATAAACCTTAGCAATTTCGACTGAATATATGATGAAAAATATCTGATTGGAGGTTGGAGGACCTTACGTGATCACAGATCTGAAGCTCAAGGTAGCTAAAGTCATAAACAAATATTACATTTCTTATAACGGCAGGGTCACTAATAAGGGGGTAGCACCTGCCCTCCTGTGCGGGGTCCAGGCCCCATAAGTTCAACAGGGGGGCCTAGAGCAGCAGGAGTGGGCGCAATTACTGGAACACAGGGCTGTTCAAAAAATATAAACAATAAAAAAAAAATCTAAAATTGTAAAACATTTTTTAAAAAACCCCATAATGACGGGCTTATTCTCACATATTCTGGTCGCATGAATGAGCAATTTGTTAGGCATGGCTCACTGTTCCTGTCAGCTAGGCTGTATGGGGCCCCATGATTTCTAACAGCAGACCTGTATAAAGGTCTAACGTTTCCTCCCTTCCACCAAACTATTAACCAGTTAGGCCTGCCTACCACCCTAAAGAACCAGTAGGAAGGCTCAAATAGCACGAGACGATGGGACCAAGCCTGACATTACCATGAAAAGTCAAGATCTGAGTGTAACTTGAGATGCCTATATCTATGGATGTGTCGTCGGGCTACTCCAAAGAGATGCCTCATGAAAATAGGAATTGTTTATGGACTATCTTGGTACCCAGGGAATGAACAAGGTAAATATAACATTTTTATTTTATTATAAATAACAAAAATTGAAAAACATTTAATACAAACAATATATAAAAAGTTATTGCATACTATGACAAAATAGTACAGACTTAACGGTTTGAACCCCACAATATAGTGGAGACTCAAAAGATGTAGGTCCAAGTGTGATCCGCAACATGTTTCACGAAAAATATTCGCTTCTTCAAGAGGAGTTGAGCTTAAACATCTATAAAGAGATACAATCTTAAAGTTATACAGTCACATGTAATGAAAAGGGGGGGTAAATCAATGTAATTAATCTGGTAATTTGGAGTATTATAGTCGGGCATGGCTTATCAATGGAAACCCAAAATCAGGGTAACGGGCGGCACAATTTGAGGCACCCAGACTGGGTAATCCCCCTGTGGCGAACATGGGGGGCACTGAAAAGATGCAATAACTAAAAAAAAAATATTTAAAATGATATGTAATATATATATATATATATATATATATATATATATATATATATATATATATATATATATATATATGGGTCTTTATAATCTCAGATGGAAACGAAAGGAAAAAGGAGGTGGGGGAGGGGGAAAAAGGAGGGGGGGACAAGGGGGGAGAGGTGAGAGGGAAAAGAGTGGGGGGGGAAGTAGGGAAAAGGAGGGGGGAAGGGGAAAAGGGGAGGGGAAGAAGGAGGGGGGGTTGGTCAATGGGAGAGAGGGGGGAGGGGATAGGGTGGGAGAGGGAATGGGATGAGTACATATCTATCCATTTAGAGATTGGACCCACCCAATAGATGGCGTATGAAGAGTAGAACACCCGGGAATCAGGAACAAAATTCAAAACATGACGAAGAAGCAAGGATGGGTAGATGGGCTATGGCACAGATGATATCCAGCATTCGAAACACTGCCAATAGGTAATTCCCCTGCAACGTTAAAATAAAAAGAGATATAATGAGTATATGCAGGAGCAAGGACCGGCGGTCCACGCCTGCAACTACCGCCATATAGCAAGGGACGATGAGGGGTATCAAGTACTTCCTCATCATTAGGTTGTGCGATACCAACCATCAAATAAACCAGTCCTACCTTAGAGGTGTTAGATTGAAGCCTGTCCCCGGGTGGCGGCCATCTGCAATAAGAACCGCCATAAGCATTTCAATCAGACGCACATCAGTGTGTCGGCTTACGTCGGCGGCCAATGTCACCTGATCTGTCTCGCCCATGATGCGCGTGCAGATGCGCACCCGCGTGCCACTCATGATCAGATTGCCACTGCTCGCGCGCACAGTGTGCATGCTCGTGACCCACACAAGAGGCTGCACAAGGCCACCTATGAGGGAAAAAGGAGGAAAAGCCATCCAAGGCATTGGAGGCCCGCCTCCCAATGGCAAGACGCATGTCCGCCACTGGCAGGGTGTAACGCCTCAAGCCCCCCCAAATCCCATGGTAAAGCATGCCCGACACCAGAAGTTGATATGTAAAGCAAAAGTTTAAGCGTTAAAGGTAGCGAAGTGATGTGTGCGTCTCAAAGACACGGCCACGGCAGGAAATCCCCTCCTAGTTCTTGCCCAAGATGCACACAAATCCAAGGAAATGCAGCATAAGTTGGACAATAAAGTTAATTTGTCACCAGTCATGATCTCACCACACAGAATCGCACCCAATTACAGATGGATCCTAAAATTAAAATAGAAATTGTTTGGGGTATATGCTTGACCCAATTAGCATTTGATACATTCAATAGCCATCCTGGTCATGTGAGAGAGGGGAAGAGAAGAATAGGGGAAACAAAGAAAAAGAGAGAGAAAGGGAAGGAAAAGGGGGGTAAACACAGAAAGAAAGCAGGCGACTGGGACAGAGCGATTTTGAGACGCAAAGCCATCTCCTTCTTCCCCTCCCCTTTTCCCCTTTCCTCCCCTCCTTTTCCCTACTTCCCCCTCCCTCCCTTTTCCCTCTTCTGCCTTAAAGTTCTTCTGATAAACTTCATGTGCCTTCAGCCTCAGAGCTGTCTACCTGCAGTGTGAGATTATCTAAGGAACTGCTGCCTCTGACTGCTAGTCACATTAGATTTGGATTGAGATTTGGCAATGCCACTCACTGTTTTCCTAGATGGAGAGGAAGCTGTACCTGAGGACCTGCAGTGCATGGATCTCCCTGGCTATACTTTATTAACTATGTGGATCTGTGCTTTCTCCACCTCTCCTGCTATTCTTGATCATTATCCCTCCAGTCACCAGGGGGGGCAGCTCTGGCATGGGGAAGCAAAACCCTGCCTCTACCAAAATCACGCCTCCATAATGAGTCACAGTGCAGAACAAAGCATTGTAAATCAATGGTAGGGAAAAGCTCAGCTGCAAGGAGCCTACAGGCAATACAGGTAACTAGTCTTCTGTCTTTTTTGAGTCAGATTCCACAGCTCAGAACCTCTTTAGATACATAAAAATAGGAAAATGTACAAAGTGTTGTCCTTTTTATTCTGTTTATCTTTGTAATTCGGTTACATTCAATGGACATCTGTTATTTTTAATATGAATAACTCAAATCCCTTTGACTGCTATGATGATTTGCCAGAGCATGCACCATGACCTGGGGTGCCTTTTGCCAAATATGGCTGAGGGGAACTAAGTCCACGCCTCACACTATATAAGGCTGCCTGCACGTCAGCCTCATGTAGTGTGTCGTTGGCGTGGACGGAGAGAGAAAGTGTCATTTTGATTGAGCAGGCAGGAAGGCAGGCAGGCTGATTATTCAGTTAGCTGCAGTGTATTTAATATATATATACAGACAGTCTTGTATATATATATATATATATATCTCCACTGCATACAGTTTAGCTATCTCACTGCAGGCTGTTCCTGGTGTACTGTTTCTAATATACTTCTGGTAGGCAGGTGATTCAGTTAGCTGCAGTGTATTTAATATATATACAGATAGTCTCGTGTATATATATATATATATATATATATGTATATATATATATATATATATATATATATATATATATATATATATATATATATATGTATATATATATATATATATATATATATATATATATATGTATATATATATATATATATATATATATATATATGTATATATATATATATATATATATATATACACTGCATACAGTTTAGCTGTATCTCACTGCAGGCCGTTCCTGGTTCTAATATACTTCTGGCAGGCAGGTGATTCAGTTAGCTGCAGTGTAATATATATATATATACAGACAGTCTCGTGTGTGTATATATATATACATATATAGATATATATATATCTATATATATATATCTATATATGTATATATATATAGCTAAACTGTATGCAGTGGATATATATATATATATATATATATATATCCACTGCATACAGTTTAGCTATATCTGACTGCAGGCCATTCCTGGTGCACTGTTTCTAATATACTTCAGGCGGTGTACACAGTATACAGTGCAGTTGCTCATACTTTTCTGGTGATCAATACAGTACACCCATAGTTGTTATTACACTTCTGTTGGTATACACAGTACCGTGCACACCTAGTGCAGTTGCTACTACTTTCCTGGTGGTGTACATAATACATACAGTGCACCCATAGTTGTTATTACACTTCTGTTGGTGTACACAGTACTGTGCACCCCTAGTGCAGTTGCTACTACTTTTCTGGTGGTGTACACAATACATACAGTGCACCCATAGTTGTTATTACACTTCTGTTGGTGTACACAGTACCGTGCACCCCTAGTGCAGTTGCTACTACTTTCCTAGTGGTGTACTCAATACATACAGTGCACCCATAGTTGTTATTAAACTTCTGTTGGTGTACACAGTACCTTGCACCCCTAGTGCAGTTGCTACTACTTTCCTGGCGGTGTACACAATAGATACAGTGCACCCATAGTTGTTATTACACTCCTGTTGGTGTACACAGTACCGTGCACCCCTAGTGCAGTTGCTACTACTTTCCTTTTGGTGTACACAATACATACAGTGCACCCATAGTTGTTATTACACTTCTGTTGGTGTACACAGTACCGTGCACCCCTAGTGCAGTTGCTACTACTTTCTTGGTGGTGTACACAATACATACAGTGCACCCATAGTTGTTATTAAACTTCTGTTGCAGAGGGAGCAGAGGATAAAACATCTTCGGGAGGCCTTGCAGAAAGGTTTGTGCAATGCGTTTCCAGAGCCTGGGAGGTTACAATTTCCTGGTGCTGGACAACGTGTTGGTGAGGCTTCGTTCAGTCACAGAAAGAGCAGTGGAGAAGGTGGCCGGCAATTCTTCAGTCCTCAGTGCCCGGGTCTGATCGGTTCCAGCAACCATCGCCAGCGTCTGAATTACATGGTGCAGGAATATCTAGGGGCAAGATCAGACTTGGAGACCTTTCAACCAGAACATCCACTGGGTTACTGGGTCTTGAGGATGGACCACTGGCCAGAGTTTGCTCAATATGCAACTGAGCTACTGGCCTGTCCTACATTCAGCGTTCTTTCTGAATGCACATTCAGTGCTGCTGGAGGCTTTGTAACAGATCACAGAGTGCGCCTGTCCACAGACTCTGTTGATCGGCTCACATTCATAAAAATTAATCAGTCTTGGATAACCAGCTACCAGCTAGGCTTGTGCCACCACCACCACCTAAGGCCCAATTTTTATGCCCCTGTTTAACAGGGGCGCGTAATTACAATATTTTATCTAATATTTCACAGCAAGGCCTGTTCCTGCGCTCAACAAAAGTATCTGTGAGGCTTTACAGTGTTGTGCCACCACCACCACTGCCTAAGGCCCAATTTCTCTGCCCCTATTTAACAGGGGCAAGTAATTACAATTCTTGATATAATATTTCACAGCAGGGCCCGTTCCAGCGTCCACCAAGAGTAACTGTGAGGGCTTACAGTGTTCTGGTACCACCAACACCTAAGGCCCAATTTTCTGCAGAGTGTATAGGGCAGGCCGTATAGTATATCCAAGCGGTCCCCTATTTTCAAACATCCAACTTACAAAAATGACTCCTACTTACAAACGGAGGGAGACAACAGGAAGTGAGAGGAAATCTACCCCTAGGAAGGGAAATTCTCTCCTGTAAGAGTTATGCCTGTACACACGATAGGATTTTCCGATGGAAAATGTGTGATAGGACCTTGTTGTCGGAAATTCTGACCGTGTGTAGGCTCCCGACGTACGTGTTTTACGTCACTACATTCAGAACGATCGGATTTTCCAACAACTTTGTGCGACCGTGTGTATGCAAGACAAGTTTGAGTCAACATCCGTCGGAAAAAATCCATGGATTTTGTTGTCGGAATGTCCGATCAATGTCTGACTGTGTGTACAGGGCATCCAATGTCTCCAATGATGCTTTATCACCAGTCCTTGTTACCCTAATAATGCAAAATTTTCAAAATCCAATTGTCAAAAAAGTAAGGTGAGATCTTCTGAACAGGGGCACAGACAGCAAAAAAAATGTTACAGGGGTGATAACCCTGCCCTATATTATCCAAAAAGCTTAAAACTAGATTTTTGGGCTGGAGCTACACGTAAAAAATGTACCTGTTCTAAATTACAGATTCAACTTAACAACAAACCTACAGTCCCTATCTTGTTTGTAACCCGGGGACTGCCTGTATACTGCTGTTAAGAGTATATAGGGCCTGGGGGCCCCACGCCTTTTTTTTTTTTATTTGGGTGTGGGGTTCCCCTAAATATCCATACCAGACTACCAGACCCAAAGGGCCCGGTAATGGGCTGGGGGGCAACATTACATTACAGCCGCAAGCAGTTTTAAATCTCTTTTTTTCCTTTAGAAATGTCATTTTGTGCAGGGACTGTTCTAAACATGGGAAAAATGCGCCACTTTACAGGCATACTATAGACACACCCCCCCCAGGTACGATATTTAAAGGAATATTACACTTTTATTGTTTCACTTTAAGCATTATTAAAATCACTGCTCCTGAAAAAACAGCCGTTTTCAAAACTTTTTTTGCATTGATACATGTCCCCTGGGGCAGAACCTGGGTCCCCAAACACTTTTTATGACAATAACTTGCAAATTAGCCTTTAAAATTAGCACTTTTGATTTTTCACGTTCGAGTCCCGTAGACTTTAACGGGGTTCGCATGTTCGCATACATTTTTGGACTGCTCGCATGTTCTGCCGCGAACCAAATCAGGGGGTGTTCGGCTCATCCCTAGTCAGGATACTTTCTTCAAGCCCCCGCTGCCTGGTGTTATCAGAGAGGTAGGTTGTACAGTGTAGAGTCATACAGAAACACTGTGAAAAACCGGCTCAGCTTGGCTTCAATGGATAATATAAAACTCGGAATAAGAATCTTTCTAACTGTAGTGTAGATTGAATGTTTCCTGGATGACATCAGCAGTTATTTGATTTCACTTGCTGCTTGGAATTGCTGCCCTAAACCCTTTAATTATACAACAATAATAATTACATGCAAATTTTATCGTAGACATTTGAGTCTCATTGTTCCCATAATATTAGATTGACAAGAATAACACTGTTAGGTTGTCATGTACAGTTTATCAAAGATTCAGCAAATAAGATCATCATTAAAATATCTGAAGCGTATAATTTATAGAAGTATAATGTTATTGTTAGTGAGTACATATTTTCAGTTATTATTGCGCTTACAACTTGTGGCCCTCTGCTTGGATTTGATTGGCCCTTGATTCACAGATACTCATACCAAGGATGAGGCCCAATTCCTCAAACTGATGCACAACAATGGGGTCAAATTTCTTCCACTGGCCCCAACAAAAGGGCACAAACATACCCTTATCCAACACCATTGATGGTGTACTATTTCTGTAAATGATACAAAAGACCAGACACTATTCCTCCCATTGACACCAACAATAGAGCATAATTCTTCCCACTGGTACCCCAACAATATGGTAGAATTTTTCCCAGTAACACCAACGATGGGTTACTATTCCCCCTACTGACAACAACAGTGGGGCATAATTCATCCCAGTGCCGCCACTGATGGGGCATCATTTCTCCCATTTACACCAACAATAGGGCACAATTCTTCCCAGTGAGACCAATGATGGGGCATAATTCTCCCACTATATGTATAACCAGGTCCATAAATATTGAGATGTCGACACAATTCTAATCTTTTTGGCTCTAAACACCACCACAATGAATTTGAAATGAAACGAACAAGATGTGCTTTAACTGCAGACTTTCAGCTTTAATTTGAAGGTATTTACATCCAAATCAGGTGAACGGTGTAGGAATTACAACAGTTTGTATATGTGTCTCCCACTTTTTAAGGGACCAAAAGTAATGGGACAGATTAATAATCATCCATCAAACTTTCACTTTTTAATACTTGGTTGCAAATCCTTTGCAGTCAATTACAGCCTGAAGTCTAGAATGCAGAGACATCACCAGACGTTGGGTTTCATCCCTGGTGATGCTCTGCCAGGCCTCTACTGCAACTGTCTTCAGTTCCTGCTTGTTCTTGGGGCATTTTCCCTTCAGTTTTGTCTTCAGCAAGTGAAACGCATGCTTATTCGGATTCATATCAGGTGATTGACTGGCCATTGCATAACATTCCACTTCTATCCCTTAAAAAACACTTTGGTTGCTTTCGCAGTATGCTTCGGGTCATTGTCCATCTGCACTGTGAAGCACCGTCCAATGAGTTCTGAAGCATTTTGCTGAATATGAGCAGATAATATTGCCCAAAACACTTCAGAATTCATCCTGTTGCTTTTGTCAGCAGTCACATCATCAATAAATACAAGAGAACCAGTTCCATTGGCAGCCATACATGCCCACGCCATGACACTACCACCACCATGCTTCATTGATGAGGTGGTATGCTTTAGATCATGAGCAGTTCCTTTCCTTCTCCATACTCTTCTCTTCCCATCACTCTGGTACAAGTTGATCTCGGTCTCATCTGTCCATAGCATGTTGTTCCAGAACTGTGAAGGCTTTTTTAGATGTTGTTTGGCAAACTCTAATCTGGCCTTCCTGTTTTTGAGGCTCACCAATGGTTTATATCTTGTGGTGAACCCTCTGTATTCAATCTGGTGAAGTCTTCTCTTGATTGTTGACTTTGACACACATACACCTACCTCCTGGAGAGTGTTCTTGATCTGGCCAACTGTTGTGAAGGGTGTTTTCTTCACCAGGGAAAGAATTCTTTGGTCATCCACCACAGTTGTTTTCCATGGTCATCCGGGTCTTTTGGTGTTGCTGAGCTCACTGGTGCGTTCTTTCTTTTTAAGGATGTTCCAAACAGTTGATTTGGCCACACCTAATGTTTTTGCTATCTCTTTGATGGGTTTGTTTTGTTTTTTCAGCCTAATGATGGCTTGCTTCACTGATAGTGACAGCTCTTTGGATCTCATATTGAGAGTTGACAGCAACAGATTCCAAATGCAAATAGCACACTTGAAATGAACTTTGGACCTTTTATCTGCTGCTTGTAAATGGGATAATGAGGGAATAACACACACCTGGCCATTACTTTTGGTCCCTTAAAAAGTGGGAGGCACATATACAAACTGTTGTAATTCCTACACCGTTCTCCTGATTTGGATGTAAATACCCTCAAATTAAAGCTGAAAGTCTGCAGTTAAAGCACATCTTGTTTGTTTCATTTCAAATCCATTGTGGTGGTGGCCAAAAAGATTAGAATTGTGTCAATGTCCCAATATTTATGGACCTGACTGTAGATATTCGCCAGCACACCAAGGATCATCAATTTAATTCAAACGGTTTTTATTAAAGAAAGATCACATCACAAAACAGTGTAGTGTAACATTTCAGAGCTATGCAGGTCCCCTTTGTCAGGCATGTGATGGTGATAGTGAATGAGACCAATGATGGGGCATAATTCTCCCACTGACTACAACAATGGGGCAAAATTATTACTAGTGACCCAATGATGGACACAAATGCTGAAGGTGACAACAACTATTGGAAAAATACCTCCCACTAATACCAATGTTGGGGAACTATTTCCCCCACTAACACCATTGATGGGTAATTATTCCTTTCATTGACACCAAAAACAGGGTCCCAATTCCGGCCAGTGACAACAACAAAAAGACACTATTCCTTCCACTTACACCAATAAAGGGACACTATTTCTTCTTCTGACACCAACAATGGAGCCTACATGTAGTCAGTCTTTACTTTCAATGGCCACAATCTGTTCCCCAGAGTCTTAAAAACAGTGAACTGCCCATTTGCTTAGAAAAACTGAGGATTCCTGCACTAAAAAGCATTTTCAGTAGTTCAGTGCAGTTACTCTGTCTCTTTTTTTAACAACAATTGTATAATTTATCAGCCACAAAGGGAGGGCATTGTTTTCAGCAAGTCAGCCTACTTATAGAGTTGACTTGTATCAAGAAGCAGTAAAGCACAACTCTTGTGTCTGTTCTACTTACAGGGCCGGTGCTACCACTAGGCCAACTAGGCAGCCGCCTAGGGCGCACTGCTGCCTAGGGCTCCCAGCCACTGGTGTTCCTACTCTCTTCTCTCTGCATCAAGCAACTAAGTCTCATCTGTGTCCTGACTCCCAAATGAATAGAAGCAAGCAAACATTCATTGGTGGGCGCTGGTAGGCTGCATTTGATGGGCGCTGGTAGGCTGCATTAATGGGCACTGGTAAGCTGCATTTGATGGACACTGGTAGGCTGCATTTGATGGGCGTTGGTAGGCTGCATTGATGGGCGCTGGTAGGCTGCATTTGATGGGCGCTGGTAGGCTGCATTTGATGGGAGCTGGTAGACTGCATTTGATGGGAGCTGATAGGCTGCATTGATGGGGGCTGGTAGGCTGCATTGATTGGCGCTAGTGAGGCTGCATTAATGGGCGCTGATAGGCTGCATTTGATGGGCGCTGGCGAGGCTGTAGCTGTAGTGTGCTACACCAAACCTTTCACCCAGCTTCTAAATGATTGCGTCCATTATTTTGGAAACACAGTATAAAAGTAGTGGTGAAAACAAAAATGCACTTGGGGGTTTAATCAATCATTATTACCATATATACTCGAGTATAAGCTGAGTTTTTCAGCACATTTTTTTTGTGCTGAAAATGCCCCCCTCGGCTTATACTGGAGTCAAGCACTTTTCTGCAGCAGAGAATGACATTTTCCGAACCGAATTTGGGGCCCCGTATCTCGGGGCCACTTGGTGCTAGGAACCCCAAATTTGGTGTGCAAACCCAGTGGATCTAGTACTACAACATATCCAAAGCTGAGTTCCTAGCACCAAGTGGCCCTGAGATACGGGGCCCCAAATTTGGTTCAGAAAATGTCATTCTCTGCTGCAGAAAAGTGCTTGACATTTTCCAAACCGACTTTGGGGCCCCGTATCTTGGGGCCACTTGGTGCTAGGAACCCCAGTTGAATATTGGGGTTCCTAGCACCAAGTGGCCCCGAGATACGGGACCCCAAAGTTGGTCAGCTGTGTCCATCTGCAGCAATGTCATTTCAGGACCCTTTGGGTCAAGAGACCCCAAATTTTGGCTGCAGCTAGAGGGCATCTAGGAACCCTTAATTATCGAGTTTGAAGTTCGGGGGACCTATGGCTGCAAATGGGCACAGTGAGGCATGCAAATGGGCACAGAGAGGCTGCAAATGGGCATTGTTGACCCTCTTTTCCACTTACAGTAGCTGCGCATTTCTCACCCTAGGCTTATACTCGAGTCAATAAGTTTTCCCAGTTTTTTGTGGTAAAATTAGGTGCCTCGGCTTATATTCGGGTCGGCTTATACTCGAGTATATATGGTACATAATAAATCTCTGTGGTCCCCTGGGGGCTCCTGGGGGCATGGTAGGGGTGTGTCCTGTGCCCACATACCTGATGTTTATAGGTGTTCCTCTTTCCCAACTTAGAAAGTTGGGAGGTATTTGTCTCTACTCCAGATCCTGCTTCTTTTGAGTTATTGCACTGTACACACCTGTATTTATTGCACTAGCAAACTGAAGTTCACTTTCTAGCTTTACTTGATACGCTTTTGAAAGAAAATTAGTTTAGACATCAAAAGGTTGGGGAACTGTAATGTGTGTCTAAACTAATTCTTCAAAGAACAAACTCAGCAGAGCTGTGAGCTCAGGTGTCTGGAACGGGATAAATAGTGCTTGGGTTATTCTCTGGATAAAATTTTCTTGGGGACTTGGTGTCATGAAACAATCTCAGCTTTGTCACATTGCTGATCTTATCAGATATATGTAACTTCTGCATGAGAGTTGGCTCAGAGTAAGAATTAAACAATGAGCCATTTTAGAAGCAGATCAGCATCCCCCAACCAAAACACCTTGATTTTGTCTACTGGAATTAATGGGTTTTCATGGTTGATGGAGGAATTAAGGCAGTGGAGAATGAATAGTACCATAGAGCCAAAAGGCCAGGTGATAAGACAGAGAAGTAGGTTACGTTAATACAGAACCTCTGTCTGTTATTTTTGTATCTTGTATCCCTATTGTGAGATACCTTCAACTTCCTGAGTGGCCTCTGGTACAGGAAGTGAATGGAAATTTCCCCAACAAAGATAAAGGCAGTAATGAAAACCCAAGAGATGATCTAACCCAGTCATTCTAAACCAGGGTCCCATGGAACACTAGGATTCCTCCAGAAGTTGCTATGGGTTCTTTGAGCTATGGCTGATTAACCTCCCATCTGATGATGCTTGCACAGTTCGGGGGGGCCAAAACCACTTGGCAGAATCACCAGCATTACACTAACAATCTTTTAAGCTGGCTTTAAGGATGGCATTCTGTCCACCACTGTAAGGCCCCTTTTACACGGTCGGACCGTTCAGGTCCGCCAGTCAGTTTTGACGGCGGACCTGAACGGGCGCTCCATGTTAGCCTATGGAGCGACGGATGTCTCCGCTGACATCCGACCCCATCCGATCCGCTAAAAGCAGACGGATGGCCCTAAGTCCAGATCCGTCGCTGGCGGATCAGATCGGGTGAGATCTGACGAAAACAGACATGCTGTCCGTTTTCATTCAATCCCTCCATAGGCAGCAGCGGCGCCTGACAAGCCCCTTCCCGCTCAGTGAGCAGAGAGGGACCTGTCATCCGCCGGCTCAGCGGAGATCAACGGACCACGGAGCCCGCCTCGTGTGAATGAGGCCGGGGCATCCTTTTCACTGGACACCAATGTAAGGGGCATTCTTCTCAATTCATTTTCTACTGTGCCCTGCGGTGGCACCTGGAGGCTCGTATCGAGAGTGCTTGGTCCCATATCTCCCCCCCCTCCTTCCACAACTCCCCGGTAGAACTTTGTGGACCATTGGGTGGCTCCACCCGGCTTGCCACATTGAACACACTTGGAAGACCTATAGAAAAGAATTCAATCCGGATGGCCGCACTCCAACAACGATTTCTTTATTGGTGAAAAACCATACAGCAAAATATGAAATCCACAGCTGACATGTCATTAAATGCAGCATTCCATATATATAAAAACAGCTTTGTTTAATTATGTTAAGACTGCAAAGCAATCCTTCCAGCAAAAAGTATATAGAACACTTATTGGCCCCTAATTGACAGTAATAATTCTCGCATAAGGCTACTTTTCTATTTATCTTTTCTAGATTTCAATATATTAATTGAAATGATTGCATGAAAAAGAACATGTATGTATGTGTACATGAGAACATGAAAATGGAAAGAGTACTGGAACAGATGCTAAGAAAAATACAATAGATATCAGCAGAGAAAACAGTGTGTGTGACACAAATTCTATATGGATGTATATGCATCCATATATGTGAACGTGTGTGAAAACACACACACATTTCTGTGTGTGTGATGTGTCAAGTGCCTTCTAGAAAAATCAATTTTATGTTGTAGTAAAAAAAATCTCTGTTTTTATCTTATGGTGAAAAAAGAAGGGCAAGGGACTGATACTGACTCACACACATGATGAGTAGCAAAATAGAAAACAATCGTTGCTATTTATTTGGAAGACCTACTTATTTCATTTATGTGTCTTTCATACTACTATACCTATGTGGAAGTCTTCTACAATTTTCTAATAACTGTAAGTCCGGACTGTGAGGTCTGATGTATAGTGTTTTTTTTTTGTTTTTTAATATTACATTTTTGTGTTTTTATCTCCACATATCTCTCTGTGCCTCTCCTGAGGAAGCGAGTCTTTTATCTCGCAACACACGTTGAGAATATTAGCACAGACCATCTATGTTAATGCAAGGTTTCCAAATTTGAACGTCTTAATGCCATTTATTTATACGTCTTCTTTGTTGTTATACATGTATGACAGCTTGTTTTTAAAATGTATGTAATCATTTCTTGTTTTGTAATACATTTTCTTATATTTCATACTCTTGGGGTGTGACTTGTTAAAGTCCCATGGGCAATGAATTGTTGTGTATTCTCAATGAATTTGTTTTAGCAGGGGTTCCCTGAGACCTCAATATTATTTTAAGGGTTTCTCTGGGATAAAACCATTGAGAAAGGCTGAGCTAACCCTTCCCTGAGACCTTTTGCCTGGAGTTCCAGTTTAAGTACTGCAAACAGACATTGGCCATTCTAATTATCATGTGGTACTCTACGAGGTGCTGTATGAAGCATTGAAGACCAAGTTACGACTATGGCTGGTGTGGGGGCTGAAACGCATCAACCTTTTTAAACTAAAAACTATCTTTCGGTAGACTATCTTTCCAGAAGTTTTTTTAATTTTATTCTGGTTGTAGCATCAGAATTGCTTTATTCACAATCTGCGAAAGGACACCTTTCTTGAAGCTAAGCACTTACCATAAGCACTTCTGGAGATTTAAAACTCTTAGAATTTGGTGCTACAAAGATGCCAGGTTATAGGATATGGCAGGATACAGCAAATGGTGAGCAAGACTTGATTGGTTGTAGCTGTGTGGCTATGATTTTTAAAATGTATCTATAGCCAAAACTATTTTTTAGTTGTGAATACGTTGGGGAAGGATTAGAACCCCTGTCAAGTTTTACCACTAGCCTGGGAATGCTAGAACCTCTGTCAGAGTTTCTGTCACGTACCTGGTAGAGATCCAACTGATGAGAGGGTTCTCCCTTACACCTCCTGTCCTGTTTGTCCCCAGAGATTGATGACAGAGTATGACAGGACAGCCTTTAGTAAGTCCTGGCCAGCAGAAGAGCGGGATCTTTGATGACATAGAAACTAGGGTTGCCACCTCATCCCTTTAAACCCGAACACATATGAAATACACAGGTTCTGAGGCTAATTTAATGCAGATAAGGCACCAAGTGAGTTTAATTACCACCTTAATCAGCCACAGAACCTGTGAGATTCATATGTGTTTGGGTTTAAAGGTATGAGGTGGCAACCCTAATAGAAGCCGAAGCCAGATATTGTCACAGGTCTTGTAGAAGCAGGAGGCAGGATCATGGTCAGGCAGGCAGATGTTGGTAACTGGCAGGCAGCAGAAGTACGGATTTGGAAGATGAGAGTGAAACAGGAGCCAAGCCAAATGGGCAGAAGATAAGCCAAGGGGATGAACAAAGAGCGGAGTCAAGAAGCAAGCTATAGGTCAGGTACAGTAGTGGAAAAATCGAGATCAGGTGTAGTCAAGGGCAAATCGGGTATATGACAAGAATAAGCAGGGTCTGGTTAAGGGTCACAGATTTGAAGATTCATATGTACAAAGCCCAGTGAGAGCACCAAACAAAAAGGTCTGAGAGTTCAATAGCCTTTATTATTAAAATGTGTTCACAAAAAAGACAACATAAAACATCCAACTAGTTTCAGGGGTTCAAAGATCTTCCCCTTATTGATGGCTACAGACAGACATAAAAACATATAAAACAAAACAGAACAATATTTCATGTCTTTATGCCTGTTTTGTCACCCTGAAGAAGGGGGAAATCTTTGAAACCCCTAAAACAAGTTGGATGTTTTATGTTGTTTTTTTGTGAACACATTTTATAATAAAAGCTTTTGGACTCTCAAACGTTTTGTTTGGTGCTCCCAGCGGCCTTTCTACACAAGATTTTTATTGTTGCCTGTTTCCCTGTTGCAGAATTTCCCTCATTTCCTGTATGGTAAAATGAACAGAACATAAAGTAAGGGGTAATCTCTCTAACAGAGCCCTGGGTTGCAGTAAAACCTGTCAGGGGTTCTAACCTTTCCCCGTTCGATCCAAAACTGAGAAGCAGCTGCATCCTCCTCATTTATTGGACACAGTGGAGGACTGGAAACCTTTGGCCTTGGGGGAAGCCTAACCAACTAGCCATTTGATGGTAGGGTTAGAGTTTGGTGGGCTAAAGAAAGAGTACCAAGAAAAGTGTGCCATGGTACCGCAGTAGTTGGTGGGCATGGTGAAAATTGGATGTCCCTAAAGGACATTGCTTATTGTGAGACACCTTTTTATTACTTCCCATATCAGCTTCCTTTGCAGCTTCCGGCATTTGGTCAAATGACATTCTACAGCCGCAAAGGAATATGGTGCTAGAAGAATTCCACCTGCCAAATGTGGTGACTGGAGGACAGAACGAGAAGTAGGTAGCTATATGATACCCACCATGTGTCACTAACTGCAGGTCCCATTCTGGTTGTTCCCTGAATAGTGAAATATCAGTCCAGTCCAACTTTGTTTGGACATCAGCTTCAAGCTGGCACCAGGCAATGTCAATGTCTACAGGACTGCAGACTTGGGGTGAAATTGGAACAGTTCTTGAGGGGTCGCTGAGTGATATAAGCTCATGTCTGCAATCTGGTACCGCCAACAATCTGTTCACTTACACCTGGGCCTGAGGGGTGAAAGATCGATTTAGAGTTGACTGTGAGAAAGTGGTCCAATTTTCAGTGACTCCCATTAAAAGCAGGTGACTTGATATGTCTGCTGTTGAGCCCCAATGACCTCAAGAAATCCTGCACCATGGCAACTTTGTGATTTTTTTTTTTTCTGAACTCCTGATTACCATGAAAAAGTACAATAACGCACCACATTAAAGAGGGACCAATACTTTCTGAGTCTCTAATCCAGAACGAATATGTATCAAATCAGATGTTCATGCTTTTCTCAATAACTGAAACAGTAAAGTAAAAAGAGTGCTGGCACATCAAAGGAACATTATCCAGATATGACTATGTAAGTGATGTGTGATAGCTGGCACGGGATGAAAAGCTTGGCTTATGTAGTTAAAAGTTACTTAAGTGAGCACATCAAGTTTACTTAATAGCCAAGTAATGTTTATACACTTTATGGGTTTATTTTGCTACATGTCAAAGTAGGAGTGATAGGATCATGTGTAAAGTCGTAGGACAGTGAAAGGGATTAAGGCACGTGGAGGACACACGGGGGGAACTGAGGTTTGGAAGCTGGATTTGGGCTTTAGTATCAGCTCTGTTGCAGTTAAAGTGGAGTTCCACCCACTTTTACAACTCTTCAGCATCCCTCACTAAACTGTGCACTGTAAACCAATTGGATATTTTTAAATTTTTTTTCTCAGCACCTACTGTATATCTGTTGTATTCATTTTTCACTTCCTCCTCCCTGGCCATGGCCTATCGCATCATTTCCTGTTTGCAATGCCTTCTGGGAAGGGGTGGCAACTTCCTCTGACACTGCCGTTGCTATGGAAACCTGACCTGAAACCTATTACACTGCTTGTGCTGCACTGAGCATGTGCGAGATCTGCAAGGATGAGATCCAGGAAGAAATACAGTCTGGCTTCAGATGCCCACACTTAAGATGGCCACGTCCTGCTGTAAGTTTATAAAATAACAAACTACTGCTATAAACTAACAAAACAGACCTTCATTTACAGACTAACTTTACTAGAATACATTGAGCTTGTGTATTATAGGAGTATTTTTATTTAAAAAGTATAATTTTGGCCGGAACACCACTTTAAAGTCATCTTTTTTTATATCTTTTACCAGTCAAAGCTTCTTTCAGTCAGTGGTATAGTGATAGATGCAGGGGTGGACTGACCATTCGGGCACTCGGGCACTGCCTGAGGGCCCCATGCCACTAAGGGGCCCCATCAGGGTTGCCAGACTCAATAAAACCAGGGACAGTATGTAAAAATCTGTGTTTTTTTTAAAAATCCCAAGATTATAGCTGCCCCGCCTCTCCAGTACCTTTTCAGTGTGTGTGTATATTGTGTGTCTGTGTGTGTATACTGTATGTGTGTATGTGTATACTGTGTGGCCCCATAATCACATATCACATGATCAGATGAAGTGGACTCCTGACCTTGTTCAACCCTGCCCAGCTACGCTTTTAATATGCAGACACCATGACTTCTGCCTTTATGCCGGAGCTCAGTGCCATTCCAATTTCAGTTCCAGCTCTGCTCCGGCCAGGGTGCTTATCTAAAAACCAAGATGACTAGGCATCCTCTTTTTTTCAGTCCCCAAGTTTTGGAATCACAGCTGTTTCAGCCTTATGCTTTGTAACAGGATAAAAGGTCTGGGAGCACAATGTAAAAAAAAAAATGACTCAGTTCAATATGGCGTTATGTAAGCTCAAGAAAAAAATTGCGTCAACTTCCGCATGTGATTATGCTACAAATGACAGCTGAGAACACACAGGCGACCTGTTTTTATTGTAAGAAGCTCAGCAAGCATTCAAATTAAATAGAAGAACTGTGCACATTGGTGATTAATAAGTTTATTTAAATGGAGTCTTGGATAGAAAAACTGGGGCATGAAGAGTGCCAAGTAGAATGTTTATTCCATGTAGTTGATTTTTTTTTTCTAACATGGATGCATTGCTTGGAAGAAAAAATAATCTTCCATACCATTTGGGGCTTCAGTCAGAAAATGAAGCTTGCTTGTGACACTATGGTTCCCCTGTGTGGTCATGACACCTTCTAAAGCAGCTTTCCTCAACCTTTTTACTCTAGAGCAGCTAAACTGCAGGATGGTGGATTTGCCCCTTCAAGAGCCTGTGTTGTGCAGAGAGGGAGACTTCCATGCAGGGGTGGCAGACACCTGAGATCAGTGCAATGCTAAGCTCCCCCACTGAGGCCTAATGGGAGCGGCTGACAGCCCCCAGATGCTGCACGCCCTAACAGCCCCCTCCAGGGATGTTGCCACAGTGATGGGTGTGTGGACCAGCCGCTCTTCCCGTGGATCACGGCACCAGAGCTAGGGTGATGCAGCAGGCTCTGTAGACCTCAAGATGGCGGTGGGCCGCGGGTGTGCGGAGTCGGCCGTATGGGTCCATACAACAGCCCCCCCGATGCTGCGCACCCAATCAGCCCCCTCCAGGGATGTTGCCACAGGTGTGAGAGTATGGGGCGACCACTCTCCCCGCGGATTGCGGCACTGGAGCACGGAGGATACAGGAGGCTCCGTAGGCCTCAAGATGGCGGCGGGCCACAGGTGCGTGGAGCCGGCCGTATGGGACCATACGACAGCTCTCCTGATGCTGCACGCCCAATCAGCCCCCTCCAGGGATGTTGCCACAGGTGTGGGAGTATGGGGCGACCACTCTCCCCGCGGATCGCGGCACCGAAGCACGGAGCATACAGGAGGCTCCGTAGGCCTCAAGATGGCGGCGAGCCACCGGTGCGTGGAGCTGGCCGTATGGGACCATATGACAGCCCCCACAACCGCTTTCCCCGCGAATCGCGGCACCGGAGCAGGGAGGATACAGGAGGCTCCGTAGGCCTCAAGATGGCAGCGGGCTGCCGATATGCGGCCTGTATATTGACACAGTCGGCCGGCCGGGCTCCGAAATTTAGGCTGGGGCTGAGGCAGGGGATGTCCAGGGACAAGCAGGGCAACTGTACAGGGTCACCAGGATATGCCATGGGAAGGATGGCGACGGATTGTTGGAGGATGAACGGAGCTCTTCACCAGCACGTCCTCCTCGACTCACATTTGGACACGCCCCCCCCACCAACTTTTTAAAGGGATGTTGTCACCTTGCTTTAGCATACAGTTTGAGTATTTATGCCCTGTACTGTGACACCCACTTAAACATAAGTGCTCCAATGTGACACCCACTTAAACATAAGTGCTCCAATACATTATGTTTATGAACTTCTGAAACTCACATGCATGGAATTATTATTAATAATAATAATAATAATAATAATTATCATTTAAATTGTCACATTCTTAAAAAAATTTTTTAAAAGACCACAGAATCTTCTTGAGTGTCATGGGTTGGGATGCACTGTGGTTAGTATAGAGCCTCCAATTTCTATGCAATTTGGGAAGCCCCCTTCAGCACCAAGGACAGAGCCGCACATCCGAAATACAGCTGCAGATCACTGAACTTTTCATTAGAATTTAGATGACTTAAGCCTCAATCACACGATCGGATTTTCCGAAGGGAAATGTGTGATGACAGGCTGTTGATGGAAAATCCGACCGTGTGTACGCTCCATCAGACAATTGTTGGACAACTTTCCGTGGACAAATGTTGGATGGCAGGTTTATAAATTTTCCGCGGACAAATGTCTGTCAGATTTTCCGAGCGTGTGTACACAAGTCCGTCGGACAAAAGTCCAAAACACAAACACGCATGCAGAAGCAAGGACGAGCCGGAAGCGGTCGGTCTTGTAAATTAGCGTTCGTAATGGAGAATTAACATTCGTGATGTGCCAAATTATAAAATCTCGAAATGCAGCACACAATTCTCTTCTTCTTTAACCACTTGACGACCGCCTCACGCCGATTTACGTCGGCAAGGTGGCACGGACAGGCAAAATCACGTACATATACGTGATTTGCCTTCCGCGGGTGGGGGGTCCGATCGGACCCCCCCCCGGTGCCCGAGGCGGTCGTCTTTTGTCCCCCGGCGATCGGAGATGAGGGGGAGGCCATCCGTTCGTGGCCCCCCCCTCGCGATCACCGCCGGGCCAATGAGAACATTCCTTTGCTGCTGTATGCTAAACAGCAGCAAAGGAAATGATGTCATCTCTCCTCGGCTCGGTAATTTCCGTTCCGGCCCGAGGAGAGAAGACAGGTATGTGAGTGCACAACACACACACACACACAGTAGAACATGCCAGGCACACAACACCCCGATCCCCCCCCCGATCGCCCCCCGATCCCCCCCCAATCACCCCCCCCCGTCACAAACTGACACCAACAGTTTTTTTGTTTTTGTTTTTTTTTTTTTTCTGATTACTGCATGGTGTCAGTTTGTGACAGTTACAGTGTTGGGACAGTTAGTATTACCCCCCTGTAGGTCTAGGATACCCCCCTAACCCCCCTAATAAAGTTTTAACCCCTTGATCACCCCCTGTCACCAGTGTCACTAAGCGATCATTTTTCTGATCGCTGTATTAGTGTCGCTGGTGACGCTAGTTAGTGAGGTAAATATTTAGGTTCGCCGTCAGCGTTTTATAGCGTCAGGGACCCCCATATACTATCTAATAAATGTTTTAACCCCTTGATTGCCCCCTAGTTAACCCTTTCACCACTGATCACCGTATAACTGTTACGGGTGACGCTGGTTAGTTTGTTTATTTTTTATAGTGTCAGGGCACCCACCGTTTATTACCGAATAAAGGTTTAGCCCCCTGATCGCCCGGCGGTGATATGCGTCGCCCCAGGCAGCGTCAGATTAGCGCCAGTACCACTAACACCCATGCACGCAGCATACGCCTCCCTTAGTGGTATAGTATCTGATCGGATCAATATCTGATCCGATCAGATCTATACTAGCGTCCCCAGCAGTTTAGGGTTCCCAAAAACACAGTGTTAGCGGGATCAGCCCAGATACCTGCTAGCACCTGCGTTTTGCCCCTCCGCCCGGCCCAGCCCAAGTGCAGTATCGATCGATCACTGTCACTTACAAAACACTAAACGCATAACTGCAGCGTTCGCAGAGTCAGGCCTGATCCCTGCGATCGCTAACAGTTTTTTTGGTAGCATTTTGGTGAACTGGCAAGCACCAGCCCCAGGCAGCGTCAGGTTAGCGCCAGTAGCGCTAACACCCACGCACGCACCGTACAGCTCCCTTAGTGGTATAGTATCTGATCGGATCAATATCTGATCCGATCAGATCTATACTAGCGTCCCCAGCAGTTTAGGGTTCCCAAAAACGCAGTGTTAGCGGGATCAGCCCAGATACCTGCTAGCACCTGCGTTTTGCCCCTCCGCCCGGCCCAGCCCAGCCCACCCAAGTGCAGTATCGATCGATCACTGACACTTACAAAACACTAAATGCATAACTGCAGCGTTCGCAGAGTCAGGCCTGATCCCTGCGATCGCTAACAGTTTTTTTGGTAGCGTTTTGGTGAACTGGCAAGCGCCAGCGGCCTAGTACACCCCGGTCGTAGTCAAACCAGCACTGCAGTAACACTTGGTGACGTGGCGAGTCCCATAAGTGCAGTTCAAGCTGGTGAGGTGGCAAGCACAAGTAGTGTCCCGCTGCCACCAAAAAGACAAACACAGGCCCGTCGTGCCCATAGTGCCCTTCCTGCTGCATTCGCCAATCCTAATTGGGAACCCACCGCTTCTGCAGCGCCCGTACTTCCCCCATTCACATCCCCAACCAAATGCAGTCGGCTGCATGAGAGGCATTTTCTTTATGTCCTCCCGAGTACCCCTACCCAACGAACCCCCCCAAAAAAGATGTTGTGTCTGCAGCAAGCGCGGATATAGGCGTTTCACCCGCTATTATTGTCCCTCCTGTCCTGACAATCCTGGTCTTTGCATTGGTGAATGTTTTGAACGCTACCATTCACTAGTTGAGTATTAGCGTAGGGTACAGCATTGCACAGACTAGGCACACTTTCACAGGGTCTCCCAAGATGCCATCGCATTTTGAGAGACCCGAACCTGGAACCGGTTACCGTTATAAAAGTTAGTTACAAAAAAAGTGTACAAAAAAAAAAATATATATATAAAATAAAAAAAAATAGTTGTCGTTTTATTGTTCTCTCTCTCTCTATTCTCTCTCTCTTGTTCTGCTCTTTTTTACTGTATTCTATTCTGCAATGTTTTATTGTTATTATGTTTTATCATGTTTGCTTTTCAGGTATGCAATTTTTTATACTTTACCGTTTACTGTGCTTTATTGTTAACCATTTTTTTGTCTTCAGGTACACCATTCACGAATTTAAATGGTTATACCAGAATGATGCCTGCAGGTTTAGGTATCATCTTGGTATCATTCTTTTCAGCCAGCGGTCGGCTTTCATGTAAAAGCAATCCTAGTGGCTAATTAGCCTCTAGACGGCTTTTACAAGCCGTGGGAGGGAATGCCCCCCCCCCGTCTTCCGTGTTTTTCTCTGGCTCTCCTGTCTCAACAGGGAACCTGAGAATGCAGCCGGTGATTCAGCCAGCTGACCATAGAGCTGATCAGAGACCAGAGTGGCTCCAAACATCTCTATGGCCTAAGAAACCAGAAGCTACGAGCATTTTATGACTTAGATTTCGCCGGATGTAAATAGCGCCATTGGGAAATTGGGGAAGCATTTTATCACACCGATCTTGGTGTCATCAGATGTCAGACCCCAATTTTTTCAAAAAAGAGTAACTGTCACTACCTATTGCTATCATAGGGGATATTTACATTCCCCGAGATAACAATAAAAATGATTAAAAAAAAAAAAAAATGAAAGGAACAGTTTAAAAATAAGATAAAAAAGCAAAAAAATAATAAAGAAAAAAAGAAAAAAAAAAAAAAGCACCCCTGTCGCCCCCTGCTCTCACGCTAAGGCGAACGCAAACGGCGGTCTGTCGTCAAACGTAAACAGCAATTGCACCATGCATGTGAGGTATCGCCGCGAAGGTCAGATCGAGGGCAGTAATTTTTGCAGTAGACCTCCTCTGTAAATCTAAAGTGGTAACCTGTAAAGGCTTTTAAAGGCTTTTAAAAATGCATCTATTTTGTTGCCACTGCGCGTTTGTGCGCAATTTTAAAGCATGTCATGTTTGGTATCCATGTACTCGGCCTAAGATCATCTTTTTTATTTCATCAAACATTTGGGCAATATAGTGTGTTTTAGTGCATTAAAATTTTAAAAAGTGTGTTTTTTCCCCAAAAAATGCGTTTGAAAAATCGCTGCGCAAATACTGTGTGAAAAAAAAAATGAAACACCCACCATTTTAATCTGTAGGGCATTTGCTTTAAAAAATATATAATGTTTGGGGGTTCAAAGTAATTTTTTTGCAAAAAAAAAATAACTTTTTCATGTAAACAATGAGTGTCAGAAAGGGCTTTGTCTTCAAGTGGTTAGAAGAGTGGGTGATGTGTGACATAAGCTTCTAAATGTTGTGCATAAAATGCCAGGACAGTTCAAAACCCCCCCAAATGACCCCATTTTGGAAAGTAGACACCCCAAGCTATTTGCCGAGAGGCATGTCAAGTCCATGGAATATTTTATATTGCGACACAAGTTGCGGGAAAGAGACAAATTTTTTTTTTTTTTTGCACAAAGTTGTCACTAAATGATATATTGCTCAAACATGCCATGGGAATATGTGAAATTACACCCCAAAATACATTCTGCTGCTTCTCCTGAGTACGGGGATACCACATGTGTGAGACTTTTTGGGAGCCTAGCCACGTACGGGACCCCGAAAACCAAGCACCGCCTTCAGGCTTTCTAAGGGCGTGAATTTTTGATTTCACTCTTCACTGCCTATCACAGTTTCGGAGGCCACGGAAAGCCCAGGTGGCACAAAACCCCCCCAAATGACCCTATTTTGGAAAGTAGACACCCAAAGCTATTTGCTGAGAGGTATAGTGAGTATTTTGCAGACCTCACTTTTTGTCACAAAGTTTTGAAAATTGAAAAAAGAAAAAAAAAAAAGTTTTTTCTTGTCTTTCTTCATTTTCAAAAACAAATGAGAGCTGCAAAATACTCACCATGCCTCTCAGCAAATAGCTTGGGGTGTCTACTTTCCAAAATGGGGTCATTTGGGGGGGTTTTGTGCCACCTGGGCATTCCATGGCCTCCGAAACTGTGATAGGCAGTGAAGAGTGAAATCAAAAATTTTCACCCTTGGAAATCCTGAAGGCGGTGCTTGGTTTTCGGGGCCCCGTACGCGGCTAGGCTCCCAAAAAGTCCCACACATGTGGTATCCCCATACTCAGGAGAAGCAGCTAAATGTATTTTGGGGTGCAATTTCACATATGCCCATGCCCTGTGTGAGCAATATATCATTTAGTGACAACTTTGTGCAAAAAAAAAAAAAAAAAAAGTGTCACTTTCCCGCAACTTGTGTCAAAATATAAAATATTCCATGGACTCAATATGCCTCTCAGCAAATAGCTTGGGGTGTCTACTTTCCAAAATGGGGTCATTTGGGGGGGTTTTGTGCCACCTAGGCATTCCATGGCCTCCGAAACTGTGATAGGCAGTGAAGAGTGAAATCAAAAACTTACACCCTTAGAAATCCTGAAGGCGGTGCTTGGTTTTCGGGGCCCCGTACGCGGCTAAGCTCCCAAAAAGTCCCACACATGTGGTATCCCCATACTCAGGAGAAGCAGCTGAATGTATTTTGGGGTGCAATTCCACATAGACCCATGGCCTGTGTGAGCAATATATCATTTAGTGACAACTTTTTGTAAATATTTTTTTTTTTTTTTTTTGTCATTATTCAATCACTTGGGACAAAAAAAATAAATATTCAATGGGTTCAACATGCCTCTCAGCAATTTCCTTGGGGTGTCTACTTTCCAAAATGGGGTCATTTGGGGGGGGGTTTGTACTGCCCTGCCATTTTAGCACCTCAAGAAATGACATAGGCAGTCATAAACTAAAAGCTGTGTAAATTACAGAAAATGTACCCTAGTTTGTAGACGCTATAACTTTTGCGCAAACCAATAAATATACGCTTATTGACATTTTTTTTACCAAAGACATGTGGCCGAATACATTTTGGCCTAAATGTATGACTAAAATTTAGTTTATTGGATTTTTTTTATAACAAAAAGTAGAAAATATCATTTTTTTTCAAAATTTTTGGTCTTTTTCCGTTTATAGCGCAAAAAATAAAAACTGCAGAGGTGATCAAATACCATCAAAAGAAAGCTCTATTTGTGGGAAGAAAAGGACGCAAATTTCGTTTGGGTACAGCATTGCATGACCGCACAATTAGCAGTTAAAGCGACGCAGTGCCAAATTGGAAAAAGACCTCTGGTCCTTAGGCAGCATAATGGTCCGGGGCTCAAGTGGTTAATGGGATAATAATGAAGCTGCTTTGCTGGAGATACTGATGGAGTTAATGCAAATTCATTTTCAAAGGCTTTTTTTTTTCTTGTGATATCAAGAATAATATTATTATGCCGTGTACACACGAGTGGAATATCCGACAGAAAAAGTCCGATGGGAGCTTTTCATCATGTATTGCAATCGTGTGTATGCCCCATCGGACTTTTTACGTTGAAAATTCTGACGGACCTAGAAATAGAACATGTTCTAAATTTTTCCGATTTAACCAATTCCTATTGGGAAAAACCTCTCGTCTGTATGCTGTTCCGACGCACCAAAAACGACGCATTCGTTACGTCACGTCACCTCGTTCTGGACGGTCGGAATTTGGTGTGTGTAGGCAAGACAGCCTGAGCGGAATTCCGTTGGAACTCCGTTGTAGAAACCTTCAGAGTTTATTCCGACGGGCAAACTGGTCGTGTGTACAGGGCATTATGCTTTTTTTTTTTATTACTTGGGCAAGTTACCACAACACCATTATCCCAAAGTTTTTAAGATCAAAGATACAACTATGTTGGTGTCCCTTGTCAATTTTACATTGTATTTTTTTAAATGTAACTGCCTACTCCCAAACTGTCATTTGTAAGACACAAGCCAAGTATTATTCTACACAATTTTTTTTATTGTGCATTAAAAAAAGAAAACAAATAAAATTAGACATGCTATCTGCCAATAGAACTTAACCAAAAAGTGCATTCTATGCATCTAAAAATTATTATTCAACCAAAAAAATAATGTCAAAGCAATAACTCCAAGGCCAATAATAAATAACACGTTATCTCTACCGATTCCGCAACATATCTGGTCGAACTGAAAAGCACGAAAAGAAAAGTGCAAAATGAAAATCGCGAATCAACACTTACCAAACTTTTACTAACACAAAATTAGCAGAAGGAGCCCAAAGGGTGGCGCTAAAGAGCTGAAAAACCATGTAGTACGTCACTATGTTTGTGATTGTTGGCCAACAATTGTGTGGCCGTGTGTATGCAAGACAAGTTTGTGCCAACGCCCTTTGGACAAAATGCCACGGTTTTGTTGGCCAACAATCCGATCGTGTGTACGAGGCTTTAGTGTTATGTACTTCACGCTTCATTTTAAAACTAGCTACAAATAACAAGCAAAGTCACCTGATGAGCTGATGATACCAAGTAGGAAGCATTTTAAGGTCAGTCAGTTCACTGAAGTTATCTTTGAGTGTTACGGATTCAATTCCGGCCTGATTCAGTCAGATCTCAGATTTGCTTGTAAAAAGCACTGCCATCCCTTTCACGTAAGTCTGTGTAGCTGTCTTCTATCACTCAGAGACAATGGGCGGAGTTGAGAACACCAGGCCTGCGTATTTGCATATATCAGTAACAGGTGTTCCCAGATCGCCAGTTTACCAGCAACAAGGAAACTGTAAGCAGTGAAGTGGTCCTGAGCAGTGGTGGATTTTGGTTTTGTGCTGCCCAAGGCAAGATTTAAATCAGGCGCCTCCCCATCTAAATTTGTCCCACACCAATTTTTAACTTTTTTTTTGGATCACTTTTATTGATGTAAAAATCATTGTGACAGCAATAGGCATGTGACAGGTACTCTTTATAGAGTATAAGACCCAAATCCCTTTTGCACTTACAAGCATTCAAAACACGGAGATCAGAGTTTTTTGAGTGCTTTCGTTTTTGAAAAACTGGTGGCGACAGTTTCCGGTTTACTGTTATGAACAGCCGATCAAAGCTGATCCTGGTGGGACGGGAGAGCCCAAGTGAGCTGCGGAAGGTGGCGAGAGGTGGGGGGAGTCATTCCCGCTGCTTGTAATAGCAATCGAGTGGCTAGTAAGCCGCTCCAATTGCTTTTACAAGAGAGCCGACGACCGGCTATGAAACACGGTACTGGGGTTATGCCTGCAGCTGCAGAATCATCCAGGTACAACCACCGAAAGGACAAGAAGTGGTCCCTAGGTTCCTTCTGCCTAGGAGCGATGCCGCCACCTTGAAAAATGCTGCCCAAGGCAAACGCCTTGTTTGCCTTGCGGTAGATACGTCCCTGGTCCTGAGCGCTAAAAAAATCCTGGGATCGAAAACAGAAGTGTACCTACAGTATATGAAAAGTGAGTATGCCATCATGATCCTTCATTTATTTATGTAGTACAATTTAGAAGATAAGTGTATGTGAAGCCCATGTGCTGGTCCAGGGAGTGCCGCCTGAGATACAGCTATATGCAAGCTTCAACTTGAATAGAAAGTTAGTACACATGATGTCACCTCATACACAGACTACTGATTGAACACCTTGTTCTCCACTATCACGTTTTACTTATCCAGCACCGCTTGCTTTTCCATTGGTAAAACGCACAATGTCTCTGTATACAGCTTACATAGCGAGTACTGCTTTCTTCTTTACTGTATCACTTTATATACTTCTTTCTGATCCAGATCTGCTACCTCCACCATCTGACAAGACACACACTGTCACCTTATAAAAACGAAGAACTGTGACCAGGTGCCTAGTGTATCATGCCTTCATCCCCATATACACTATATTGTCAGAAGTATTGGGACGCCTGCCTTTACACGTACATGAACTTTAATGGCATCCCAGTCTTAGTCCGTAGGGTTCAATATTGAGTTGGCCCACCCTTTGCAGCGATAACAGCTTCAACTCTTCTGGGAAGGCTGTCTACAAGGTTTAGGAGTGTGTCTATGGGAATGTTTGACCACTCTTCCAGAAGGCGCTGATGTTGGACGAGAAGGCACGGCTCGCAGTCTCAGCACTAACTCATTTCAAAGGTGTTCTATCGGGTTGAGGTCAGGACTCAAGTTCCTCCACCCCAAACTCGCTCATCCATGTCTTTATGGACCTTGCCTTGTGCACTGGTCCAAATCATTTGGTGGAGAGGAGGATTATGGTGTGGGGTTGTTTTTCAGGGGTTAGGCTTGGCCCCTTAGTTCCAAAGAAGGAAACTTTTAAGGCGTCAGTCAGCATACCGAGACATTTTGGATAATTTCATGCTCCCAACTTTGTGGGGACAGTTTGGGGATGGCCCCTTCCTGTTCCAACATGACTGCCCACCAGTGCACAAAGCAAGGTCCATAAAGACATAGATGAGTGAGTTTGGGGTTAAGGAACTTGACTGGCCTTCACAAAGTCCTGACCTTAACCCAATAGAACACCTTTGGGATGAATTAGAGCGGAGACTGCGAGCCAGGCCTTCTCAACCAACATCAGTGCCTGACCTCACAAATGCGCTTCTAAAAGATTTTTAAATGAGGCATAATACAAACTTCATAAAATATCAATTTATTGTACAAGGATTGTACACATAAATGTATAAAGTACATATAAAAAATGTTTGACATATCAAGCCAATGGGTTACACATAACAATATGTAATGTATATCAATCTGCTATATTTTAAGTACTGTACATGCTTTACATGACCAAGATGATTGCAATATGAGAGAGAAATGCATTTTGTAACTCAACGCGTTTTGTGAATACTTTCACTTCTTCAGGAGTAGATACCTCGAATGACAGAACCCTATAAAACCAGCTTGATAAAACATAGTGTCTCCAAATGGTGACCGTTGCTCAGTGTCTGACTCGGGAGCAGTGGAAATGGACCAAGACACCCAATGGGAAAACCATTGAGGTGGCACAGGAGAGATCATGGCTGTGGTAAAAAAAATATATACCAAAAACCAACCTAGTGTTTGCAAAGGTTAGTGATGATTTCTATGTAAAGTAGAGAGTGTACAGCTTGTATAACAGTGTAAATTTGCTGTCCCCTCAAAATAACTCAACACACAGCCATTAATGTCTAAACCGCTGGCAGCAAAAGTGAGACAACCCCTAAGTGAGAATGTCCAAATTGGACCTAAAGTGTCAATATTTTGTATGGCCACCATTATTTTCCAGCACTTCCTTAACCCTCTTGGACATGGAGTTCACCAGAGCTTCACAGGTTGCCACTGGAGTCCTCTTCCACTCCTCCATGACGACATCACGGAGCTGGTGGATGTTAGAGAACTTGCGCTCCTCCACCTTCCGTTTGAGGATGCCCCACAGATGCTCAATAAGGTTTAGGTCTGGAGACATGCTTGGCCAGTCCATCACCTTTACCCTCAGCTTCTTTAGCAAGGCAGCGGTCGTCTTGGAGGTGTGTTTGGGTTCATTATCATTTTGGAATACTACCCTGCGGCCCAGTCTCCGAAGGGATGGGATCATGCTCTGCTTCTGTATGTCACAGTACATGTTGGCATTCATGGTTCCCTCAATGAAATGTAGCTCCACAGTGCCAGCAGTACTCATGCAGCCCCAGACCATGACACTCCCACCACCATGCTTGACTGTAGACAAGACACACTTGTCTTTGTACTCCTCACCTGGTTGCCGCCACACACGCTTGACACCATCTGAACCAAATAAGTTTATCTTGGTCTCAACAGACTACATGGCATGGTTCCAGTAACCCATGTCCTTAGTCTGCTTGTATTCAGCAATCTGCGGCCTTTCTTGTGCATCATCTTTAGAAGAGGCTTCCTTCTTGGACTACATCCATGCAGACCAATTTGATGCAGTGTGAGGCGTATGGTCTGAGCACCGACAGGCTGACCACCCCTTCAACCTCTGCAGCAATGCTGGCAGCACTCTTATGTCTATTTTGCAAAGACAACCTCTGGATATGACGCTGAGCACGTGCACTCAACTTCTTTGGTGGACCATGGTGAGGCCTGTTCTGAGTGCAACCTGTCCTGTTAAACCTTTGTATGCTCTTGGCTACTGTTCTGCAGCTCAGTTTCTGGGTCTTGGCAATCTTCTTATAGCCTAGGCGATCTTTATATAGAGCAAAAATAATTTTTTTCAGATCCTCAGAGAGTTCTTTGCCATGAGGTGCCATGTTGAACTTCCAGTCACCAGTATGAGAGAGTGAGAGTGATAAAACCAAATTTAACACACCTGCTCCCCATTCACACCTGAGACCTTGTAACACTAACGAGTCACATGACACCGGGGAGGGAAAATGGCTAATTAGGCCCAATTTGGACATTTTAACTTAGAGGTGTACTCACTTTTGTTGCCAGCGGTTTAGACATTAATGGCTGTGTGTTGAGTTATTTTGAGGGGATAGAAAATTTACATTGTTATACAAGCTGTACACTCACTACTTTACATTGTAGCAAAGTGTCATTTCTTCAGTGTTGTCACATGAAAAGATAAAATAAAATATTTATAAAAATGTGAGGGGTGTACTCACTTTTGTGAGATACTGTATATCCCTACTGATCCAACACTGCTTCCTCCTCCACCACATGATAAGACACACACTGTTACCTTATACACCCCTTATTGATCTAACACTGCTTCCTCCTCCACCATATGACAAGATACCTATTACACAGCTTACACATTCCCTTTCCTCTTGTCCTAATTCCATATTTCTCTACAATATAATTTTGTATAGACAGAAGGAATCACTCCGCCTTAATTCATTTCATCTTTTTGCCTATGTTTTTGCTGTATAGCTGCAGGGACATGGGATAAATGTTTTCTTTATTCTAGTAACCTTAGGTAAAGAATTTAATAAGGCAGAAGTAAACACAAGAACAAAAAAACAAATGAATAATGATTCCTAGAACCAGAGAGGAGCCTTGGATCATATTCTTTCTATTCCTGCCAGCTTGGATCCCACCCAGCTCTTCTATGTCGTAAATTTCCTCCTCTGTCAATACAGAGAACTCCACCCAAAACATCCAAGTTACCGCTTACCTTTTGCTTTTTAGCCCTTGACTTCTGGAATCTAGGTTACATGAACAAGTCTTTCTTGCCATTTTTTCCCATTACACCTGTTTGCAGCAACTGTATATCCTGCCACAGAGGCGTAGCTTGAAGCTTGTGGGCCCCGATGCAAAAGTTGACCTGGGCCCCTCCCCACTACTTCCAAAGTGCGTGAAGATACATCCACCGCACGCCAAGATACTCAAAGTGGCTTAAGAGTTTTGAGTTCCCAAAGTTCCTCTTTACATCAGAGGACAGGGATCACTTCTGGAGAATCAGAGGACAAGGATCACCGCTGGAGAATTAGAGGACAGGGACCCCCGGCAGGTCACTTGGCTGAGCTCCTTTCCCATCCCAGCACTGTATACAGCTTCCCCCCACACTACACAGGGCTGAAATCACATTTCTTTACACACAGTCTGTCAGTCTTCACATGGTTTATTTGGCTTTTATGTTGCCCTTCTGACCCGTGAAATTATCTGGTCGGAACGGCAGTGTAGTTGCAGTAGGCAGATACACCCTGTGCAGATCATGGCTGACTGGCTGTGTTGTAAAGGAATATGATTTCAGCCCTGCGGAGGAGGGTATAGAGTGTTGTAATGGGAAAGGGGCTCAGCAGCCGGGCATAGCATGTAGGGTGGAGAGAGTGGTCAGGGGGCTTTGAGGGGGGGGACTTATATCTCGGAGGGCAAAGCCATGTGACACAAAATCTGGAGCCTGCAGCCCTTCAGGGGTCCCCCAAGGAGGTGTTAATGGATTTGTTTTAGCAATTACTGAAGGTTTCTCTGTCAGTGTTGGCAGGTGTTAGGGGAAGGTCACCTCCTGGAGGTGTGTGCCTTTTCCCCAGTTGTCAGGGAAGTGGGGTAAGTAAAAATCCCCGGGTCAGGGAATACAGAGAATCCCAACTGGTGGCTAGAAGACACTGAGCAGTGTCATACCTCACCAGTGACATCGGTCCCATTGTGGCTACAGGACGACACTCTCCTCCTCTTGCCTCACTGAGCTCGGTTACCATTCCATGTTGCCAGCATACAGCACAGACACTTCCCCATCCTGGGCTGTTCTCACCCCATGCTCCTCTCCATTCAGGAAATGGCTCACAGCTTCTCCCCAGCCAATGAGAACAGAGGGGTGTGGACTGTGGAAGGCAAAGTAGAAGCCCAGTACTGGAGCGTGGCTGTGCGGCCCTAGGGCAGAGCGGAGCTGGATTTTGTGGAGGATATGATAATATAACAGGGAGGCTGCAGGGGCCCCCTGGAGCTAGGGACGGGGTTGCGATTTTGACCCCTGCAGCCCCTTATGCTACGCCCATGTCCTGCCATTTTTTTCCTTAGTTTTGGATAGTGTGGGGAAGGGTTATGACCCCTGTTGGGTCTTTATTAGGGATGAGCCCAGGCGTGTTCGCACACAAGTCCAAACCCACTTGAGTTATCCCACCAGGAAGCTGTCATTGCGGACAGCCAATCATAAGCGGCAGAGGCATTTCTCACCTCGCAGCCGCACATATACAAAGGACGTTTATAGGTGGGGAATGCCTTTGCCGCTTATAATTGGCTGTCTGCAGTGACAGCTTACTGGTGGGATAGCTCAAGCAGGATCAGACTCATGTCGCGCCTAAGCTCATCCCAGGTCTTTACTGCTATCCATGTCTCCATTAGGTAGATTTCTTCTCCTTTCGTGGCTGGTGGGAAGTCAGGGGGACTTCCCGACAGCAACACAGCAGTGAAAACACTTGTTTTAGAAGAGTAAGGGAAGGCTGGAATACCTAGCAGTAAAAATTTCCACTCGCCTCCTCACATTAGGTAAGTGGAAATAACCTGAGGGCGATTTTGGAGCTCTTTAATTGTCTAGTTTTTGAATTTACCCTAAACCCATATTGATGGATAAAGTTTTTATGGAATTTCATTTTTCTTGAATATATAATAGATTATATTGTCATTTGCCTGTATTATTTCTCGTTTTTATCTGGTATATATATTTTTGTAACATTTTGTATCCATTACTTTTACACTTGATTATTCTTTTTTTGTAACACAAGTTTTTGATTGCTAAGCAATGATAAGAAAATTGATATTGAATTGGTTAATTATGAAACAAGTGGGGTATAATGAGGCTTGTTTTTTTCATGTATATGAATTCGGTACCATCAAATTATGGTTGCCCTCCAACCCCCATAAACATGTAGCACAAAAATTGTCCCAAACAGGGGAGGGACCGAGAAGAAAAGCGGGGCTCAAAGGAAAGGCAAACTCAATATGTAGTAAATGCGAATTAAATATTTATTGGTACAAAATTGATAAACATGGAGATATAGAAAAGAACATGACCCGGATGTAACCCTGCCCTATTATAATTGATCAATATCTAAATTGATCAACCACAAACGAATCACAGACATGGGGAACATAAAACATATGTGGACTCACAAAACAAGACAAAAGCGTCCGGACGTCTTGGCTATTGATGTCTGCGCAAACCCCCTCAATATGGAGTGCACAGCAAATGCTTAGTAAGGTTTGTGGTGCAGACATCAATTCCCCCGGGGGAGGGGCGGCTCAGGAAAGAATATGGAGGAATGGGGAAAGCTAGGAGAAAGTGGGGGCGGGGGAGAGAGAAGGGGGGGGGGGGGGAAGTGGGGAAAAGGATGGGGAACCTGGGAGGATGGTCGGCCGTGGAGTGGGGTGCTGATATGAGGTCTGTGATCAGACGTCCATACATCCTATGGATGGGGATGTGTTGGCCATGCATGTATGGATGTAGGAGCACTGTTACCAAAGTCCAGGATGGTATATTGCAGAATGTGCAGTTATCCAGTATTAATTGGCTCTATACAATTGTAATGGTAAAGTCAAATAGTGACAGGTATAGGCAGGAATACAACCAGGGTTGCCTTGTACGTTACCGCTTCCGGGTCCCGTCTGGGAATCCTGTGGTATTTCCGGATAGCTGTGGCTTCAATGTTGTAAGCTGTCAATCTTGTCACTGTGTACCGTGCCGTACACTGACTTGAACGGTTCTCCGTGATCCAAGGGGTACTACTCAAGTACCGCTGATGTGGGCATGTGGCCAGTCATCCAGGTGCACCTGTAGCTCTCCACACGGCTGCTCCAGACCATGGAGCGGAACGCTCCCTCGATAGACGAGCCGGCTAGCCCCACCGGGGGATGACAGCGGGCTTGACGTCTGGGCGCAGTGACGTCGACGCGTTTCACAAAACAAACGTGTGTAGCTTCATCTGGACGTACGGGTGGTGTGCGAGGGCTCCTTCTTATACCTGTCCCTCCCTCATGAACGCCCACCTGGTTGGTTTAAATGAAGGAGATTCATCCAGTCTGTGTGTCTAAGTTGTCATCCATTGTTTGTCTGCCGCTCGGCTTATATCTAGTCCATATCTAATTATAGTTGCAAGGATCCCTTATATATTCCAAAAAAAGGGGAAAGAAAATTGGAGACAAGGAATATATGTGCGGCAAGTATGGTGAGGTATATGTTATCGTGTAGTGAATTTTCCTATTGGCCATATTACATCAGACAATCAATGCATGTAGATATGAATTAAGCTACTCTTGTTTTATTCAGTCAAAGATACCCGATGTCAGGCCAATGTTTAGGAAATACATACAGTACATATACCCAGTAAAGAAAGGTAATGGGGGGGTCAAATTCATGTATAGAGGTACAATCAATAGGCAGGAGGGGGGAAAGAGAAATGGGAGAAGGGAGAGGTGGGGGGGGGGTTGGGGAGGGGAGAAAAAAAAAATATATAATATAATATCCCCAAGCCTATTCATGTTACCAGGAAGGGCTGAAAATTCAGCTCTGTGTTGGTTGGTGAATTGGTTAATTAACCTGCTGACACCCCCACAGGGGAGGGTCTTGCTAGGTATAACTTACCAGTTCAACCAGTTCATAGATAAAACAGATTTAAATAAAGCACAATTCGTGTGTGAAACATGCAAGCCGTTCCTCCATTGCTTGTACATGTAGTGCTGTTCGTGTTCTTCATGGTTTTATGCAAATAAAGGCATTTCAATCTCAGTTTGGTGTGCAGCCACCCGGACTTTCCTTTCATTATTAGGGTAGCGGTTGGGTGGGGCAACTGGTGGCGAGTAAAACTGGATACACACTATACAATTTTCTGTAGCTTTTTTCCTTCAGACTTACCAAAACCATGTAATATGAGGTCAAACCTTAAAGTGGAACTTCAGTCATTTTTTCATCTTTCCATCTATTAAATCTTCTACCCTTGTTGTTGTTTTAACTTTGAATTTTAAAACTTTTTTTTCTGCCAGTAAATCCCTTATACAGCCCACTTCCTGTTTCTTGTCTGGTCATTAGCCTAGGCTTATGACATCATCCACAGCTCTCTCTCTCGTGAGAGTTTGCCAGGAAGCGGGGGGGGGGTTGCAATTGTGGTCTGTGAAGAGGTTCACTGAGAGCTGCAGAGCTGGAGGTGTGCCTCTGTGTGTCTGTGTAAATCCAGGAAGTCAACAGGCAGCAGCTTCAGCTGCCCACAGTTAAAATGGTTGCAGCCAGACTCGGTGGAGGGAGACTTCTGCAGCATATTTGGCAAATACAGAATCACAGTATATATAAAATAATATGCAAAGTGGTTGGAGGGAAGCTTCAGATTCCCAAAGATGCTTTTATTACAAATTATGTGAGCAGACTGCAGTTCCTCTTTAACCACTTCAGCCCAGGAAGGATTTACCCCCTTCCTGACTGGGCCATTTTTTTGCGATTCAGCACTGCGTCGATTTAACTGACAGTTGCGTGGTCGTGCGACGCTGTACCCAAACAAAATTGACGTCTTTTTTTTCCCACAAATAGAGCTTTCTTTTGGTGGTATTTGATCATCTCTGCGGTTTTTATTTTTTGCTCTTTAAACAAAAAAAGACAGACTATTTTGAAAAAAAGCAATATTTTTTACTTTTTGCTATAATAAATATCCCCAAAAAATATATAAAAAAACTAATTTCTTCATCAGTTTAGGCCGATATGTATTCTACATATTTTTGGTAAAAAAAAATCACAATAAGCGTATATTATTATTATACTTTTATTATTATACAAGATTTATATAGCGCCAACAGTTTACGCAGCGCTTTACAATGTATAAGGGGGACAACACAATTACAGTACAGTTCAATACAAAAGGTACAGGAGGGCCCTGCTTGTAGAGCTTACATTCTAAAGGGAGGGGTTGGTGGTACAAAAGGTAATAACTGCAAAGGATGATATATATATTGATTATATTGATATAATTATATTAATATAATTGATATAATTGATATATATATTGATATATTGATTAAGTATATTGATTGGTTTTGCGCAAAAGTTATAGCGTCTACAAAATAGGGGATAGATTTATGGCATTTTTATTATTATTTTTTTTTAATACTAATGGAAGTGATCTGCGATTTTTATTGGGACTGCAACATTGCGGCGGACAGATCGGACACTTTTCACACTATTTTGAGACCATTGACATTTATACAGCGATCAGAGCTATAAATAGCCATTGATTACTGTATAAATGTCACTGGCAGGGAAGGGGTTAACACTAGGGGGCGATCAAGGGGTTAAATGTGTGTCCTAGGGAGTGATTCTAACTGTGGGGGGGGGACTGCCTGGGGAAGGAGACCGATCATTGGTCCTAAGCAGAAGGAACAACAGATCGTTCTCCTCACCCCTAACAGAACGGAGATCTGTCTGTTTACATTGACAGATCTCCATTCTCTCCTTCTCAGGAGCAATCGCGGGCAAAACGTGCACGGGCTCCTACGTCACGCGGTGGGCGTGCTTGCGCACCCTATACGCCTTAACCATTTCCGGACCGCAGCGCGCCGATGTACGTCCTTAATTTCAGGACGGATATCGATGTTATGGCAACAGCTAGCAGCCATAATCCCGGTATTCCCGCGTTCGGCCGGTGGTCCGGTACAAGATAAATCTTATCTTATCGTCGGCGGGAAAGGGGGCCCTCCCTCCTGCCACAATCCAGTGCCCTCTGCCGCATACCGGAGCTGTCGGAGGCGGTGGAGGCGATCGCGTCTGTCCCCTGCCTGAGTATGGAGACAAGTGAGGGGAACATGGCCCCCACCTATCTCCATGACACTGCAGGGCAGGAGCAACTTCAAAACATCACTTCCGCCCATAGCTCTTAAAGGGCCATTTTTTTTTTTTCATTTTTTTAAATTACATTTTTTTTTTTGCATTTTAGTGTAAATATGAAATCTGAGATCTTTTTGGCTTTAAGATTTAAGAGGTCCTGTCATGCTTTTTTTCTATTACAGGGGATGTTTACATTCCTTGTAATAGGAATAAAGTGACACATTTTTTTTTTTTTAAACAGTGTAAAAATAAAAAATAAAAGGTAAAATAAATAAGAAAACATTTTTTAAATGCACCCCGTCCCGCTGAGAGCCCGCATATGAAAACGGTGTTCAAACCACACATGTAAGGTATCGCCGTGATCGGTAGAGCGAGAGCAATAATTCTAGCCCTAGACCTCCTCTGTAACACAAAACATGCAACCTGTAGAATTTTTTAAATGACGCCTATGGAGATTTTTAAGGGTAAAAGTTTGTTGCCATTCCACGAGCAGCGTAACATTATCTTTTACAATATAAAAGAAATTGGGTTAACTTTACTGTTGTCTTATTTTTTAATTTAAGAAAAAAAAACAGAACAAAAAAGACCGCTGCGCAAATACGGTGTGACAGAAAGTATTGCAATGACCGCCATTTTATTCTCTAGGGTGTTAGAAAAAAAATGTATAATGTTTGTGGGTTCTGAGTAATTTTCTAGCAAAAAAAACTGTTTTTAACTGGTAAACAACACATCTAAAAAAGAGGCCCTGTCCTTAAGTGGTTAAAGCGCCTGCCGTGCAGCTACGTCGATTCGCGCAGGAGTGCCAGTCTGCCGCCGTCAATCGACCGCGGGTGGTCGGCAAGTGGTTCAGAGTTTCAATTTGTAGTCAGTCAGGCAGGTCCTTGCACTACATGGTTTTGGTAAATTTAAAGGAAATCGGACAACAAAAGTAGTATAGTGTGTATGGGATCTAAGGCTTCATGCACACTGGACATTTGAAAACCTCAAAAAAAAAGATAACATAGAGGAGAGTTCAGGGGCAGCTGAAAAAAACGCCCAACTGCTCCTAAACGTACGTTTACCAGCAGCAGTGTACATGAGGCCTATCTGTTAAAGCGGAGTTCCACAGAAAAATGTAACTTCCGCTTTTCGGAACCCTCCCCCCCTCCGGTGTCACATTTGGCACCTTTCAGGGGGGAGGGGGGTGCAGATACCTGTCTAAGACAGGTATTTGCACCCACTTCCGGCATAGACTCCCATGGGAGTCTATGCCTCTTCCTGTCCCTCCGCGCTCCCAGGAGATAGCGGGGACCAGTTACGATGCGCAGCGTGACTCGCGCATGCGCAGTAGGGAACCGGGAAGTGAAGCTGCAACGCTTCACTTCCTGATTCCCTCACCTAGGATGGCGGCGGCAGCTGCCGAGAACCAAGTGGGTTCTCGGCGTCGCCTGACGACATCGCTGGACCCTGGGACAGGTAAGTGGCCATTTATTAAAAGTCAGCAGCTGCAGTATTTGTAGCTGCTGGCTTTTAATTTTTTTTTTTTTTTTGGCGGTTTAGGTGGACCCCCGCTTTAAAGTGGTTGTAAACCCTTACAAACCCCTTTTTGCTACAGGTAAGCCTATAATAAGGCTTACCTGTAACTACCCAGGATATCTCCTAAACCTGCACGGTTTAGGAGATATCCCTGTATTTGCATGTACTGACGTCATCGGCACATGTGCACTGAAGCAAACTGAAGCAATGGCACGTGCATGCCGTTGCTTCAGTGAGACTGTGCCGTTACCGGGGGGAGTGACATCATCACGGCTCCGGCCAATCAGATCACAACCACTTGAAGACCGGACTAGTAGCTCAGGACTTGAAATTTTGAGCCCTGGGAATACCTATTGCTCTGATGTACACTTCCCCTGGCACCCCGGAGCAACATCCTTCTGCTGGGCTCATGTTTCATAGACAGAACGGGTCTTGTTTTACAGCTTTTTTCACACTTTTTTTTTCACAAATCTAATCGCATTTTGCTCCGCAGAAAATAACTGTCACTTTTAATGAAAATAGGTTTTCTTATCCTGGTGTTGTGTAACTATGCTTGTAGGAGACGACTGTCCTTCTACTTATGATGGGATAAAAAAAAATATATAGTTGAATAAATATACTGTACATGGAAAAAATCATTTATTGCCTCTTCTGCCTTGAGGCCTAATTCACACCTATGCAGGTTGCAGTTTGCATTTTCCAGGTGCATTTTGCGTTTTTAACATTTTTTGATCCATTGCAGTCTATGGAACCAAAAACCAGTAAAAAATCCTTGGTCCTTTCCATAAAATGCACAAATGTGAACTACATCCGTAGGAAACCATGTTAAATGGACTGTAGTGTGTTTCTTCAAGACTGAAAACGCACTAAAAAAATGCCTAGGTGTGAACCAGGCCTAAGACACAAGCAGACCGGTCCAGTCCTTGTTCAGCCGAATCCTAGAATGAAGTCATTGTGGGATCTAAATGACCTAAATTGTGAAATGATTGTTGTTGCCAAATGCCGTGTTTGTAGGATTTCAGACGTAGCTTTTTTTATATATATTTTACTGGGAATGGAAGAAAAAAAAAAAACATCATGTAAAGCTGTTCTCCGGAAGAAAGCTTTTTAATGAGAAAGGTCAAAAGAATAGCCAGACATCTTTTCCAGAAGTTTACTAATACAGCTGATGTGTACAGTGCAGGAACATATAAGGGGAATTACTGAACACTTAAAGAGACCCTGTCACCAGACCATTCAGTTCAACAGCAATCATCCCTTAAAGTGGAATTAAACCCAAAACCAAAAAATTTAATATATTGCAGCTTACCAATCATTAGTTGTGGTGGCTGTATTAGTTTTCTTTTCTTTGACTTTTCCCCCTCTGTTTTCACCAGATAATTTGGCCAGTATCACACCTCATGTATTAAAGTGGTCCGCACTGGATGAAGGAGCCCAGGGAGGCACAGCAGACAGCAGCATGTACAAAGAAAGGCGCTTCTAAGTGCAGTATACCATCGTTTTTAATGTAACACAACAGTTAAAGTGGAGTTCCACCCAAAAGGGGAAGTTCCGCTTTAAAGTGATTGTAAAGCTTTGTTTTTGTGGTTTTTTTTTCGTTTTTTAAGTAACAAACATGTTATACTTACCTCCACTGTGCACCTCGACTTCAGTCCCCCAGCGGCTCCTCCCCGCATCAGATAACCCCCTCGAAAATCGCTCTCCTGAGGGGGTTACCTTGCGGGAGCGCTCCCGAGTCCATCATTCGGCATCCATAGACACGAATGCCAGACTTGACCCCGCCCCCCGCATCATTGGATTTGATTGACAACAGCGGGAGCCAATGGCTGCGCTGCTATTATTCTGTCTCAGGTAAGTAAAATGGGGGGGGGGCGGTCACTGCCAGAAGTTTTTGGTTGTAAACCCTCTTGTTTTTTCGCCCTAATGCATCCTATGCATTAAAGTGAAAAAACACGAGGGTTTACAACCCCTTTAAGCATTCCTCCCCCCTCCTGAGCCACATTTGGCGTGTCATTTTTTTTTGGAGGGGGAGTGGGTACCTGGTTTTTACAGGTATCTGCTCCCACTTCAGCTCGGGCCACCTTGGTGACTCCAGCAGAAGTTCTCCTCTTCCTCCCTTTAATCTTCTGGGACACGTCACAGGTCTCAGAAAATTGCCCGACCATTGAGGAGACGCAATGCAACTCGCGCATGCACAGTGCGCACATGGCTGTGAAGCCACAAGCTGTGACAGCCGTGTGCCCACACTTGTAATGCCGGCACCGGGGAGAGGTGAGGGTTCAGGAGGCCGCATCGCTAGACCGTGGGACAGGTGAGTGTGTGTTTATTAAAAGTCAGCAGCTACACTTTTTGTAGCTGCTGACTTTTAATAAACACAAAAACGACTGGAACACCGCTTTAAAAACACTTCCAAGATGTAGTGGTAAATCAGGCTCATCAATCAGTGTGGTGCTCTTGACATGGTATTCCCTGTCTCTGTGCTGACCAGCAGGAACGAAGGGACCGTGAGTGCAAGATGGTCGCCGGATATTTATAACCACCGTGGAACGCAAGCACCAGAAGTGACATCAGAATGAGGGCAGTGAATCATTTCGGAGCATGATCACAAGCTCCTTCTTCTGAGCATGCTCCGAAATGCATCACCGCCCCCATTCTGACTCCACTTCCGGTGCTTACATTTCACGCAGCCCCCCGTGTGTTCCATGGTGGCTTCGCAAGTGCGGCGCCATCTTGCTTCGTTCCTGCAGCTGCTGGTCAGCACAGAGACAGGGAATACCATGTCAGGAGCACCACACTGATTTACCACTACATCTTGGAAGTGTTTTTAACTGTTGTGTTGCATTAAAATCGTTGGTATACTGCACTTAGGAGCGCCTTTCTTTGTACATGTTTCGTTCAGCGAGAGCCTGCTTCTCTCCTCAAAGTGCTGCTCTAGTGCCCCACCAGCTCTTGTTTGGATGTCCGTAAGAGATTACAAGCTCATACCTCCCAACATTTTGAGATGGGAATGAGGGACACCTACTAGCAAACGTATGTAGACAGAGGACACACCCCCTGCCACACCCCTTTAAAGGGGAAATAACAAAAAAAAAGGTTCATTAAATCCACAAGTGCTTTTTTTTACCACTACTATTCCTTTATATTGGCTTTAAAAATGGAAAAATGCAGCAATTTAGAAATTGGATGAAAGGTTTAGTACTGGGAAACACTTTTGGAAAGATAAAAAGTGCATTTTATATACAACTATATAGATCAGACCAAAATGAGGGACAAATGAGGAGGAAAGAGGGACAGAGGGACATTGCTCCAAATCAGGGACAGTTGGGAGCTATGCAAGCGTCTTGAGGACCCTTCTAGCAGAAGCATTCCCCTCCATTATTCTTGGCAGCAGACAGCAGCATTGAGAGTCTGGGGTAGAGGATAGTGTTAAATATATTAGCAGATTTAGATAATGATAAGGTTGGAAATAATGGGTTAGAGTTCTACTTAAGTTGTTTTTCATTTTTCTACATAATGTGTGCGTGTCAGTTGTAAGACGTAGCTTAAGTCTTTCCAGATGTGTCCAGCGTCATGTATGTTGAAATTATACTGCTTGTTACCTTATATGAAAATTTGCTCAAACTGATGCTTGTGTAACCAGCCTTATAAAAAGCCCCAATAAAGAGCCGACAGGTTCAGTTGAGAGTACGGGACCTTTAAGGCTCGGATCTGATATACAGAAATCTATATTCTGTGTCTTATTTCTTTGATAGCTAAATTTGGCAAAGCAATATAAACTAGAAGCAGTTAAGTTGAAAACTGCACTTAACATTTCTGGCGCCCGGAAGTAGGGACACACCGATGACACTTCAAGAGGTGGATGAATTGGACTGACGGAACAAAAGGTCAGGCATTCCGGGAACCACAGATCAAAAAACCTGCGCAGGTAAGAAAAAGCTTTATTTTTCTTATATTCTGTGCTCCCCTGATTTGTGCCTATCCGTTCTGTCAGTTACGGTTCTCCTGGTTTTAAAACACCAGCCTCTGTAGTGGTGAGTCTAGAATTACTGCATATTGTGGTTTATATTGCTGGAATTATTTGTTGTTTGTTATTTGTCTGTCTTGTTGAGAAAGTGAATGAGCCTTGCCTAGGTTGGTATGAATTGAAAGAATATCATCCCAATGAGCAGTAGAATGCGTCCTTAACCTCGCAAGAGGACTTTGGGGGTCTGCCGCTTAAGTTTGATATTCAATTTAATTCATAAACCATAGACGGGTTGAAAGTATAAGCCCTGTCTGCTCCATAAAGCAGGGATAAGAGTGTATGAGAGGGATCCCAGATACAGGGGGAATGAGGTCTCCATAAGCCCGGAGATCTAGTCGGATACCTGGTCACTTAAAGGAATGCTTGTATATGTGTAGCTGCCATTCTGGTCATAATATTTGTGAGTTGGCTAGCATATAAAGTAATTCGATTTCAGAAATCTCATCCGGAGAGGTTTTTAGTATTCTGGCACCCTAGGAGGAAGGCAACGAGGAACTAGTGTAGCTTTTTTAGTATTTAGTACTGTACACTAAGTGTCCCACACGCTACCTAGGCACGGACTGTCAGAATGGGCCAGCAGAACACGAAACCCCGTCAGGGAATTGTGGTGCATTATACGGTGCCACAGATAATTAAGAACATCTATGGGAAAGATGAAGCATAGGACTTAAAGGATGTCCTTCGTAAATTTAAGGTGAAAGGAGCAGCGGGTTTAGACCTGGATGTATGGAGTGAAATAAAAAGGGACAGACAAGGAGAGGTGTTAGAGAAGCAATGGATGCGTCAGATTCAATGCTTAATTAAGGTCTCAAATAGAGCAAAAGAAGAGGGGTGGAAATATAATTCAGATTGTGATGGTTGGGATATGAAAGACAGAAGAATAAAAAAAAAAAAAATGTTGAAATTTTAAATAATCTTAGTTCAGCCATCCCACCCCCATATACTGACATAGTACGTAAACTACACAAGATATATCCTAAAATTGAGGGTAGAGGATGGGTTTTGTATAGCAAAGCCAGCTGCTTTCTGTAGATTTTTTTTTTTTTGTGACACAGTTAATGAATACACATGAAGCAACCTGGCAGGATGGGGAGGATTTATGCAGACATAAAATGACTCTGACCCTGTTTAACTAGTTTATGACTGACCTGCAGACGAGCTGAGGGGGGATGGCAATTTAGAGACAGGAGGTCAGACACATAGACTCAAGGGCTCCTTTTATTGCTAGATTAGAAGCTTTCTCTCAGGCAAAACAACAGGAGAGAGGGTCAATATCACTCATGAAACAAATGCCAGGACAGACTGTATCAGAATTTTACTTATCTATGGAAAGTATGATGGCAGATGAGGGATTGGATTTGGCTCTGCCAGTCACGATCTGAGCCTTCAATAGACAGTTTATGGAAGGATTAATTCCACAGATAAGTGAAAGACTGAAAGCCTGCATACCACCCTTAATTTGTTGCGATTTTTGGCAGAAAAAGGTTGCAAGGTTAATAAGAAAAAGTTGCAAGTGTGTCAGAAAAAGTTATCTTTTTGGGACATTGTATATCACAGGGTACGAGACATCTCACTGAGGAGAGGGTTCAAGTGATAAAGGAAATGTTACCCCCACGGAATTTCAAACAATTGCATATGTTTTTAGGTATTGTGTCATATTGTAGACAATGGATACCACATGCTAGTGCTTTGATGCAGCCATTATACGATTGTTTGAAAATTGTACCGTATGTGCTTACAGAAGTAGCTTATGAGTCGTTTGTCACTTTGAAAAGGTTATTGATTTCTGCCCTGGCTATTGATATTCCAGATTACACCAAGATATTTTATTTGTACATTGCTGAAATCACTGGACACGCCACAGGTGTTTTGACACAGGCACATGTAAAACAAAGATCCGTTGCTTAATTTTCAGCAGCATTAGATCCAGTGTCCAGAGGTTCACCGTCCTGTGTAAGGGCGATAGCAGCGGTGTCGATAATCCTAGATAAGTCATCAGAAATTGTTCTAGACAATCCAGTTGTAGTGCACACCACACATGAGATACATGCAATCTTGTCTCAGGTACAGCCCAAACACATTTCAATGGCTAGGCAACTGAGGTTACAGTGTACTTTACTTTTACCTCCAAATGTTACTTTTCAGCGCTGTACAACTTTAAATTTGGCTACCTTTTTGCCTCTTCAGTCACCAGATTTGGCAAGGGGGAATAATAGTGCTAATAAGGAAGAAGAAGAGGAAGAAAAAAAAATTCTCGAGAACTTCTGATAAGAGAGGACATTCTAAAAACAATGGACTTTTTAGTTTTTTTGACTACTGATGAAATAATTTATCCATCAGATATGTTGCAGTTTTTATATATCATTTTTATGTGACAGGACATGTTTATTATATCAAGATGAGATATTTTTTACACATCATTTTTTACATTTATATATAGTGTATTTTCAGAGTTGAAAGGGTTAAACATCCCTACAATAGAGTCATTCTAGTTAGAAGGAACATCTGGTGATAATTAAGACAGAGTACATTTTTTTTTTTTTCTTAAAGGTACATGTTACAGATACACCAATTTTAAATGCTGAGCACACTTTGTACATAGATGGTAGTAGGTTTGCTGATGACAAGGGTAAATATCACACAGGGTATGCTGTAGTGACTGATACGCAGGTGATTGACGCACAGCCCTTACCAGCCCATATGTCAGCACAAGAAGCAGAATTAAAAGCTTTAGAACAAGCCCTAGAATACTTAAAAGAACGAGAAGGGAATATTTATACTGACTCCGCCTACGCTTATGGTGTAGCGCACGATTATGGCCATATATGGAAGGCTAGAGGTTATCTGACAGCAGCAGGTACACCTGTAAAACATGGAGAAGGGATTAAGAGAGTTCTGAACAATCTTTAAAAGGTTAAACGAGTGGCAATCATGAAGATAGTGGCACACACGAGCGCAAAAACAATTGAGGCAAAAGGAAATGCATTTGCAGATTTGACTGCAAAACAGGCAGCTCTAGGGGAAGGAAGCCCTGAAACCTTAGCAGCGGTAGAGGTGAGTATCCCAGAACCAACATGGCAGCAGCTGAGTAAATTACAGGAGCAAGCAGGGGAGAGCGAGAAAGATAAGTGGGTCAGGATGGGAGCAGCACCAGACCTTGACAATGTATGGAGGGAAGGGGGCAAAGTATGCCTGCCTGCCTCTCTGTACCCAGCAATGGCAGCGGCAGTTCACCTACCCACACACGTCAGTTCCAATTCCATGTATAGGATTGTGAACCAAGGATGGCTCGCCCCTGGATTCAGTAGCACTGCAAGAAACTACTGTGCAGCCTGCCAAATCTGTCTCCTGAATAACCCAGGACAGAGAGTAAAAACCCCACGGAAACACCAGGTCCGGGCCCAATACCCCTTCCAGAGACTGCAAATTGACTACATACAAATGCCTAAGAGCGGCCCCTTTGAATTTGTCCTCGTGTGTATCGATTTATTCTCGGGTTGGCCCGAAAGTTATCCAGTAAAATAAGCTACAGCAAAAGTCACAGCCAAGAAACTGATTACTGAGTTAATACCTAGGTTTGGTCTTCCTGAAACTATAAGAATCAGATAGGAGGATACACTTTACAGGAGAAATCATGCAGAATGTGATGACCATGTTAGGGGTTCAACAAAGTTTCCACACCCCTTATCATCCACAGAGTTCAGGATCAGTGGAAAGAGTAAATGGGACAATAAAGTTGAAAATACAAAAAGCTATGCAAGAGTTAAACAAACCAATATGAAATACTTTTTGGGAATGCACCTAGATTAGGTCTATACTTTCTACAGAGTATGCAATTGCAATGTGATAGTTTGACTGCATATGTGATACAATTACAACAACGTCTAACTAAGATCCACAAAAGTGTGTATTCTTCTCTTCCAGACCCTAACTCAATAGCAGGTACACATACACTGCTACCAGGAGATTATGTATATGTTAAGAAACACACCAGAAAGACATTGGAACCTAGATTTGAAGGTCCTTATCAAGTGCTTTTGACTACAGCCACTTCAGTGAAATTGGAAGGAAAAGCAGCCTGGATCCACGCATCACACTGCAAAAAGAGTCTTGAACCAAGAGAAACAGAATGAAGATCCTTCTAACTATGATAATAGTGCTTGAATGTTTTCAAATGTTTGTTTATACATGGACTCCGGGTATCAATGTAACAGTTCATGAAAATAGTACTGATCTTAGATGGGTAAATCAGGATAAGAGTATAACACAATATCATTACTACGAATGGTATTTTGTATCAGTAAGGAAATGGGAAAGCACAACAGGAGGATATATATACAATGGCAACATTATGGTTTCAATATAAAGATAGAGGACGCTCTACCCACCATCTTCGAATCCTTTGTATTAACTCCTATTCCTAGATCTTGCATAAATGTTTCGGTATCAACAGAAAACAAAAATCAAATTTAATGTAACTTTTCCCCAGCTACCAGAATAATGGTATCGCCGAGAATGGTATGATACAGTTCTGGGAGCTGCAGGAACTGGAATGGGAATAATGAATGGGATACAGATGGAAATGATACAAAATAAGTGGAAATGTGCAGGAAGTCACATAGCTGATAGTTTAATAATCATAAGTAAATGGTTACCTACAACATTCGAAACACAAATTAGCTAGGTACAATTAACTAAATATCTCAATATTATGGCTAATCACACAGCACTAGCTAGTCTGGAGTTGTGGAAAGAAAATCAGGAGTTTATAAACATTACTCAATGTGCTTTTTCTACACTATCTTATCACATTCAAATCGCACTTGGATGAACTATTTCAAGGGTTTGAATTTAGAAAGTATATGGTTTGAAGTACCAGGAAAAGAAGTTGAATGTGAGGAAAGATGGTGTGCTGGAAGGTTTGATGTATACAAAGTGGAGGAGGTTCAGGTAATGTGTAAGTTAATAGTGATGCCACTCCTGATAGGAAAGGATCTACCTGAATTTTGGTATTCTGAGATTTATGGACACTATGTAGATACACAAAACATGACTCATGATCTAAGTCTATGTGCTAAAACTAATAAGGGAATAGTCTGTGGAAGAAATTCTCCAGTCTATGAACTTTGCTTATTGAAACATCAATCTAACATATGTAAGTTTCAGAGATTACCAGCAGGTGTAGGAAACAGATTTATGGAGATAGGACCACAACATATTTGTTTAGTCACAAATGATCAGGAAACTATGGAAAGTTTAAATAAAACGGCCCCTTTTTCAGGATGCGTAAAGAATGTTAAAATGCTTAAATGACAAAATGACACTTTCCTTTTTGAACCAGATGCACATAGAATATTTAATCTAGAATGGACGGTAGATAATCTTACTGATACTACTCCTTTTATAATATCATTAGAGCTCTTACAGCAAATCTTAAATGAGTCCGAAATACTTAGAAAACACATAGAGACACAAGAACATACCCTTCAAAATAATCTAATATCTGCGGTTATAGATAAAGGGAAATTAATACATTTATCCTCACAAATAAGAGATGAAACAACACATCATTGGTATGATGTATTTGCTGGATGGTCACCCACTGCTACGGCAATTTTTTTAATTGGATGCTCAATCCGATACTTATTCTAATTTTAGTTTTTGTACTGCTTACCGTGATAAACTGTTGCTTATATAGGAAGATTAAGGTATGAACAGATAGAATGGAAAGAGAAAGGTATTAGGAACTCCAATGACAAAAAGGGTAACTTGACATCACCCCTTTTCTATTCTCTTTGCTTATAAGATGCTGGTATGGATTTGAGGGATGAGGGTAAATAAAGAAGACTTATCCTCCTCTGACAACCCGCGGTCAGGGATAGCACTCTTTGAAGTATCGGCTGTTCACTTGTTTGCAAGGACCCAGAATCGTGGAGGGGATGATGTCAAAGGGGGAAATTGATAAGGTTGGAAATAATGGGTTAGAGTTCTACTTAAGTTGTTTTTCATTTTTCTACATAATGTGTGCGTGTCAGTTGTAAGACGTAGCTTAAGTCTTTCCAGATGTGTCCAGCGTCATGTATGTTGAAATTATACTGCTTGTTACCTTATATGGAAATTTGCTCAAACTGATGCTTGTGTAACCAGCCTTATAAAAAGCCCCAATAAAGAGCCGACAGGTTCAGTTGAGAGTACGGGACCTTTAAGGCTCGGATCTGATATACAGAAATCTATATTCTGTGTCTTATTTCTTTGATAGCTAAATTTGGCAAAGCAATATAAACTAGAAGCAGTTAAGTTGAAAACTGCACTTAACAGATAAACTAACAAATTGAAGCCAAACTCCAGCCCACACTTTATAATCAGTTACAACAAACAGTTTATTTCCTTTTGGTATAAAGGTTTTACATGAATAACTAAAAAATGATCATTCTAATCACCCCTGTCAGTGTTAAGTGGTTTGTCTCATCCATGTAAACTGATACATTCTGCCGGAGAGCTTGTTGGCCAGACTTGCTGGCTGGACCACTAGATAAAAATACAAGAAAGAAAGCCTACAAAAAAAAAAAACAATTACAGCCATCACATCTAATGCCGCATACACGCGATCGGAAATTCGGCCAGCAAAAGACCGATGAGAGCTTTTGGTCGGAAAATGCGACCGTGTGTATGCTCCATCGGACTTTTGCTGGCGGAATTCCAGCCAGCAAAAGATTGAGAGCATGTTCTCTATTTTTCAGTGGGGGAAAAGTTCCTATCAGAAAATGCGATCGTCTGTACAAATTCCGACGCGCAAAATTCCTACGCATGCTCGGAAACAATTCGACGCATGCTTGGAAGCATTGAACTTCATTTTCTCGGCTCGTCATAGTGTTGTACGTCATCGCGTTCTTGACGGTCGAAAGTTCAGAGAACTTTTGTGTGACCGTGTGTATGCAAGGCAAGCTTGAACGGAATCCCGTCGGAAAAACCATCCAAGTTTTTACCGACGGAAAATCCACTCGTGTGTACGCGGCATAAGGATTGGTAAGCTGCAATATAATAAATGTTTGCTTTTGGGTTTAATACGGCTTTAAGATGTGCATTTAACATATTTTATGCCTGTTATTTACCTGAAAGAGCCTCCCTTGTGAACTTCAAATCCCTAGCAAGTTCGGAGGCATGTTTGCAAATCAATAAAAAAATTATTTAAGGAAAGGAAAAATACTGGAATAAGATTTGAAAATACTGTTGGTGACATGGTCTCTTTAAAACTTGAAGAGGACAGGTTACGGCATAAAAAAAACCCTACCAAGATCCAGGGAAAATCCGATTGCCTCTCAGGGGATCAGGAAGGAATTTTTCCCCCTGCAGTAGCAAACTGGATCATGCTTTGCTGGGGTTTTTCTCCTTCCTATATAACTATAAAAAAATGATAGAATGTCTGCGCTAGATATGTGCATAAAGAAAAAAAAAACAAGTGATAGAAAAAACAGCTGCTAGCACCAGTGGCGTCACTAGGGTTGGTGTCACCCGGTGCTGAAAAAATTGGTGTCATCCCCCTCCCCCCCGCCCTCCACCAAATATAGTCCCCCCTCAGTACAGACCCCTCTCCGCTAAGTACAGATCCTGCAGTATAGATCCCCCTCCCTCAGTATAGATCACCCTCACTAACAACAGACCTCCACCCTCAGTGCAGACCCCCCCCATCCGTACAGACACCCCCCCATCAGTATAGACCTCCAAACTCAGTGCAGACCCCCCATCAGGGTAGAATCCACCCCCTTAGTGCAGACCCCCCCATCAGTATAGAATCCCCCTTTAGTGCAGACCCCCACAGTTTAGACACCCCCCTTTAGTGCAGACCCCCCATCAGTATAGAATCACCCCCTTAGTGCAGACCCCCCATCAGTATAGAATCACCCCCTTAGTGCAGACCCCCCATCAGTATATAACCTCCCCTTAGTGCAGACCCCCCATCAGTATATAACCTCCCCTTAATGCAGACCCCCCATCAATAGAGACACCCCCTCTTAGTGCAGACCCCCATCAGTATAGAATCCCCCTTAGTGCAGACCCCCCATCAATAGAGACACCCCCTCTTAGTGCAGACCCCCCATCAGTATAGAATCCACCTAGTGCAGACCCCATCAGTATAAAATCCCCCCTAAAGCAGAGCCCATCAGTATAGAATCCCCCCTAGTGCAGAGCCCATCAGTATAGAATCCCCCTAGTGCAGAGTCCCCATCAGTATAGAATCCCCCCTAGTGCAGACCCCATCAGTATAGAATCCCCCCTAGTGCAGAGCCCATCAGTATAGAATCCCCCTAGTGCAGAGTCCCCATCAGTATAGAATCCCCCTAGTGCAGAGTCCCCATCAGTATAGAATAGAATCCCCCTAGTGCAGAGTCCCCATCAGTATAGAATGATAGCACAATGTATTTTATTTTTCTGAAATCAAGTCACAGTTTTTCACTTTGCAATAGCGCTGCACTTTATATATTGTGAACTATGTTAGATCAAGATCCACCAAGATGAGGAAGTCAAGACTAAGCTAGCATAGTTGCCAACTGTCCCGGATTTCGAGGGACTGTCCCTGATTTGGAGCAATGTCCCTCTGTCCCTCTTTCCCCCTCATTTGTCCCTCATTTTGGTCTGATCTATATAATTGTATATAAAATGCACTTTTTATCTATCAAAAAGTGTTTCCCAGAGCTAAACCTTTCATCGGATTTCTAAATTGCTGCATTTGTAAACTCCAAAAGTCAATATAAAGGAATAGTAGTGGTAAAAAAAAGCACTTGCGGGTTTAACCAATCTTGTTTTTTTGTACAATTCTCCTTTAAGGGGGCGTAGCAAGGGGCGTGTCCTATGCCTGCATACTTTTGCTGATAGGTGTGTGGGAGGTATGCAGTAGGGCCAGGGTTACCAATATTGGACAAATGGGTCTTTACAGTATTACAAAAAAAAAACATGGGTATGAATAATTGTAAGATACCTTGCTTTCAAATAAAGAAATGGTTGTGATTTTTAAAAATATATTATAAATAAATGGTTTTTATATGTATAACTTTTTTATGTTTATATTCATCATATAATAGAAATATAATTTATATTTTTATAATTATACTATAAATAGACCATAAATATAATAGAAATATAATATGTTGTTTTAAATATAATATAATTTATATTTATTTAATATATTTATATCAAAATATGTTAAAAAATATATCTTTATAGATTTATTTCAAGAGATCTTTGTTTATTTAATACAAAAGCATTTTCTTCTTCAAGTAACCGTAGCGACAACCTTATAATAAAATCATTTAAAATATAAAGCCACATATAAAACACGCTTATATAGCTCATCTATAGTAAATCACATACATTTTAGATAGGGGTTGATGCAATAAATTGCCTTTGTTATAGGGATGTCTCAAAATAAGAAAAATTGTTTAACCACTTCAGCCCTGGAAGATTTTACCCCCTTCCTGACCAGAGCACTTTTTGCGATTCGGCACTGCGTCGCTTTAACTGACAATTATGCGGTCGTGCGACGTGGCTCCGAAACAAAATTGACGTCCTTTTTTTCCCACAAATAGATTTTTATTTTGGTGGTATTTGATCACCTCTGCGATTTTTATTTTTTGCGCTATAAACAAAATCGACAGAGCGACAATTTAAAAAAAAAAGCATTATTTTTCACTTTTTGCTATAATAAATATCCCCAAAAAATATATTAAAAAACATTTCTTTTTCCTCAGTTTAGGCCGATACGTATTCTTCTACATACTTTTGGTAAAAAAAAAATCGCAATAAGCATTTATTGATTGGTTTGCGCAAAAGTTATAGCGTTTACAAAATAGGGGATAGTTTTATGGCATTTTTATTAATAATTTTTTTTTTTTACTAGTTTTGGCAGCAATCAGAGATTTTTAATGTGACTGCGACATTATGGCGGACACATCGGACATTTTTGACACATTTTTGGGACCATTGTCATTTATACAGCAATCAGTGCTATAAAAATGCACTGATTACTGTGTAAATGACACTGGCAGTGAAGGGGTTAACCACTAGGGGGCGGGGAGGGGTTAAGTATGTCCTAGGGGAGTGATTCTAACTGTCAGGGGGATGGCCTGTGTGTGTGACGTCACTGATCTCTGCTCCCGATGACAGGGAGCAGAGATCGAGTGACACTTGTCACTAGGCAGAACGGGGAGATGCTGTTTACAGAGGCATCTCTGCATTCGTCCTCTCCGTGAGGCGATCGCAGGTATGCCGGCGGCGATCAAGTCCGCGGGACCCGCGACCCGACTCATAGAGATCGCGGCAGGCGCCTGCGCGCACACACAGCAGCAAATTCAAAGTAACGTATGGGTACGTTACTTTGCGCAGCCGTGCCATTCTGCCGACGGTCAGGAACCGGTTAAAGTTCTTCTTTTAGAAGTTCCTAAGAACTTGAATAATTTCCAGTTCTTCTATCAAAAAATAAGTAAGTATGATGGTATCCAATGAGTTAATCCAGCATTAGTCATATTCAACAGAACAAAGCAGCCATCTACATCTGTTGCTAAGCAGTCTCCGAGTATTTTGCCATAATCCCTAATAGAACCTGGAACAGCAATTCCTTCATTTCATGTGTCTAGTAAATAGTGATGTCTCAATTATTTCAGATACTTTACGTTCTTCTCCTTCAAAGATAGTATTTAAAGCTGAAGTTTAGGTATTGCAATCTTTTCCATAATTACATTGGTCCAGCTTGGGCCAATATAATTATGTATGTGCCATACCTGTGGGATTACCAGTGGTAAAATTGCCATCCTTGAACGCAGTGGCGGCCCATAATGCAGGGCGCAGGGGCGCCCCACCCCCCTATCCTTGCATCCAGCACCCTAATCTACATTGTGGGTTTTTTTGGGGGGGCGCAAACAAACTGAAAAAATTTTGATGAAAAAAAACATCAATTGCAGCCACTGTGCCAACAAACGCAGCCACTGTGCCCATCAAACGCAGCCACTGTGCCATCAAACGCAGCCACTGTACCATCAAACGCTGCTACTGTGCCAAACGCTGCCACTGTGCCCATCAAGTGCTGCCACTGTGCCCATCAAGTGCTGCCAGTGTGCCCATCATATGCTGCCAGTGTGCCCATCAAATGCTGCCAGTGTGCCCAACTGCCCATCAAATGCTGCCAGTGTGCCCAACTGCCCATCATATGCTGCCAGTGTGCCCATCAAATGCTGCCAGTGTGCCCAACTGCCCATCATATGCTGCCAGTATGCCCATCAAACGCTACCAGTGTGCCCATGAAATGCTGCCAGTGTGCCCATTAAATGCTGCCAGTGTGCCCCCTGCCCGCTTGCTGTCTGCCCGGCACTTACCCTGTGTCTGTGGGGCATCGGGAGACGGCAACGAGCAGGGTCCTTCGTGTGTCTCCTCTCCTGCCTCATCTCCCGTCCTCTCCTCCATAGGCGTCCAATAGCGGCGCCTGTCATTTCAGCCAATCAGGTCACAGGTAACAGACCCGAGAACCTGATTGGCGGAGAGGCAGTTCAGTGTTAGGAAAGCGAATAGTCATTCGCTTTCCTAACACAGCTGAGTGGACTGCGAGCGCCAAGAATGGCGCTCGCAGTTCACCTATTTTGCAGCCTTACCTACCAACTCCGCTCGGGCTGTGCGTTCCATGGAGCTTCAGACGTCACTTCCGGTTACTCCCTCTGGCACAGGGAAACCGGAAGCAAACCTCTTAACTAGAACAACAAAGCACCCACCCGTAGTGGTACTATGGGCGGAAGTTGTTCAGCGAGATAGAATACGCCACAAAGCAGGTAAAAATCCTGCAAATGAAGCGCCTCGTCTGCAATCCCGTGATTGCATTGATGTGGCGCTTCCCATAGTGCACTTTGTCTGGCTCCCGAACAGAGTGCACTTAAAGAACATTTATTTCTATTTTTTTTTTTAAAGGGCCTTTTTAAAAAAAAAATAGGGGATGATTGGATTAGAGCCTGAGGCTCCAATAGGCTTCAAAAAGGGTTTTCTTCCTGATTCTCCTCCCAGACAATCTGAGATCCGTTTCTCGATTAGTCGAAAGGAGAAGTGGTCCTATTGGCCTAGGAGGAGGAATGAGACGCATAGTGGAAGCCACCGCGATGCCGTGGAGGAGGATGCGCAGCGGCAGCCGCCGCCCATCGCCCGGAGGAATTGCTTCCCACAACCTAGATTGGGTAAGTGCGGGGCTGGTGACCGACCGACTGACCGACCGTTGTTTGCCACCACCTCCAAAAAATATACCACCAGCTGCCACTGCCTGAACGTCAGCTTTATTATGATATACCAGTAATGGTGCCTGGCATTCGCCAGCCATAACATTATGATCACTCTCCATAACCTGTCGAGGTAGGGATTCCACTAAGCTTTTGAAAGTATGCTGTGGTGTCTGGCACCAAGCCATCAGTAGCAGATCCTTTAAAGTGTTACTAAACCCAGAACCCTGCATTCACTATATCTGGTCTCCCTCAGTACACAGAACATGGAAATGCAATTATTTCAGTAAATACAGTATAAACTGTTAAATACCTTTTCTCATCAGCAGTATATAGCAGTCTTGTGCCTTCCATCAGTGTCCGGCCGAGCACTGGTTAAAGCTTGTAGGAGAAGTTTTCATTTTCCTCTGACTGTCCTATGAGGCTGCATGACCCCTCTCTGTCTGGACAGTGCTGATTGACCCTGTGCTGATCACATGCACCCTCCCCCCCAAAAAAATCTCTAGCAATATACACCAAACTGAGCATGTGCAGAGTGCCCCCAAGGTTCTGTACTGATAGCAGATGGATTGGGGACAGTAAAAAAAGGGACGATCAGAGAAAATTGGATCAAACCGTCTCTTTATACCATGCGGATGATTAATCCCTTAGGTTCCACAATGAGAAATAACCAGGGCTTTTTTTCAGTGGGAACGCAGGGGAATGCAGTTCCGGCACATCCAGCAATGAATGTATGTAATGACAAGCGGTGCTGGAGGATCTATTAATGCTGGCTGCTGGGGATCTATTGTTGCTGGGAGAATTTATTGTTGTGGGTGAGTCTCTTGTTACTGGGGAGGTCTATTGTTGCTAGTGAGGATCTATTGTTCCTGGGGGGGGGTGTCTCATGTAATGTGACTCAGTGTATGTAATGACAAGAGGTGCTGTGGTGTGCTGGAGGATCTAATAATGCTGGCTGCTTGGGGATCTATTGTTGCTGGGAGAACTTATTGTTGTGGGTGGGTTTCCTGTTGCTGGGGAGGTCTGTTGTTGCTAGTGGGGGATATGTTGCTGCTGGGAGGGATCTACCGTTGAGGGAGGGGTCTATTGTTACTGGCTGCTGGATGATCTATTAATGCTGGCTGCTGGGAGATCTATTGCTGCTGGGAGGGATCTACTGTTGAGGGAGGGGTCTATTGTTGCTGGCTGCTGGGTGATCTATTAATGCTGGCTGCTGGGAGATCTATTGCTGCTGGGAGGGATCTACTGTTGAGGGAGGGGTCTATTGTTGCTGGCTGCTGGGGGATCTATTGACGCTGGCTGCTGAGAGATGTATTATTGCTGAGGGGATCTAATGTTACTGGCTATAGGGGATCTATTTTACTGCATTTCTTGTTATCATTAACAAATTCTATACACATTACTTAGCAGCACAAAATGATGCTTGGTTCTGGATTCTCAAAAAGGGGCGGTACTGGGAGGTGGGCAGGGGGTGGAACCAAGAGACCGTATTCAGAGGTGGGTAGGGGGCGGAGATAAATGTCATTTGGAAGTGGAGAGTACCTGCACCTATTCTCTGAGAAAAAAAGCCCTGGGTCAGCATGCACTACGCAACCCCATAACCAACAGAGTGTGGTGTGCTGTGTGTTCTAACACCTTTCTATGGGAACCAGCATTAGCTTGTTCAGCAATTTGAACTACAGTAGCTCTTCTATTGGATTGGACTTCACGGGCCAGCCTTTGCTCCCCATGTGCAATAACAGAGCCTTCGCCGCCAATGACTCTGTCACCGGTTTGCCGGTTCGCCAGTTTTTCTTGCTTGGACCACACATCCCATAAGAGCTGCAGTTTTGGAGTTGCTCTGACCCAGTCGTCTAGTCATTACAGTTTGGCCCTTGTCAAAGTTGTTCAAATCCTTACGCTTGTCCATTTTTTGTGCCTTCAGCACATCAACTTTAGGGACAAAGTTCACCTGCTGCCTAATATATCCCATCCACTTTCAGGTGCCGTTGTAACAAGATAATCCCTTATAAACCCTTCCACATTCTATTCAAACCTAAAAAAAAGTGTAGGCTTGACCAGGGTATATAAGATGTTCCACCTTCCTATGACTCCCAAACCATTGTATACTCCAGCCCTAGCCCACTTAACTTTACCTACGATTAACGAGACCACACTTGAAATGGAGTATAACTGGCCATAGCAGCCTTTTTATTCACAAATTTTAAATATATAACAATAACAAAACCCCAACTATCAGTTGCTCCACTCGGTGGTCTTTGACGGCACTTCCCAACTTAGCTCTGTTCCACTTCTACACTGCTGGCCTTTTTTCGTACTAGGCCTTCAGCCGTGTAACACCAGCTTGGAGACAACCCATTGCCCGCAGTGCAACCATTACAATCTTCCAGCTAATCCATGTTAACTGGAATACACCAGAGTGCCCATACCACCAATGAGTCCCCCACACTTCCATCTCGTAGGTTATCCTGCCACCATCAAAGACCACCACAGCCAATTCTCTGCTACCATGACACGTCCTTCTCGCACTGCACCTAAAATAGTAAAAAGTAAACTGAACACACAAAAAACAGGGAGGGTGGGTGGCAAACTGTTCCTGTCTAAACGTTCCCCCTGCAATGCTGCCTGGGGCACCCCCTATCCCAATAAATAAACTTTAGATATGCTTTACAAACATAAGAACTAAATGTAGTGAACTTGTTAGTTGGATGCTTCGGGAAAAAGTTCTAGTTTCAGGGATGACGTCTCTCTTTCACTTACAGCTTCTCTGTGGCAGCTCATCCCGGGGCCTGGAGCTGCCGTTAATTGTTTTAATGAATCTTTGACAATAAGTGTGTTGTCATCTTCCTCAAACAGCAGTGTTTTCACAACTGAGTCATGCAAATTCCATTTTAATGAAACAAAAATTAAATAGATGATGGTATGCCTGGAATTCTAAACATCTCAACCACAACTTGGGATGAGGAAAATGGACCCCCCCAAATCCTGCAGGGGGTCGAAAGTTAAATTTTAGGTTAGATTTTAGGTACACTGACCAAACATGAAAACAAAATAATTATGGTTTTCTAGCACCCATTTTGGACTGGCCATAGCGTTCAACCTGTTGAGGATTCTTAAGAGCATTGTAACCACCCAGTAAGTTCTTCTCAAACAGAATCAGAACTATGTACAGTACAATAGGGCTCTGCAAGCAAATCCTAAGGGCTACACTACCTGTCTAATCCGCATCCCAAAAGCAGTACTACTTGTGATACAGAGTACTGATTGCTTTCCTATAAAGTACCTTTTCTCATCCAAGGCTACTCCAGAGGTTGGTAGGAGTTCCTTGAACAATGACTGACTGATCTCCCACCTACACTGACCACCAACCTAAGGAGACAATTTTCTGACATCCAATATAAAGGGTCACTGACTGCAAAATGTAAGGGGGAACTTCACATACCACCAATGTAAGGAGGTATTTCTTCACTGACCACCAATGTCAGGGGACACTTCTATACTGACTATCAATGTAAGGGGACACTTCTACACAGATCACAAATGTAAGGGGCCCTTCTTCACTGGCCAATGAGGAAAGGGGGATTTTCATCACTCACCAATGTAAGGGGACAATTCACCACTGACCACTCCACTAGTGTAACTGAGCACCAATGTAAGGGGGAACTGCTCCACTAACCCCTTGTAGTGCTTACCCCCAAAGGAACTGCTTGGTATGATGGGTTCTCTGTTCTGCCACGACTCTTCAAGCTACTTGGTAGTAGATTCATTAGATGTATTAGGGCAATGCAAGTTAGACAATGCATGAATCAGTAAACAGGCAATTGACCACGTTACTAGATAAGGTGAACACTGACCCATAGCATGGCAATCAACTGAACTGCAACACTGCTAAACCAAATTTGAATTGATGCAGACAGATTTGAAAGTATTGGCAATATATAACCCCCAAATAAATGTCCTCTAGTGCGCACTACACATACAGCCCTAATAATGCATGTGTTCCTAACCAGGGGTACCCCTAGAGGTGGCAATAAAGTAAATGGTGCCTATATTAGCAGTACTAAGCCGGATATTGTTGGAGCCCATCTATAAGGTGGTGCACATGAAGCTGTCCCTTTAAGACTGTACTCAATGAATGGCTGATGGGCTGTTAAGTAAGGAGCAGTCTCCCTTGGCGTTAAGTGTTTCTCTTACTGCTCCTAGTATGCAACAGATCTGATGAAAATACTCTTGGTGGTCAGCTGTCCCAGAAGGCTCAGTTGTGATGTGAACACACACAGCAACAAATTTCCCCAGCTCATGGTCCCAAGACACAGTGACTCTCTGTGGCTCAGTCTTTCAACTCCCTGGATGCTCAGAAGATCTCAGTCTGTCACTGATGTAGGCACACATGGATCCAATGTCTGCCTCGCTCTGGTAACCTCACACTGGCACTAACCGTGACTCAGTCCCAGCCTCAGCTCTCTGCAGCAGATCAGTCCTCTCTTTGGTGTGAAGTATAGACCCCAGCAGTAGGTCTGTACTCTCTGGCTCCCCACACTAGACTGCCCCAACCCTTCAAAATTGCCCAGGAAAAGTTCTGTGCTGCCTCCTCCTGTGTGTGCAGGGAATCTGGGTATTGAAGTCTAAAGCTCCATCAGCCTCTATTCACTTTTATTGTGCTCTGCCCCTTTAAGGACTACATATCCAAGAAGGGAACTGGCTGTAGCAAGTTCCCTTTCCCCCTCTATTTGCTCAGATCCTCTGTTGCCAGGAGGGAGGGGGAGCAGGAGCAAGGGGGCATTTTGCACATAGTCCACTCCTCCCTCAGCGGCAGTGGGGAGGGGTGAAAGAGGAGAGCTGGCACAAGGGAGCACAACCCGCTCCTCCAGTAGCTCTGTCACTGCTCAAAGTGGCGGTGTGGGGGAGTGAGAGAGTGGCGCACAGCCAGTGGGCACCTGGCTACACACGAATGTAAGGGGGCATGTCTAAACTGACCACTGATTTAAGGATGTTCTTCTCCACTGCCACCAATGTCAGAGAGCTTATTAGATGGATCACCAGTGTGAGTGGACCCTTCTCCACTGATCACCAATTTAAAAGGTTCCTTATCCACTGACCACCAAAGTAGGAGGACACTCCTCCACTGACAAATGTAAGGGGGAAATTCTCCACTGACCACCAATGTAAGGGAACACCTCTTCACTGAGCACCAATGTAAGGACACACAAAGGTCCCAGAAGGCAGCGGGGCAGAAGAGGACGTGACACACTGGGCCGCGGCGAGGCTGGGGCGGAAGTACACAAGGTACTTCATAAAAGGTAAGTAAGGGAAAAAAATATCCAAAATCGAGTGGTGGAGGGGTTGTCATTCCTTTAAGATAAAGTTGTAAAAGTGGGTGGAACTCCACTTTAATGTTTGTGCTTTCTGGCCCCATAGCAATGGCAAGAGGTGCTATCAGTATAGATAAGTCTTTGCCCCTGGGGTGTCAGGACTGTCCAGTATACAGCTATGGCCAAAAGTTTTGAGAATGACACAAATATAAATTTTTACAAAGTCTGCTGCCTCAGTTTTTAAGATGGCAATTTGCATATACTCCAGAATGTTATGAAGAGTGATCAGATGAATTGCAATTAATTGCAAAGTCCCTCTTTGCCATGATGGTGAACTTAATCCCATAAAAAAAATTTCCACTGCATTTGTGAAGAAGGCTTTAGGGTGCCCAAGAAAGTCCAGCAAGCACCAGGACCTTCTCCTACATTTGATTCAGCTGCAGGATCGGGGAACCACCAGTGCAGAGCTTGTTCAGCAATGGCAGCAGGCAAGTGTGAGTGCATCGGCACGCACAGTGAGGTGAAGACTTTTGGAGGATGGCCTGGTGTCAAGAAGGGCAGCAAAGAAGCCACTTCTGTCCATGAAAAACATCGTAGACAGACTGATATTCTGCAAAAGGTACAAGGATTGAACTGCTAAGGAGTAGGGTAAAGTAATTTTCTCTGATGAATCCCCTTTCGAATTGTTTTGGGCATCCGGAAAAAACCTTGTCCGGAGAAGAAAAGGTGCTATCAGTCCTGTGTCATGCCAACAGTAAAGCATACTGAGACCATTCATGTGTGGGGTTGCTTCTCACAATTTTGCCTAAGAACAAAGAGCCATGAATAAAGAATGGTACAAAAACATCCTCCGGGTGCAACTTCCCCCAACCATCCAAGAACAGTTTGCTGATGAACAATGCCTTTTCCAGCATGATGGAGCACCTTGCGATAAGGCAAAAGTGATAACTAAGTGGTTTGAGGAACAAAACATCAACATTTTGGATGCAGCTCCAGGAAACTCCCCAGACCTTAATACCATTGAGAACTTGTGGCCAATCCTCAAGACGCGGGTGAATAGAAAACCCTACAAATTCTGACAAACTCCAAGCATTGATTATGCAAAAATGGGCTGCCATCAGTCAGGATGTGGCCCAGAAGTGGATTGGCAGCATGCCAGGGCGAATTGCAGAGATCTTGAAAAAGAAGGGTCAACACTGCAAATATTGACTCTTTGCATAATGTAATTGTCAATAAAAGCCTTTGATACTTATGAAATGCTTGTAATTATACTTCAGTATACCATAGTAACATCTAACAAAAGATCTAAAAACACTGAAGCAGCAGACTTTGTGAAAATTAATATTTGTGTCATTCTCAAAACTTTTGGCCACCGCTGTACAGTAGGTGATCACATATGCTGGAGTTTCGGAAACCATCATAAGGTCACTTTAGTACAAAGTCAAATTCTGATTTAAAACCAAAGCTATCTTCCCTCTTGAAGTGTGAATATAGGTAAATATGTTGTTTAAAGCTGAGTATCAGCCAAAGAATTTTTTTATTTTTTTTACAGGCATGCCCTCATACTGCATTAATAACCCAAATAAAATATATCTATGTTTGCTAGTGGATATGAAATCTATCTTTTTTTATACTTACGATTTAGAAAATCCTCCTCTGGCCATTGCCATGATGAGTGTGGGCATGTGAAGCCCAATCGCAACCTCTTCCTGGATAAGCGATCGAGAGGTGCATGCTGGGTAACCCAGCATGCACCTCTCAATCTTGCGCATGCGCGATGCTCCGGCGGCCGTAGCGCTGATTGTTTAGCAAGTTGCCATAACAACGGGCGGCAACGGAGGAAGGTCCCGCCCCATTGTTTTGCCAACATGTCGGGAAATAATGTGATTTCTTATCGTACATCATGGGACACAGAGCCATAGTAATTACTATGTGGGTTATAGGCCACCTTCAGGGGATGGACACTGGCATGTCCTAAATTAAAAAGTGCATACCCTATATAACCCCTCCCACTGGTGGGAGTACCTCCGTTTTTTCGCCAGTGTCTAAGGTGTTGGTCACGGAGTAAAGATGTGCTGTGCTGAGCTCTACTGGAGCAATCCTTGCTGGGGCTAGCCATGCAGCCAGATCCATTCAAAGTGTCTTTATTGGCTGAATTGAATGGTACCCGGGCCTCGTATCCGAAGAAACAAGGTCTTGCCTGTAACGCTTCTCTTTTTAGAGAGCTGGACCCTGGGATCCAGTACTTTTTGGTATTAAGGCCATAAAGTTTTTTCTAGCGGTGGTACTATTACAGGTCCAGGATTGTGGGTTTCCTTGAGGATCCCAGCTCCTGAAGGTTTAGCAGAACCCACCATGAAGGGTGAAGATTGGGTCTGTTGGTTTACCACAGAAAACCCTGCGGCGGGAAAGGTAAGTGGAGTTTTCTAAGAAATTTTTTAAATTTTCTTATGAATGTCTCCTTTAATTTAGTAAATGCTGTAATGCCTATGTGTCAACACTGGTGGCTGTATTGAGCACTTACCGTCTCATGCTTCTCAGAAAGCCCACGCTGTGTCTTGAAAGCTGCAGAAGCTTCTTCCTCCGGCCAAACAGCAGACCTCCGGTAAGTCTGGGGGGGTTCCCTCTCCCCACCAGATGCCCCCCTGTGCTGGTTTTCTTTCCCTCTCCAGTGGGGAAAGAGCGCTGTAAGATTTAAAAAAAAAAAAAAAGGCGCAAATGGCACGCCGTTTGGCGGCTTTCACACCCCCCCTCACCATTTCGGCTTCCCTTCCTTGATCCCATAGGGAAAAAGCTATTTTTAAAAGAAAGATTGGAAGGGCCGTAGGCAATGCGGGGGGGGGCTTAGCGTGGCGTTGGCGTCCTGCAACATCCAGCGCGGGAAAGTATGTTTTTAAAAGGCACCATGTGTGTTGTTGCAAGCTGTGGAGGGACACAAGAGCAAAGGTAAAACAGATGTTTTGTTTGCATATAAGAATTTGGTGACACAGGCATTCCTTTGACACATTTACTATCAGGCTGAGCATTAATAGCAGTGACAGAGCTGGACTATTGCTCAAGCAGTGGATGCATTCCTTCTGATAGTACCTCTGCTTTGTACATCGGGCTATGCTCAGAAAGGGGGTGAAAAACACCACAAAAAGGGCTCTAGAAAGACTTTTACAAGTCACACGGAAGCCTAGATCCATCCCAGTAAAAATGGCATTCTCCCCTGAGAGTAATATGACTTGTCAGAGTGAGCCATCAGAAGGGGTATATTACTAAGGAGGTTTTTTCTTCAACAATTTTAAGTTTGAAGCAAAAGATTGATGCTTAATTGCATCCCATAGTGGGACTAAGCATAGCAGGTCCCGTCCATTGCTCAGGACCCTCTTACTGAGGTACATGGAGCAAGAGATGACGATTTTCTCTCAAAGGACCAGGAAGAGGCTGATGTCTCCTCTTCCGAAGAATCTGATTTGGAAGCGTCAGGTTCGCAGGAAAGGTTGTTGGTACAGTCTCTCACTGAATTGGTCCGCTCCACATTTTTACTGTCAGTAACGCAGTCAGTGGATGAGCCCACTTAGGGTTTGGGTTGGCTAAAGCCTCACCAATCTGATTCATGTTTTTCCTATCCATTCTTGGCTATAGAAGCTAATGTATTCTGAGTGGGAGCACCCAGATAAACAGTTTTTTGCTACGAAAAAGTTTTCAATACTTTATCCTATGGAGGAAGAGTTTTGTAATGAGGAATTCCAGCAATTGGAATGCTATATCCTCTGTAAACAAAATCATGACTTTTCCAGTAGACAATGCTCATATGCTAAAGCATCCAACAGATAAGAAGTTGGAATTCCTTTTTAAAAGCTATATTTCGCTCGCAGGTTCAGCCTGCTCTGGCAGCGATCAGAGTATCTCAGCCCTTAAAGGACCAGTTTATGGAGGTACTCAAGATTATTCCTGATCAGCAGGCCAAAGATTTGGCAGGGATACTAGAAGCGTTGTATTTTAAAGTACACGCTATGAGAGATTTTATTCTCCAGGCCTCACGGCTCATGCTAGGGATGGTACATGTGCGTAGAATCCTATGGTTGAAAAAATTGGCAGCCAAAGCGCCATGCAAAAGCTCTTGGCCAGTTTCCCATTTCATGGTGAACGGTTATTTGGAGGGGATCTGGATAGGTACCGTATTTATCGGCGTATAACACGCGCCGGCGTATAACACGCACCCCAAGTTTAGGAGAGAATTTTAAGGAAAAAAAATTTTTAGGAGGGAAGTTTAAGGAAAAAAAAACTTACATTAAAATGCCCATCAATGCAGCCTTATCTGTCCATCTGCAGCCTTTTCAGTGTCAGTGCAGCTTTGCCCCAGTGCAGCCTTGTCAGTGCAGCTTTGCCCCAGTGCAGCCTTGTCAGTGCAGCTTTGCCCCAGTGCAGCCTTGTCAGTGAAGCTTTGCCCCAGTGCAGCCTTGTCAGTGAAGCTTTGCCCCAGTGCAGCCTTGCCTCAGTGCAGCCTTGCCTCAGTGCAGCCTTGCCCCAGTGCAGCTTCGTTAGTGCAGGTCTGCCCCAGTCCAGCCATGTCAGTGCAGCTTTGTGCACTCGGTGTAGATTCAAAAAATGGCGCCGAGACTGCAGGGAGCCGAGATACACATACTCGAGTGTTCTCGGCTTTTTCCGGCGCCGCCGTCACGCCCAGTCCCGCCCCTGGACCTGTGTTATGTCCATCATAGGGCGGGACTGGGCGTGACTGTGAGCGGCGCCGAAAAAAGCCGAGAACACTCGGGTATGTGTATCTCGGATCCGACAAGAGCCGAGATACACATACCCGAGTGTTCTCGGCTTTTTTCGGCGCCGCTCACAGTCACGCCCAGTCCCGCCCTATGATGGACATAACACAGGTCCAGGGGTGGGTCTGGGCGTGACGGCAGCGCCGGAAAAAGCCGAGAACACTCGAGTATGTGTATCTCGGCTCCCTGCAGTCTCGGCGCCATTTTTGAATCTACCCACGGCTGTGTATGTCGGCGGCGACCGCGGCAATTGCCGCGATCGCTCCGATGACACAGAAATCGGCGGAGATCGGCCTATAACACGCACCCACGATTTTCCCTTGATTTTCAGGGGAAAAAAGTGCGTGTTATAGGCCGATAAATACGGTATATCCAAAGAATTTCTAATGGTAAAAGTTCCCTTTTTACCGGTTAAAAAGAAGTTTAAGCATTTTTTTTTTTAAATGTGTTTCTTCTCCGGTGCCTTTGGCATCAGCCTCCAGGCAGTCTTGATGGCCTCCACTGTCAGGTTCATAAAACTCAGGGTCAGTCCCAGGGCCAAAAGAGGACCTGGGGAGGAAACCCACAAAACAAAATACTAAAGCCTCTTTATGAAGGGGCACCCCCACTTGCTCGAGTGGGGGAGAAGTTTTCAAGGGTCTGGCAGGAACAATGTCAAGACAGATGGCTTCCTCAATTTCTCTAGGTTACAAACTAGAGTTCCAAGGTTTCCCGTCTCCTTGTTTTCTTAGCAAACATTCCCAGAGATCCAGTCAAAAAAGAAGAACTTTCTAGCTTTGGATCATCTCTTGTCTCAAAGAGTGATATCGGTGGTCCCCTTGGAAGAGCAAGGATTAGGATTTTTATTCAAACCTTTTCACGGTTCCAAAACCAAACGGGGATGTCAGACCCATTTTAGATCTCAAAGATCTAAACCGGTTTTTAAATTTGCGTTCTTTTCGCATGGAGTCAATCCGATCAGTAGTCTCCATCCTACAAGGGGGAGAACTTCTGGCGTCAATCAACATCAAGGATGCTTTTCTCCATGTGCCGATTTTCCACACTCACCAGAAATTTCTACGCTTCGAGGTAGAAAATCTTAATTTCCAGTTTGTAGCTCTGCCTTCGGTCTAGCTACTGCACCTCAAGTGTTTACAAAGGTCCTGGCTCCTTCTTTAACCAGGCTAAGGGCTCAAGGTATAACGATACTAGCCTACTTAGATGATCTACTCTTGATAGATCAATCGGTAGCCAAAGTTTGGTCACCGCAGTCAGCTACCTGGAATACCTAGGTTGGATTATCAACCTAGAAAAATTCTCCTTAAAACCATCAAGGAGATTGCAGTACTTGGGGCTGATCATAGATACAGCTCAGAAGAGGGTGTTTTGCCCCAGGAAAGGATCAGTTCCATAAGGGAACTGATTCAGTTGATCAAAACAAAGAAGAATCCTTCTATTGGACTTTGTATTAAATTGTTGGGAAAGATGGTGGCTTCTTCAAGGCCGTTCCTTATGCGCAGTTTCATTCAAGACTGCTGCAAAACAGTATCCTGTCAACTTGGAACAAGAAGGTCCAAGCTCTGGACTTCCCAATGCATTTATCCCCCAAAGTGTGTCAGACCCTCAATTGGTGGTTGATATCCAAGAATCTTCAAAAAGGAAAATCCTTTCTACCAGTTACCTGGAAGGTGGTAACAACAGATGCCAGCCTTCTGGGCTGGGAGCAGTACCGGAAGAAGTGTCTGTCCAAGGGAAATGGTCCAAATCAGAGATGACCTTGCCCATCAATATTCTAGAGATTCGGGTCGTACGCCTGACCCTGGAGGCCTGGACGCTCAGACTACGGAATTGTCCTGTCAGGATCCAATCCGACAATGCCACAGCTGTGGCCTATATCAATCACCAAGGGGGCACAAGAAGTTGTGTGGCCCTTCTATCTTGGGAAAACAACATTCCATGCCTATCAGCAATTTTCATTCCAGGGATAGAGAATTGTCAGGCGGACTACTTGAGTCACCAACAATTGTTCCCGGGAGAATGGTCCCTTCACCTCGACATCTTTCTGTCAATATGCCAAAAATGGGGACATGGATCTGTTTGCGTCCAGGTTCAACAAGAAGATCGACAACTTTGTGTCAAGGACAAGGGATACGATTGCATACGGAACAGATGCCTTGGTTTTTCCGTGGGATCAGTTTTACACTGATCTATGCATTCCCCACTGTTCTGCTGCTTTCGCGCCTTCTCGCAGGATCAAGCAAGAAAGGAAGGAGGTGATTCTTGTGGCCCCAGCGTGGCCCAGGAGATCTTGGTTTGCCGAGATCGTAAAAATGGCGGTAGGGGACCCTTGGACCCTACCACTATGGCCAGACCTTCTCTCGCAAGGTCCGGTATTCCATTCTACCATACAAACGCTAAATTTAGCGGTTTGGCTATTGAGACCCACATTCTAAAAGATCGTGGGCTGTTAGCTTCAGTAGTTTCTGTTTGGTTAATGCTAGGAAGCCGGCCTCCGGAGTCATATATTATAGAATCTGGAAGGTATATGTCTCCTGGTGTGAATCCAGGGGTTGGCACCCCAGGAAATATGTCATAGTTAGGATCCTTGAATTCCTACAGATAGGATTAGAAATGAAGCTGGCCTTGAGTACTATCAAGGCCAGATGTCGGCTTTATTAGTGTTTTTTTAACGACCACTTGCTTCACACTCTCTGGTTCATAACTTTATTTAGGGGGTAATGTGAATTAATCCTCCAGTCAGGTCACCCCTGAACCCTTGGGCCTAAATTTAGTCCTGTCGGCTTACAGAAGCAGCCATTTGCAGCCATTTGCGGAATATTCCCTTGGTCCTCTTGACGAGGAAAAATATTTTTCTTGGCCATATTGGTTTATTCATAAGGATGAGGTTGTATTGCGGCCTCATCCTGAATTCCTAGCAAAGGTAGTATCGGTTTTTCATTTAAACCAGGATATTGTTCTGCCTTAATTTTTTCCAGAACCTCGTTCTGTGGAAGAAAGGTCACTACATTCTCTTGATGTGGTGAGAGCGATCTAAGTCTATTGAAAGTGTCCGCTCAGATTCATAAAACAGATGTTTTGTTTGTGTTGCCAGACGGTCCTAAAAGAGGGCAGGCGTTGTCGAAATCTACTATTTCTAAATGGATTTGATTGTTCATATTAAAGCGCACTTCTCCAGGGCTGTTAGTGCTTCTTGGGCAATGCATCACCAAGCCTCCATGGCTCAGATCTCCAAGGCCGCAACTTGGTCTTCAGTCCATACATTTACCAAATTCTATCAAGTAGATGTAAGAAATCATGAGGATATCGCCTTTGGGCGCAGTGTACTGCAGGCTGCAGTATGAGTCCTCTAGTCTCTTGGTGCCCTACTTTTTTGTGTCTCCCTCCCTTCAGTTGGCACTGCTATGGGGCATCCCACATAGTAATTACTATGGCTCTGTGTCCCGTGATGTACGATAAGAAAATAGGACTTTTATAACAGCTTACCTGTAAAATCCTTTTCTTTGAAGTACATCACGGGACACAGAGGTCCCTCCCTTCTTTGGTATACGTGTGTATTGCTTTGCTACAAAACTGAGGCACTCCCACCAGTGGGAGGGGTTATATAGGGAGTGCACTTTTTAATTAAGGGCGTGCCAGTGTCCATCACCTGAAGGTGGCCTATAACCCACATAGTAATTACTAAGGCTCTGTTTCCCATGATGTACTTCAAAGAAAAGGATTTTACAGGTAAGCTGTTAAAAAAATCCTATTTTTTTTCTCACAGTACTGCCCACTGAGCACAGGCGAGGGAGGAAGTGATGTGGAGCGCCACAGACCCAGATGTGGCAGATTAGGAGCAACCACATAGCAACAGGGCATATCTGGTGAGAAAAAACATTTTTTTTCACTTCAAATGTTTGTTAATACTAGTAAAGAACTGTGAAAATGTAAAAATGTTTTTCAGGGTGGAACTCCGCTTTAATATCAGTTTTTCTCTTTGCCTTTTCCATACACAAGATATCAAGTCTTTCTTTGTTGTGACCATTTTGAACTGTTTGTATGTAAAATAAATAAATCAAAGTCAGTGTTTGAATTTCCCGTAGTCAGTTTCCTCCTCAGTTGCCATCCTTGCCAGCTTCTTATTTAGTGTCTTGGAGGTGCTTGAAAAAAGTAAGGGCTCCCTGGCCTGCCTTTATCTCAAAGACAATGCTACTTGTGATACAGAATACTGATGGCTTTTGTATAAAGCAACCTTTCTCAATCACTGACCACCAATATAAGGGGGAATGTCACATACCACCAATGTAAGTGGGTCCTTCTCCTCTAGTGACCAATGTAAGGGGTCACTTCACCACTGACCACTAGGGATGGGCTTTATGTTCGGGTAGAAACATTTTTTTGGGAGCAGGATTTTTAATAATGCTTTAAGTGAAACAATAAAAGTGAAATATTCCTTTTAAATTTCGTACCTGGGTGGTGTCTATAGTATGCCTGTAAAGTGGCGCATGTTTCCTGTGTTTAGAACAGTCCGAGAGCAAAATGACATTTCTAAAGGAAAAAAAAAATCATTTAAAAGTACTAGCGGCTATTAATGAATTGTCGGGTCTCTGCAATACACATAAAAGTCATTGAAAAAAACGGCATGGGATTCCCTCACAGTCCATTACCAGGCCCTTTGGGTCTGGTATTAATATTAAGGGGAACCCCGAACCAAAAAAAAAAAAAAAAAAATGCATGGGGGTCCCCCCAAATTCCAAACCAGGCCCTTTGGGTCTGGTATGAATCTTAAGGGGAACCCCGAACCAAAATTTAAAAAAAGAAATGGTGTGGGGGGGACAAGAGAGCGCCCCCCCTCCTGAACCGTACCAGGCCACATGCCCTCAACATGGGGAGGATGTCCCCATGTTGATGGGGACAAGGGCCTCATCCCCACAACCCTTGCCTGGTGGTTGTGTGGGTCTGCGGGCGGGGGGCTTATCGGAATCTGGCAGCCCCCTTTAACAAGGGGACCCCCAGATCCCGCTCCCCCCTTGTGAATTTACAGGCATACTATAGACACCCCCCAGGTACGAAATTTAAAGGAATATTTCACTTTTATTGTTTCACTGTAAGCATTATTCAAACCACTGCTCCTGAAAAACGGTTGTTTTTAAAACTTTTTTTTGCATTGATACGTGTGTCCTGGGGCAGGACCTGGGTCCCCAAACACTTTTTATGACTTGCATATAAGCCTTTAAAATTAGCACTTTTGATTATTCATGTTCGTGTCCCATAGACTTTAACAAATTTTTTGCCTGTTCGCATGTTCTGCTGCGAACCGAACAAGGGGGTGTTTAGCTCATCCCTACTGACCACCACTGTAAGGAGACACTTCTACACTGAACACAAATGTAAGTGGGCACTTCTATGATGACCACCAATGTAAGAGTGTTCTCTTCAGTGATGCCCAATGTCAGCAGACTATTCTCCACTGACCACCACTGACCACCAATGTCAGGAGACCATTCTCCACTAACCACCAATGTAAGGGCACAGTTCTCCACTGACCATCAATGTAAAGAGGCATTACTCAACTGACCACCAATGATTAGGGACCATTATCCACTGACCACCAATGTAATGGGACACTTCTATGCTGTCAACAAATGTAAGAGGGGTTTTCTTCAGTGACCAACAATGTATGAGGGCACTTCATCACTGAACACCGATGTAAGGGGGGAGTTCTCCACTGACCACCAACGTAAAGGGGGAGTTCTCCACTGACCACCAATGTAAGGGGACCTTTCTTCACTATCCATCAATCTCAGGGGACCTTTCTTCACTGACCAGCTATGTAAAGAGTCCATTCTCCATTGACCATATATGAAAGAGGACTCCCATGACCTTCAATTTAAGGGGGCATTTCTCAGCTGCCCTCCAATTTGAAGGGGCCCTTTACCACTGACCACCAATATAAATGGGCCCTTAACCACTGATCGCCTATGTAAAGGGGCCCTTATTCATTGACCACCAATGTCAGGGGGCACTTCTATGCCACTGGCCAAAAATGTAAAGAGTTCTTTCCCCCTTGACCACCAATGTAAGGGGACCCTGCTCCACTGACCACTGATGTAAGGGGGTATTTCTCAACTGACCACCAACATAAGGGGGTCCTTCTCCACTAACCAACAATATAAGTGGGCCCTCATTCACTGACCACCAATGTAAGGGGACACTGCGCAGACCACCAATGCAGGGTGTGCCTCACTGACCACCAATGTAAAGTTCACCACTCACCTCCAATGTAAATAGACACTACAGTTTTATCTTTTTGGGTTTCCTTTCTGGCCATTAGGGTGTATTTACTTCGTTTCTGTGCCTCTGGGCCCCATAGCAGTGGCACAATGTGCTATCGATGGAAAAAAATCCTTGCACCCAGGGGTTCAGGGCTGTTGGCTCTAGGTGACCACACATACCGGAACCCTAGGTGCTATTATTGTCACCTATAAGGTCACAGTAAGATTCTAATTTAAAACCAATCCTATTTTCTCTCTTGGAGGAAATGTGAGGGAAAAACTGTTTTTCTCTTTGCTTTCCCAAACACAAGACCTTCCTTGTTCCTCTGTTGTGAGATATCCTTGTGGACTGGTTATGATATGACTAAAAACACCAAAGTCCATGTTGGAATTTCCCGTAGTCAGTTGGTTTTCTCCTCAGGTTTCCGCCCTTGCCAGTTCCTTGTTTGTTATCCTGGAGGTGCTGGAAAGTTGTCAGCTCTTGTGTCTGGGATAACAGTAAGGTTGTGTCTGGGATTACAGTAAGGACTGCTCCTGTCGGATTCCGCCACCTACACCTCATGTCACCCTGCTTGCCCAGAAATGTCCCCTTTTTGAAGCTGCTTTAAAAAAAAATGGAATTTCCCAGCAAATATAAAAAAACATGATCTATTTTACTTCCATATTGCTTGAAATATTTTTTCTTCAATCTAGCCAGTTTAAAGCTGAAATCCAGAAAAAAATAAAATAAAACACCAATGTAGTTATATTATCATTCACTTGTTCCATGTAACACATATATGCGGAGACAAAGAAGGTGAACTTTTGCTGCCAAAGCCATTTTTGCATTTTTTGCCCACATGTTTAAAAATCATTTTAGGCCTAAAGATTAGTTAAAATCCCCCAAAACATTAAATATTTTCTAAAAGCGGAGACCCTGGACAATAAAATAGTGGTAGTTCCATTTTTTTTTTCTGTCATGCGATATTAGCGCAACAGTTTATGAGTTGCAAAATCTCAGTAAAAAAAATACACTAATTTTAATTTTAGGGCACATAATTGTAACATATTGCCCAATTTTTGGTAATATATAAAAGATGATGGTGCACCGAGTAAATAGATACCGAACATGTCAAGCCTTACAATTGCATGAGTGAAACGTCAACAAACTCCAGTACCCTATATTTTCCATAGGCAACGCTTTAAAAGCCCCTACAGGTCATCGGCTTAGAGTTAACCATCAATAATGGGCCTAGAATTATTGCTCTGGCATGCACAGCAATATGTAACATGCGTACCGCAATCAGCGTTTTTGTGCATAGGTGCTCCTGATGTGTGTAATTTAACTTGTATGGAGGCCTGTGTGGGGGTGGGAGGGTCAAATATTTTTTTTTGAGGGGGGGGGGGGTTTGAGTGCTTGGGTGAAATTTAATTTTTTTTACACTTTAAAAAAAAATGTTTTCACTAAACTATTTTTCATCACCTGGGGACAGAATGCCCCCTATGTGTTGATTTTTTTGGTGACAGGTTCTCTTTAATGTGACATCAGGGGTATAAAAATCCCCTGATACCTCAACTGCTCTCCAATAAAGCTAATGGAGTGCAGATCGTGCTTCATTAGCTTTGCTAGAAAAAGTGGCACCAGGACCCGGAAGAGACGTTTTAAACATTGCTTACAGATAAGCGAATAAATGTTCACTGACCTCGCTCCCCTCTACCCGGTGGCATCCACCATGCCAGTCCTGGGTCTGCCGACAGGAGCACGGAGGCTGGGAAACATGGCAGGGGAGAGCGCAGGGGTGGACCAGCACTTACAAAGGTGTGTTGAAGCGTTCAGGTGGCTGCACAGCTTCAACTGTCAACTGTTGGCTGCCACTGCCATAAGGTATATGACAGTGGCAGCAAAAGGGTTAATGCCCACATGTCGCACATACACTATAATGTCAAAAGTATTGGGACACCTGCTTTTACATGCAGATAAACTTTAATGGCATCCCAGCCTTAGTCCGTAGGGTTCAATATTGCGTTGGCCCACCCTTTGCAGTTATAACAACCCTTCTGGAAATGCTGTCCATAAGGTTTAGGAGTGTGTTTATGAGAATGTTTGACCATTCTTCCAGAAGCGCATATGGGAGTCTCAGTCTCCATCTTAATTCATCCCAAAGGTGTTCTATCGGGTTGAGGACAGGACTGTCATGTTCCTTCATCCCAAACTCGCTCATCCATGTCTTTATGGACCTTACTTTGTGCACTGGTCCAAATCATTTGGTGGAGGGGGGATTATGGTGAGGGGTTGTTTTTCTGGGGTTGGGTTTTGCCCCTTAGTTCCAGTGAAGGGAAATCTTCAGGTGTCAGTATACCAAGACATTTTGGGCAATTTCATGCTTCTAACTTTGTGTGAACAGTTTGGGGATGGCCCCTTCCTGTTCTAACATGACTGCACACCAGTGCACAGTCCATCAAAATTAGGGACAGTTGGGAGCTATGTATTAATGTGAATACCGATTTCTCTTTGCAGTTGTGTATCTGGCGGGGGGCCCAAGGTTCTGCTCCTTGTCTATTTTTTTTGGTGTGTTTCCACATTACCGCCTACAGATATATTTGGGATTTCTAAGGAATTCATCTGCCAGGTCAATAACTCTCCCTGCGCCTGCCCCTTCTCTAGAATCTCTAAAATGTGATTGTATATTTATAATAACTCATGCTGCCACTGCAGTCAGAGTATACACACCATCTTTCCTAATATTTCCAGAAATGAATCTCCATGGAAGGATTATTGAAAACTACATTTATGGAAATGTATACGCTTTTTTTTATGCATCTTACCCACCGGATACTAAATTATGGATTTTATTTACATCATTAAAACGCTTTTCATTTTTGGTTTGCAGTAAATGACCTGTTAAGTCCGCAGCCCACAAATAAGGAGAGTGTTACATATAATGGGGTCTGTGCAAGGTTAACAAAGAAAACAGTATATTGGCATGCCTTAAAAAAGGGGATTAACTCCAGAGATAAAACGATAATTCTCCCGCTCTACAAGACTCTGGTCCGGCCGCACCTGGAGTATGCTGTCCAGTTCTGGGCACCAGTCCTCAGGAAGGATGTACTGGAAATGGAGCGAGTACAAAGAAGGGCAACAAAGCTAATAAAGGATCTGGAGGATATTCGTTATGAAGAAAGGTTGGCAGCACTGAACTTAGAAGAGACGCTTGAGAGGGGATATGATTTCAATGTACAAATACCATACTGGTGACCCCCCAATAGGGATAAAACTTTTTCGCGGAAGGGAGTTTAACAAGACACGTGGCCCCTCATTAAAATTAGAAGAAAAGAGGTTTAACCTTAAACTACGTAGAGGGTTCTTTACTATAAGAGCGGCAAGGATGTGGAAATCCCTTCCACAGGCGGTGGTCTCAGTGGGGAGCATCGATAGTTTCAAAAAACTATTAGATAAGCACCTGAACGACCGCAACATACAGGGATATACAATGTAATACTGACATATAATCACACACATAGGTTGGACTTGGACTTGATGGACTTTTTTCAACTTCTATGCAATTATGTAACATGAGCATTAAAGCAGACCTTCAAGTTTTTTCAATGTTCCGCTCTGCTGTTTCCTCTCCCCTCATTAAAATACAATAGCCAAAAAAAATATTTTTTTCTTCTTAAGGTTCAGGTCAGTCACTTAAGTATACCCTACGATACTTTATCTTACTTCTTATCTACCTGTTCGCCTCACTGTCATCATCACTTTCTCTCCTTCCTTCTATTGTCTCTTTCATACAGGCGGCAGTTTCTACTGCCCTCTGAAAAGAAATCTGTGGTGGATATCTTTTATATAAGAGGGCAAGCAGAGACTTCCAGGCATTTAGGAGGCAATTCTGCTCTCACCTTAATGTGGTTTTTTTTTTGCCTGGGTTTTTCCCTTTTTTTCCCACCTGAATGGGTTTTTTAATTATTAAATTTTGTGCCAAAACTGTGAGCCAAGTGCTTGGATCATAGTTAAAATGCAACTCCATTGACTTTATAGAGGAAATTTGACAGGTGGTGCTGCCTATCAAACTTAGCATGCCGGGTTGAATTTCCAGCAGACACCAAGCACAGCATTATAGCAGTGGCAGTGGCGTGTGTACAAACCCCAATCCCCTGACATGCAGGTGGGCAGTCGAAGGGCAATAAAACACAAACCAAGCGCATATTTTAACTGCCCCCTGGCCACCCATGTGAAAGAGCCCTTGCAGTAGATCACTCTTCCTCTAAATAAATAAATTTGCATTCATGCAGATAAAGCAGCACTATTGTTGCTACATTATTCCACAAAAGTGAGTACACCCCTCAATTTTTTGTAAATATTTTATTCTATCTTTTCATGTGACAACACTGAAGAAATGACACTTTGCTACAATGTAAAGTAGTGAGTGTACAGCTTGTATAACAGTGTAAATTTGCTGTCCCCTCAAAATAACTCAACACAGCCATTAATGTCTAAACCGCTGGCAAAACAAGTCAGTACACCCCTAAGTGAAAATGTCCAAATTGGGCCCAATTAGCCATTTCCCCTCCCCGGTGTCATGTGACTCGTTAGTGTTACAAGGTCTCAGGTGTGAATGGGGAGCAGGTGTGTTAAATTTGGTGTTATCGCTCTCACTCTCTCATACTGGTCACTGGAAGTTCAACATGGCATCTCATGGTAAAGAATTCTCTGAGGATCTGAAAAAAAGAATGGTTGCTCTACATAAAGATGGCTTAGGCTATAAGAAGATTGCCAAGACCCTGAAACTGAGCTGCAGCACGGTGGCCAAGACCATACAGCGGTTTACCAGGACAGGTTCCACTCAGAACAGGCCTCGCCATGGTCGACCAAAGGAGTTGAGTGCACGTGCTCAGCGTCATATCCAGAGGTTATCTTTGGAAAATAGATGTACGAGTGCTGCCAGCATTGCTGCAGAGGTTGAAGGGGTGGGGGATCAGCCTACCAGTGCTCAGACCATACGCCACACACTGCCTCAAATTGGTCTGCATGGCTGTTGTCCCAGAAGGAAGCCTCCTCTAAAGATGATGCACAAGAAAGCCCGGAAACAGTTTGCTGAAGACAAGCAGACTAAGGACATGGATTACTGGAACCATGCCCTGTGGTCTGATGAGACCAAGATAAACTTATTTGGCTCAAATGGTCTCAAGCGTGTGTGGTGGCAACCAGGGAGGAGTACAGGGACAAGTGTGTCTTGCCTACAGTCAAGCATGGTGGTGGGAGTGTCATGGTCTGGGGCTGCATGAGTACTGCTGTCACTGGGGAGCTACAGTTCATTGAAGGAACCATGAATGCCAACATGTACTGTGACATACTGAAGGAGAGCATGATCCCCTCCCTTCGGAGACTGGGTCGCAGGGCAGTATTACAACATGATAATGACCCCAAACACACCTCCACCAGGATGACCACTGCCTTGCTAAAGAAGCTGAGGGTAAAGGTGATGGACTAGCCAAGCATGTCTCCAGACCTAAACCGTGTTGAGCATCTGTGGGGCATCCTCAAATGGAAGGTAGTGGAGCGCAAGGTCTCTAACATCCACCAGCTTCGTGATCTTGTCATGGAGGAGTGGAAGAGGACTCCAGTGGCAACCTGTGAAGCTCTGCTGAACTCCGTGACCAAGAGGGTTAAGGCAGTAATGTTGGCCACACAAAATATTGACACTTTAGGCCCAATTTGGACATTTCCACTTAGGGGTGTACTCACTTTTGCTGCCAGTGGTTTAGACATTAATGGCTGTGTGCTGAGCTATTTTGAGGGGACGGCAAATTTACACTGTTATACAAGCTGTACACTCACTACTTTACATTGTAGCAAAGTGTCATTTCTTCAGTGTTGTCACATGAAAAGATATAATAAAATATTTATAAAAATGTGAGGGGTGTACTCACTTTTGTGAGATACTGTATATATATCTTCACCTATGCACATTTTTTAAAATGAAAAAAATAACCCCTGATGAAGTCACACGTGTGTGGTGAAACACGTTGGGCAAACTTATACATGAATTTAGATGGAGCACTTTGTTATTATTAATGGGGACTGTGCAATTTGGGAAAACAGGGAAAGATGATTTGTTAGAGAAGGGTCAGTTGGTAGAAGCAAGGAAGAGAGAGACGTTAAAAAAAAAAAGGATTTTTTTTTTGTTGAGGAGGAAGAAATAAACTACTGTTAGAAAGAAAGATAAAAAATAGACAATGATAGTGAGGAGAACAGATAGATGATAAGAAAGATAAGTAATGTATATTGTTGGTATACAATTGACCAAAAGGAAAGAGGAAGAGGAGAAAGGTCAGCAAAAAAGGGTATTGTTCAATGTCCATAGAAATATAGCATGACCCTTGTTATGGGTAACAATGGGCTCATTTCACAAAACATTATCTACCGCTTGCAGATCAGAGGTAAAATAGCTCATAGCATTTTTCAAAAACTTTTTTGCAATTCACTGAAAAAGCTCTGCTAAAATATGGCATTCACTATTTCTTGAAGTGACGTGGTATTTTATTAGTCAAAACTTGCAGTATTTTAACACTTGCACCTGCAGCTGTCCTTAACTACCAGTGAAAAGCTGATTGTTAAGGAACGGGGCACCCACTGTGTCCTTAACAACCATGACTCATCTGTAGAATTTAAATAAAAGAAAAGCCATTATTAATTTATTTATATTTTTAAACAGTGTCAGGTCCCTTCAGGCCTGCTCATCACCCCACCTCTTTCCTAGCCTGCTGGGATGCATGCTTAGATAAGGATCTGGTATGGATTTTGGGGGGACCTCTACTCATTTATTTTTTGACATGCGGTTCCCCCAAAAATCCATACCGGGCCAGAAAAGGCCTGGTATGGATTGGAGGATGGGACCCCAAAGTTTTTTAAAACATTTTTTAATGTCTGATATTCTTTTGTTTACATTCTGCTGTCAGCGGTGAATCCCACTGACAACACATGAGTCATGGTTGTTAAGGACGCGGCGGGTGCCGACTTCTTAACAATCAGCTGAAAGTTCATACATGCCCTAAATTTCGCATGCCTGGACCACTACTTATTTAACGCATGCATTTATTTTTTTATTTCATTTAAAGTGGGAGCAAACACCCATGCATAATATGTACCTACAGGTAAGCTTATAATAAGTCTTACCTATAGGTACAGTAAATATCTCCTAAACGTGTGCCATTTAGGAGATGTTTACTGTACATGCTGCCGGTTACATCACCGGCGAATGCGCTCTGAAGGAACGGCCACCCGGGCCGTTCGCCAGAGTCCTGTGCCATAAGCGGCGGCTCCTGCGTACATGCGTGGGAGTGACGTCATCGCGGCTCTGGACAGTCACACAGCCGGAGTTCACGAACCCGGACGTTAGACGGGTGAAGATGGAAGCTAGACATGTGCACAGCCAAAAAATTTGTTCATTTTCGTTTTCGTTTCATTAGTTTATTATTTTTTTCGTTTTTCGGGTCATTCGTTATGATCGCGATTCGTAAATGCGTTCATTCGTAAATTCGTAAATGCGTTCATTCGTACATTCGTAAATTCGAACATTTGTTCATTCGTACATTCGTAAATTTTTACATTTGTACATTTGTAAATTCGTACATTCGTAAATTCGTAAAATCGTACATTTGTAAATTAGAAAATTCGGAAATTTGTAAATTCGAAGTTTGAAAATCCAAAAACCCGAAAATTCAAAGATCTGAAATAGCAACTAACTATTAAATTATAGGTATTGTAATTTACTTTCAAATTTGACTGTCAGTGAACGTAACAAATACGAATTTATCCGAAGTTACGAATTATCCAAAACGAATGCTGCATCTAAACAAATGGAACGGAACAAATTAATAATAAATAATAATAATAATAAAACGTTGTTATTATTATTATTGTTATTTATCATTATTAATTCATTAGGTTCCATTCCGTTTTTTCGGATCATTCATAACTTTGGATAAATTTGTATGTGTTACGTTCACTAACAGCCAAATTTGAAAGGAAATTACAATACCTATAATTTAAAAGTTACTAGTAATAATTACTAATAGTTACGTTATTATTAGTTAACTATTATTTCAGATTTCCGAATTTGTCGAATTTACAAGTTTACAAATTCACTAATTTACGAATGTACGAATGCCCGAATTTACGAATGTCCAATCTTATCGAATTTACGAATATTCTGAAAAAATTCGTTAAACGGGTTTTCGTTAATTCGGATATTCCCGAATTAACGAATTTGTTGAAATTCATTAAAAAACTAATTCGGAACGAAACGAATTGCACATGCCTAATGGAAGCCTTGTCAGCGGTGACAGCTCGCGATGCATACTAGCACATTATGCCTGTACCTTGCAGGCTACGTAAAAAAAAAAAAAAATTGCCCATCGGCTTACTATCGCTTTTATGAATTGACTTTAACGCTGTTTTATGCGATATTTACCAGCGTTTTTTCTTCTTTAGGTAAAATAAACCTTTATGGGCCAATTTATTGCAATAAATAATTTTGACGGTCAAAAATAAAAGTTGCATTTTACTATCTGTTAGGGAAGATGCGTGAGGAAAAGAACATGGATTTCCAGAAGTTGCTCTCTCAGCATTCGCAAGAATTATTTGGAGGTCACAGTGACGTCCCACAGGAACTGTCAGTAAAGTTTGCAGAAAAGTGAAACTCTCACCGCTTTGACATTTTAATACAATCTGGACCAGTGCACTGTCTGCTGGTGACATGGTTATAAATCTATTCTTAGATTTTCTTTGCTTTTCACAGGCAAAATCCTTCACCGCTGGATATGCTCTGTAAACAGATGGAATAAGTGATGTTATTTTCTTGAAAAACATTTGCAATGATAAACTGCACGTCCTTAATCCCAGTGAACTTTTTTCAACTCTATTTTTTGGAATTGTTAGCAGGAAATCTGTTCCAAGTTAAGGTGGTCCGGCAATTAAAAAATGAAGATTTGATCTGGTATAGAGAATATCTAGAACTTGTGCCCTGAAAAATCTACCCTTTGTCTTGAATTCTTCTTGTAGTAGCTCAGTAGCCAGAAAAGCAATGATCTCACCAACTCTCATGCCGCGTACACAGGAGCGGACTTTATGGCAGACTTTGCCCGGCGGACTTTTCGACGTACTTTAGGACGGACTTTCTGAATGAACGGACTTGCCTACACACAATCCACCAAAGTCCGTCGAATTCGTACGTGATGACGTACGACCGGACTAAAACAAGGAAGTTCATAGCCAGTAGCCAATAGCTGCCCTAGCGTGGCTTTATGTCCGTCGAACTAGCATACAGACGGCGGACTTTTCGACCAGACTCGATTTCGACGGATTAATTTAAAACATGTTTTAAATCTAAGTCCGTCCAACTTTTGAGAAAATAAAAGTCCGCTGGAGCCCACACACGATCGAATTGTCCGATCAAATCCCGTCCGCCGGGCAAAGTCTGCCGTAAAGTCCGCTCGTGTGTATGCGACATTAGTCCAAATCTGGTGAGACCAGCAGTCAGAGGCAGCAGTACTTCCTGTGTCTTGAGCCTCTTAGCTGCATATCTGAAGTGTGAGATTATCTAAGGCAGTGATTCTGAACCCTGTCCTCAAGTACCCCCAACAGGCCATGTTTGCAGGTTTTCCTTTATCTTGCACAGTTGCTTTAAATCAGAGTCAATGGCTTGGTATTTTTATACAGCTATTTTATCTAAGAGAAATTCCCAAAACATGGCCTGTTGGGGGTACTTGAGGACAGGGTTGAGAACCACTGCCTTAGATAATCTCACACTTCAGATATACAGCTAAGAGGCTCAAAACACAGGAAGTACTGCTGCCTCTGACTGATGGTCTCACCAGATTTGGACTGAGAGTTGGTGAGATCATTGCTTTTCTGGCTACTGTTCTCCTGGGTGGAGAGGAAGCTGCACCTGGGGATCAGCAGGGCAAGGATCTCCCTGCTGCTACATACATTCTGTGGATCTGTGCTTCCATTACCTCTCCTGCTGCTTCTTGGTCATTACCCCACCAGCCATCAAACCACCAGTCATTGGGGGGCAGCTCTGACATGAGGAAGTAAAGCCATGCCTCTACTAAGATAGCTGCCTTTACACGGAGACACAGTGCAGAATATGGCATTGTATGACAGAAATGTAGGCCCTTTTTAAACCAAATTAGTGGCTACACATGGGCGTAGGATGACATTTGCAGATAATGTCTGGTATCAAATTGTACCACGAATCAGAATGTACTGATAGTTTTAGTTTACCACTTTACTTCCCATATGTGGCCAAAATCCTTCTCAAAGTGTCACTTCACAGCAGTTAAAGAATAACTAAACCCCAAAATAAAAATGTAATATATTGGAGCTTATCTGTCCTTAGATGTGGAAGCTGCTTTATTTTTTTCACCTGGTGATCCTGCCATTAACACACTTCCTGTCCTAGAGGTGACAGTGCTCACTTGCTGTCCTGTATCTATAGAGGAGCAGCATTGTCATCCTAGAACTGGAAGCACATTAGTGCTACAGAGCACCCCCCTCCACACACACACACTCGTCATCATCACAACATACAAGGAGGTGTTCTGTAGTCCACATAGGTTAATCAAACAGGGTTGATAACTCAGCAAAATGCTCAGAATGCCACTAGATTTCTGTCAGGATTAAAAGGTATTTTGCTTACTTATCACACTGATATAATACTTTCAATAGTATATCCAATATTCCAAAAAGGAGAAAATAAGAGAAGTTTATTGTTAGGATTTAGATATACTTTAAGAACACATTCTCACCAGTGGTGTGCAATATTGTGTACATAACACCAGTATGTTGTGCATGTATGTTTTGATTTGTTGTAAAATGCAGTGATTTTTATTCTATTTTTAACTGTATTTAAATGTATTTAGTTAAATGTATTTATCTAAATATATAATTATTTAAATGTAACTTTGTTTAAAGTGCTACTAAACCCATGGCCATATCTGGTCTCCCACAGTACACAGCACATGGAAATGCAATTATTTTGGTTGATATAAACTGCTAAATACTTTTTCTCATCAGCAGTATATAGCAGTCTTGTGACTTCTATCAGTGTTCGGTTAAAGCTTGTAGGAGGAGTTTTCATTCTACCCTTTGTCTGGACAGTGCTGATTGGCCCTGTGCTGATCACATGCACTCACCCAGGAAATGAAAAAACCTCTCTAGCAATACACACCAAACTGAGCGTGTTCAGAGTGCCCCCAAGACTCTGCACTATCAGGAGATGGATTGGGGACAGTGGAAGAAGGGGAGGATCAGAGAAGACAGGATCAAACAGCCTTTTTACACAATGCAGAGGATTAACCCCTTAGGCTTCACAGTGAGTATAACAAGCATGCTTTACTGCATATACAGACTGATTTTACTGTTGTGGGTTTAGGAACACTTTGACTCTATACGCAGCAGCGCGTTGCAATGCACTATAACATGTTGCAACATGATTGCTTTTTTTAAACTTTATTTAATGTTAACGTTTTAAATATAGTTATTTAAACTTAATTTTATTTAATGCTATGTGTGGCAGCATGTTGCGAGGTGTTACATGCTGCAATATGCAAAAGTGCAACAAGTCCTAGCTCATTGGTGTGAACCGAAGCAATAGAATAGGCAAATTACCTTGTCTATGTGTGGGGCTTACTCAGGGCTCATTCACACCAGCTCCATTGAACGCGACTACCCAGTGGGGCTGGTGTGAACGAGCTCTAAGTAAGCCTTGCACAGGCAAAGTGACAGCTGCTCTTCAAATATAATCCTTTGTGTGAGCTCGTCCGCTCTTCTCAGTGAACATGTCACCTGGCGGGTATTTCCTTTGCCCCACTCCCTCAGTATGTAGTGGGTACAGCCAGGACCTGTACCAGGGCCCACCCCAACAAAGTCATTTGTAGCTAAAGCACAGAGGAAATCTCCGCAATCAGGAAACGCATTAGTCTTCAGTAAACGTTGTAGAACTTGAATCAGACATCTGTTTGCAGATTATTACGCCTCACTTGGGTTTATGAAGGCAGATGGACTTGCAAGGTGTTTCATCATCCAATGCTGGAGTCTTTAAAGCTGAACCCCAGGCAGATACAGGTGCATCTCACAAAATTAGAATGTCATCAAAAAGTTAATTTATTTCAGTAAGTCAATTCAAAACGTGAAATTCATATAATTTATATAGATGTGTTACACAGAGTGATATATTTCAAGCATTTCTTTCTTTTTATTTAGATGATTATGGCGCACAGCTACTGAAAACCCAAAATTCAGTATCTCAGAAAATTAGAATACTACATAACATCAATAAAAAAAAAGCATTTTAATACAGAAATGTTGGCTTACTGAAAAGTCTGTCAATGTACAGTATAGTATGCACTCAATATTTGGTTGGGGCGCCTTTTGCATGAATTACTGCACCAATGCGGCGTGGCATGGAGGTGATCAGCCTGTGGCACTGCTGAGGTGTTATGGAAGCCCAGGTTGCTTTGATAGCGGCCTTCAGCTCGTCTGCATTGTTGGGTCTGGTGTCTCTCATCTTCCTCTTGACAATACCCCCACAGATTCTCTATGGGGTTTAGGTCAGGCGAGTTTGGTGGCCAATCAAGCACAGTGATACCATGATCATTAAACCAGGAATTGGGTGTCCATGTCACTGTCTGGAGGGGAGATGGTGTGAATGGATGGGAGGGATGGGATCAGGAAGATGGTCTTTAAAGTACACAGGGGCTGTTATTGCTGGCTTCCTAACAAAAATACTACTTGCCTGGCTGTACCTGACTTCATTTATTCTCAGTCACTGACCTGGACCCAGCACACAGCACTTGTTTCAGGTCAGTGGTTCAAAAAAATATTAAAGTCAAAGCATTGAAAGCCAGGAAACTAGCAGTTTTTAAAAGAAGATGTCAGAAAATGCATCTTCAATAATCTCCCATGGTAGGTTTACAGTAAAGGTTCTAGATAGAAGACTACACCCCCCGCACACACACACACACCAGGCTGCAATCCACTTCCAAAATGAATACAGCTTTGCCATGTATGACATCACTGCCGCAGAACTAGGATCCAATTTGGGGTCAGAAGGTTCTTCCGAGGATTCTCATACAGGTTTTGAGTTGTGGCAGGCTCCCTTTCATCACTGTGCTGAAAATTCTTGCTTGCTCATCTATTGTACTGAACACGTGAGCTCCAGGTCAGACACAACAGGGCTCACAGCTACGGGAAGGTGCTGGAGATCGGCCATAGAGCTGAGAAGGAATAAACGTGATGAAACATCTTGGAACTTCCTTGTTTTAACTCAGGAGCACCATGTATGCCAGCTATTCATTTTCACAGCACCATCATAGGCAGTAGAGTTGTACAATGTGAGTTTTAGAAGCAAGAGAAAGTACTTGTACTTCAGGTATGTCTGTGCTACCGGATCTGGCGGCGACACCATAATGCATGATTGTCCAGCCTTCACACCGAATAAATTATCTCTTACTATACACGTAATACGGTTTTGTAAAGTAAATGTATTGACATGTTGTCTTTTTGTATCCCTACATATAGACCCTTCCATATATTCAATTTTGAGCTCTTGTTCCCTGAGGAAGCCAATGTTTTGGCGAAACATGTAGGAAATTGAGCCTTATTTTCACGGCCATCTCCACCTGGCCTATTCCACCTTACTTTGGGTCGTATACAGTATACAAATCTATTTTAAATGTAAATTTATATTATGTATTTCTTTCATGTATGTATTATTACCATTAAATAAACTTTGTAATTTTTGTTTTTTTTAAAACTTTTCTATTCTTTTTGTATTCTTTTCATCCTAGTACCGCTATATTCCCCTGTCCCTATACCCACCAATTACTTGATCTATTTGGGGATGAGGTACTGTATCCTATGGTACCATCTAGCCACCACTATACCAAGCAAGAGAAAGTGTTTTTGTGGGACCTGTAGATTTATCTGTTGACGCTAAAAATTTAAGAACCCTGTCACACCTGTACATTTTGTTGGCCACACACATAAACAGTGAGTTGCAGTATGTTGCCGATTGATAAAAGTTTCGTTCAGGCAGCCCATCATTTCTGATTGGGCTGTCAATGCATGGCGATGGACTAAAAACTGGACTTGTAGACTTTATTTGATGCAGTGCAGTAAAACAGACAGCACACATGATCAGGGATGAGGCTGTCAATCACAGGCTGTGTGCTTGAACTCCCTCCCTTGAATACTTTACAGCAGTTTTGTGCTCTTCTGACTTTCTCGCCTAGCCAAGAATAACATCAGCACATCTGCAGAGGTGCTAGAGAAGGGAAGAGTCAAAGCTAAAAGGGACAAACGTTCTTCTCTAAGATAAACTATATTGCAGCCATCAAAATGGCTTACCTTCTCAACTTTCGTGTTCTACCAATAACCATCCCATTCCACATTCTATGATCGCTACAGATTACCCATTTTGTATATGACACAACACTAAACCCTGACTAAATAGGTATACTCTGACACAAAGCAAATACTCAGAAGGACTTGGTTTGCCACACCTACATACTTTAAATACTATTACACAGCTTAATTAGCCCAAATCCGTAAATATCATGCTGTACATGGAACACCCCTATTGGTCACTTTTGCGGCCATAGAATGTCATAGTATACTAGTCAACCTTTTTTGGCACAATTATTCTGACTGATGCTCTTTGTCCAACCCCATTACAAAACTCACACTACAGGTCTGGGACACAGCAAATCTGCAATCTCCTAGTAAATCTTCTGTCTATTATCCTCAATCTCTCATTCCACCCAAATTTTCAAGCATCCACAGCCTTCAAAGTGTGGTTCTTTAGAAACCTCATTCAAGTACGTCGCCTACTCATCTATGACAGTATTAAACCCTTCTACAACAGAAAAACAAACTCTCAAGTAGTGATCTTTTCATTCCCAACAGATAAAACTTTTCCTACAAATGAACATTCACAAACCTCTCCAAAATATTTCCTTCGCTCCTAACACACTCCTCACAGGGACCCCCTAAATATACCTCACCATTTTACCATAAAGGGTGCAGAAAAATGAGAACCTTTTTTGCAGATTTGGTGAGCCTGCCTGGTAGCACAAAAATTTTGGAAGGAAATTTTTCAGATGATCACCAAGCTAATGAACACTTCGATCCCTTTCCTGGCTCAATAATGCTCTCTCAAAATCTCAAACCTCCAGACATTCCCCAAAAAGGTTTCAAACTCCTCTTACACGTCCTTACAGCAGCTAAACAAACAATTGTTGAGGCCTGGAAATGTTCTACTCTCTCCCTGGCTGAAAATAAGTCTAGAATTAACTCGGTCATGCTACACAAAAAAAAAAATAAAGGCAAAATTGACCAAGAAAATGAATAAGTACTTTGTCCATCTGGCATCCCTGGTGCTTTAGGTTTCTTCCAGAAGTATTTGACCAAAACTTCATGGGACAGTAATGGGAGTGTGTCTGTTTGAAGCACCCATTTCACACCTGTTTCTCTTGTACCTCTCTACATGTTGGACTCCCATCCTTTCTTTCTTATATACTCCGAAAGTCTTGATATGTCCATTACTCACCATCTCTTTCCTTGATCCTACTCTTTAAGCAAACATAGACTTCCCCGCCCATGCTCCCCCCTACCATAGTCCGACAAATAAACCTAGGACATTAGGTGGTATCTTTTGTGGTCATATTTGCTTTTTGCTATGTAATAAAAAATGAACAATTTTTTAACAACGTGTTCTTGTGGACATCACGGATCTTGTGGACAGATTACTGGGAGGGGCTGGGGAAGACCCGGCTGTCATGGTGCACGTTGGCACCAATGACAAAGTCAGAGGCAGATGGAGTGTCCTAAAGAACGATTTTAGGGACTTAGGTGCTAAATTGAGGAAAAGGACCTCCAAGGTAGTGTTCTCAGGAATACTACCGGTACATCGAGCCACACCAGAAAGGCAGAGGGAGATTAGGGAAGTAAACAAGTGGCTGAAGAGCTGGTGTAGTAAGGAGGGGTTTGGGTTCCTGGAGGACTGGGCCGACTTCTCAGTCGATAACCGGTACTATAGAAGGAACGGACTGCACCTAAATGAGGAGGGTGCAGATCAGCTGGGAATGAAGATGGCCAAAAAGTTAGAGGAGTTTTTAAACTAGGCGATGGGGGGGAGGGTCCAGAGACAGTGATAGCCAGCGCGGAAGATATTCCAGAGGGTAGTATTGGGGGCATTAGTGGTAGGTTAACCAAAGCACAAAAACACAAGGTGAGTATAGTAGCAAGTCCTAGTTGCAATCTTGAAACACCCAATACGAGGACAATATGCGACCGGTCTAAACAATGTGGCATGTTCACCAATGCCAGGAGCATGGCGGACAAGATGGGTGAACTAGAGATACTGTTGTACGAGGAGGATTTGGATTTTGTGGGAATTTCAGAGACCTGGTTCAACAGCTCTCATGATTGGCTGGCAAACATTCAAGGGTATACCCTATACCGCAAGGATAGAGAGGGTAAAAAAGGGGGAGGGGTATGCCTACATATCAAGAATAATGTACAAGTGAATGTGAGAGATGACATCACTGAGGGAGCTAGGGAGGAGGTGGAATCCTTATGGGTAGAGCTCCAAAGGGATGAAGCTAAGGGGAAAATAATACTGGGAGTATGCTATAGGCCCCCTAACCTGAGGGAGGAAGTGGAGACGGATCTCCTATCACAAATTGGATTAGCAGCAAGGATGGGAGGGGAGGGGCCAGGACGGACGAGAAGCATACAGCTGAGCTAGGAGGAAAAACATTCCCTGCGGCACATTAACTAGCGATTTTACACGGCGCTTTATTGTCTGGTGCACAGCAGCACCAGGAGAATGTGAGTACCCCTTTTGGGGGAAGCGATTTTTTTATATTTTAATAAAATAGTGGTTGATAGTATTACACTATGTAGTCTCTCTTCATTCTATATATGGATGTCTATGGAGCCTTGTCAACCTAAAGTGAGTGGAGATCGGATCTATATGACCTTGCAGAGCCCATAGAGGGGCTACCAAGCGTGATTTGACATAGTTAGCCACTGTGTCACACGCTTTGAGGTGAGCGCAATCACTTTGGGGGGTTTCCAGGATTCATCACAGTTGATTGCAGCACTTGGATTTATTTGCACTTGATGTGTTGGATTTCGCTGAACACAGATGCACTTTTAATTTGGACATTTTATGGACACTTTATTATAAAGAGATCACCAAGCTCAAATTATTTTGACTGCGTTTAAAAAGCACCAAGCACTTTTATGTTATTTCATGTTCATGTGATTTGATTTTGTGCATGCTACACTAGATGTGAGATATTGCATGTTATCTGATATATCACTTGATTATGTTTGCTTTGGCGTGAGTGTACATGCACATTGCACTCTTAGTGTTTGATATGTAAGTATAATATAGAGGTTAAGATACACACCACATATAGAAATTTGTAAGTCGTATTTGATATTTATACACTAGGGATCTTTGATACCACTTTATTTAATTTTTTGATATCAAGCGCAGCGCAAATAATTTTTTCTATACTTGTGCACGGATATGAATACGTGAACTGCGTGTGCGGCTAGATATTCACAGTTATCTACATATATTTTGTTTGTTTAGGAGTTTCACATTTATGCACATTGAGCACTGGATCATTGTGGCTCGCAAGATTTCCCTCTTTTTGTTTTAAGGATGGGAAGTGTTATCATAATGGGGGATTTTAATTATCCAGACATAGACTGGGCGGAGGGAACCGTGCATTCATTTAAGGCTCGCCAGTTCCTTAATGTCTTGCAGGACAATTTTATGGGTCAGATGGTAGACGCACCAACTAGAAATAAAACATTACTGGATCTACTGATTACCAACAATACAGACCTGATCACAGATGTGGAAATACAGGGCAATTTAGGTAACAGCGATCACAGGTCAATTAGTTTCAGTATAAATCACACAAATAGGAAACATGAAGGGAACACAAAGACACTGAATTTCAAAAGAGCCAACTTCCCTAAACTACAAACCTTGCTAAAAGGCATAAATTGGGATAAAATATTAGGAACAAAGAATACGGAGGAGAGATGGGTTTGCTTTAAGAGCATATTAAATAAGGGCATTAGCCAATCTATCCCATTGGGTAATAAATTTAAAAGAGCGAACAAAAATCCTGGATGGCTTAACTCCAATGTAAAAATGCATATAAAAACAAAGGAGAAGGCCTTCAAAAAATACAACTTTGAGGCATCATCCTCAGCATTCAGACTTTATAAAGAATGCAATAAGAAATGTAAGGGTGCAATTAGGACAGCTAAGATAGAACATGAAAGACACATAGCAGAGGAGAGCAAAAAAAATCCCAAGAAATTCTTTAAGTATGTAAACAGTAAAAAAGGGAGGACAGACCATATTGGCCCCATAAAGAATGAGGAAGGACATCTGGTTACAAAGGATGGGGAGATGGCAAAGGTATTGAATTTATTCTTCTCCTCAGTATTCACGAGTGAATCGGGGGGCTTCAGTAACCAAAACTGCAGTGTTTATCCTCATGACACAACACAGGAAGCACCTACATGGTTAACAGAGGACGGAATTAAAATTAGACTTGAGAAACTTAACATTAATAAATCACCGGGACCAGATGGCTTGCATCCGAGGGTACTTAGGGAACTCAGACAGGTGATTGCCAGACCGTTGTTCCTAATTTTTACAGACAGTCTATTGACTGGAATGGTACCAGCTGATTGGAGAAAAGCCAATGTAGCACCAATATTTAAAAAGGGCCCAAAAAACATCCCTGGGAATTACAGACCAGTTAGCCTAACATCAATAGTATGTAAACTCTTGGAGGGGATGATAAGGGACTATATACAAGATTTTAGTAATAAGAATGATATCATTAGCAGTAATCAGCATGGATTCATGAAGAATCATTCTTGCCAAACCAATCTATTAACCTTCTATGAGGAGGTGAGTTGCCATTTAGATAAAGGAAGGCCCGTAGACGTGGTGTATCTGGATTTTGCAAAAGCATTTGACACAGTTCCCCATAAACGTTTACTGTACAAAATAAGGTGCGTTGGCATGGAGCATAGGGTGAGTACATGGATTGAAAACTGGCTACAAGGGCGAGTTCAGAGGGTGGTGATAAATGGGGAGTACTCAGAATGGTCAGGGGTGGGTAGTGGGGTTCGCCAGGGTTCTGTGCTGGGACCAATCCTATTTAATTTGTTCATAAACGATCTGGAGGATGGGATAAACAGTTCAATCTCTGTATTTGCAGACGATACTAAGCTAAGCAGGGCAATAACTTCTCCGCAGGATGTGGAAATCTTGCAAAAAGACCTGAACAAATTAATGGGGTGGGCGACTACATGGCAAATGAGGTTCAATGTAGAAAAATGTAAAATAATGCATTTGGGTGGCAAAAATATGAATGCAATCTATACACTGGGGGGAGAACCTCTGGGGGAATCTAGGATGGAAAAGGACCTGGGGGTCCTAGTAGATGATAGGCTCAGCAATGGCATGCAATGCCAAGCTACTGCTAATAAAGCAAACAGAATATTGGCATGCATTAAAAGGGGGATCAACTCCAGAGATAAAACGATAATTCTCCCGCTCTACAAGACTCTGGTCCGGCCGCACCTGGAGTATGCTGTCCAGTTCTGGGCACCAGTCCTCAGGAGGGATGTACTGGAAATGGAGCGAGTACAAAGCAGGGCAACAAAGCTAATAAAGGGTCTGGAGGATCTTAGTTATGAGGAAAGGTTGCGAGCTCTGAACTTATTCTCTCTGGAGAAGAGACCCTTGAGAGGGGATATGATTTCAATTTACAAATACTGTACTGGTGACCCCACAATAGGGATAAAACTTTTTCGCAGAAGAGAGTTTAATAAGACTCGTGGCCACTCATTTAATTAGAAGAAAAGAGGTTTAACCTTAAACTACGTAGAGGGTTCTTTACTGTAAGAGCGGCAAGGATGTGGAATTCCCTTCCACAGGCAGTGGTCTCAGCGGGGAGCATTGATAGCTTCAAGAAACTATTAGATAATCACCTAAATGAGCGCAACATACAGGGATATGTAATGAAATACTGACACATAATCACACACATAGGTTGGACTTGATGGACTTGTGTCTTTTTTCAACCTCACCTACTATGTAACTACTACTATATATGTAACAAGTAAGATATACTTTAGGCATATAAAGATTTCCCATCACTTTCTGCCCCAAGTTTAAGTTTTAAAGCATTTTCTCTTGTGTGACGATTAATTTGGCATAAGCTAAAATTTTTCCTTTAACAATAATAATATGTATAATGAAAATAATTTTTTAAAAAAAGCATATTTTGCATAGGAAAAGATATGTCAGAAATGATACAGTGTAGAGTTGAGAAGCATCCAGCAGACATAGGTGAAGGGTGATGAGCGGTATTATGTAAGGCTTCCAGACACCATCATTCCATATAATCTCCTCTGTCCACACTTGTATAGGTTTGTTACGCTCAATTGCACCGCACAGTGCACGGGGTTCAACCTTCCCAGCTCCTGTACGTTATATCCTACAGCTAAATCCTTGTAAATGTATATAGATGCCCTGTATTCTCACAAACTATACTGTACACGATGACACTTATTTTTATAGGGGTTTTTATGTGTACATGAGGCTAAAAGGCATTTTTTTTGTTTAAACTCTTTTTATTCCTTTTTAGAAAACAGATTTACAAATACAATACATCACAATAAAAAACCAAGACAACATTCATAAAATAAGCAAGCAATAGTAGAAAAAACCTTTACATCACATACCAAACACTACATAAATACTATTACAAACATATATGTAGTAGTGCCCCCGTCGGGTCGCTGCGTGTTTCAACATCCACATATCACCCTGCTTGTCAGACTTCCATTTTAGGCACACTTTCTCCAGACAATGAACAGTCTCTTGCTTGTTTTTGTTGTTTTTATTAGGGGATTAAACTTGGATGGGGAAAAGGGACATGGGATGCCCAGATGATGAATACTTCTCAATGAAATCAATGTTGGTTGAGTCTAAATTTGACAGTCTCTTCCTCTACACATCTCCTCCAGTACACTACTTGGGATCACTTGCTTCACTTCACTGTCCAAATTTAGGTTCCTGTCACTGTTAGCACATGGCTAGGCCTCACTCTGAATAAGTCCTAACATTTTCCTAGTAGCTCTTTACAGGCAGGGGTCTGCAGTCCTCTTAGTGGTATCAACCGTTTTAGTTGAGAAGAATAGATGTGCTAACCGACACTTGGTGGACTACTGATCTCAGCACGTCCAATGCAAATCATGCCAGCCCTTGTGGCTGCAACGACTTGACTCCAAAACAACACCACAGTCTCTCCCTCTGGCTCCACATCCAAATCCTGGCATGCGTCTCCCAGAGCTTCACACTGTGCTTCTCACTCACCGACCCCGGTATGGATCCCTCCTGAATGACTTTCCTGGCAGTGCTCCCAACTGTCCTCTTCCTGCTCCTGTTCCAGGACACCTCTCCATGACCGTGTAGAGAGAGGCTTCTTCCCAGCTCCCGAGCCCCAGAGAGGGGGTTTCCTCAGACCACGACAGCCTAACACTCCATCACCCAGTTATTCCGCCCGACAACTCCTCCCACAGCAGGCTGACCATGGGTATATATAGGAGGCCTGGCCCCTGCCAATACTAGTTGGGGATTGGTCAGGGCTCCCACATACACCCCATGTCACTCCAGCTCTCTGCCCTGCCTCTTTTCCAGAACCTTCTGAAAACCAGAGGAGGCGCCCAAGAGCTGAAGCACATGTCAGTCACCTGTTGCTACACAAAACCACTCCCCTGCCCCCCAGATCAAAACCAAACAGGCCTAGCTCACAGCATAGGCCTGCCTAAATTGACCAGCGCTGACAGTACAAAACAAACCCACTGCTCTAGCACCTACCTACCTAAGGTAGAGGGTGCTGCATATAAAAAAGGTGTATATCCTATGAACCAAATATATCATATTAATTCCCCAAAGAGGAGGAAAAAGACATCATGAGAGGCGGAGGCTCCCCCCCATCTAAATAATAAAAAAAAACAGCTAATCTTTCTTTCAGATAGGTCTAAGGGTTGCTGGGCCTCTCTTACCTTTTGTATCCTCATTCCCCACTCCCCCACTCCCCCCCCCCCCCCCCATCAATCCCAACTACCCCTTACATGTGTAAAAACAATCTATTGTGATAATAAGGAGAAGAAGTAGGGGAAGATGCTCTCATCTTCATCTTCCCTCATAATTTTTCCCCCATACCATAAAGGAGATGATAGGTGGAGGAAAAAAAAAAGGGTGGGGGGGGGGTGAGTATCTAGATAAACCTTATTCACAGCATAATTAGCCCAAATCTGTAAATATTCGGTAATTTTATGCTGTACATGGGACACCCCTATTGGTCACTTTTGAGGCCATAGAATGTAATAATATACTAGTAAACCTTTTTTGGCACAATTATTCTGACTGACGCTCTTTGTCCAACCCCATTACAAAACTCACACTACAGGTCTGGGACACGGCAAATCTGCAATCTCCTAGTACAGTGGTCATCAACCCGGTCCTCAGTGCCCACTAACAGGCCAGGTTTTATGTATTACCTTGGGGAGATGCAGACTAGAATACTGCAATCACTGAGCAGCAAATGATATCACCTGTGATGTATTTCAGTTATCTTGCAAACCTGGCCTGTTAGTGGACCCTGAGGACAGGGTTGATGACCACTGTCCTAGTACATAACCATTATCCACAATCTCTCATTCCACCCACATTTTCAAGCATCCACAGCCTTCAAAGTGTAGTCCTTTAGAAACCTCATTCAAGTACGTCGCCTACGCATCGATGACAGTATCAAACCCTTCTACAACAGAAAAACAAACTCTCTAGTAGTGATCTTTTCATTCCTGACAGATAAAACTTTTCCTACAAATGAACAGTCACAAACCAGAAGGTCCCCTGGTCCTCATGTCCTTTGAACAAAGATGTAACTCAAAATCCTCATGCACCAGGGGTGATCTCCTAACACACTCCTCAAAGGGACTCCCTAAATATACCCCAAAATGGCCTGGGGATTTAGGGCTAGAGTTGGATACAGAGTTGGATACACATGATTCGTCCCATATTTGGGAAACAATAAAATCCTGCTCTCGTACTGGCAGAAACTTACTATAAAGTTCTGACACATTGGGATATGGTACCAACTCACATCAGTCACTGTGTACTAGGTTACTCACCATTTTACCATAAAGGGTGCGGAAAAATGAGAACCTTTTTTTGGATTTGGTGAGCCTGCCTGGTAGCACAGCAATTTTGGAAGGAAAATTTTCAGATGAACACCAAGCTAATGGACTCTTCAATCCCTTTCCTAGCTCAATAATGCTCTCTCAAAATCTCAAACCTCCAGACGTTCCCAAAAAGGGTTTTAAACTCCTCTTACATATCCTTACAGCAGCTAAACAAACAATTGTTAAGGCCTGGAAATCATCTACTCCCCCTGGCTCTAGAATTAACTCAGTCATGCTACACAAAAAAATTAAGGCAAAATTGACCAAGAAAATGAATAAGTACTTTGTCCATCTGGCATACCTGGTGTTCTAAGTTTCTTCCAGAAGTATTTGACCAAAACCTCCTGGCACCGTAATGGGAGTGTGTCCATTTGAAGAACCCATTTCACACCTGTTTCTCCTGTACCCCTCTCCATGTTGGACTCCCATCCTTTCTTTCTCATATACTCCAAAAGTCTCAATAAGTCCATTACTTTCCTTGATCCTACTCTTTAAGCAAACATAGACTTCCCCCCAAACCGCCCATGCTCCCCCAGACCTTAGTCCGACAAATAAACCTAGGACATCAGGTGGTATCTCTTTTGCCTCATATTTGCTTTCTGTTATCTAATTAAAAATGCTGTACAATTTGTTAAACACTGCATCACGTTCTACTTCCTACTGTCTGTAAGCAGGACCCGGATTAGCGGCCACCTTTTCTGAAATTGTAATGCAAAGTGATTCTTTCATGCAAAACTAAAACAAAATGAACAAGTAAGATATACTTTAGGCAAAAAAAGATTTCCAATCACTTTCTGCCCCAAGTTTCAGCTTTAACGCAATTTTTATTGTGTGATGATTAATTTGGCATAAACTAAAATTTTTCCTTTAACAATAATAATATGTATAATGAAAATGATTAAAAAAAAAGCATGTTTTGCATAGCAAAAGATATGTCAGAAATGATACAGTGTAGAGTTGAGAAGCATGCAGCAGATATAGGTGAAGGGTGATGAGCGGTATTATGTAAGGCTTCCAGACACCATCATTCCATATAATCTCCTCTGTCCACACTTGTATAGGTTTGTAGTTTGTTACGCTCAATTGGACCACACAGTGCACGGAGTTCAACCTTCCCGGCTCCTGTACGTTTTATCCTACTAATCCTTGTAAATGTATATGGATGCCCTGTATTCTCACAAACTATACTGTACATGAGGACACTTACTTTTATGAGGGTTTTTATGTGTACATGAGGTTAAAAGGCATCTTTTTTGTTACCATCTGAGAAGATAAAGAGCCTCATCCACAAATATCACAAAAGACTTCAAGCTGTCATTGATGTTAAAGGGGGCAATACACGGTATTAAGAACTGGGGTATGTAAACTTTTGATCAGGGTCATTTGGGTAGTTTCTGTTGTGATTGTGATTTAAAAAGAGTAAATACAGTTGATTGATAATAAATGGCTTCAGCCAAACACTAACCATGAGTGAAAGAAAAGTGTTTGTTTTATCATTCATATTCTCTGAAAAATGGCCAAGAAATCATAAATTCTGCCAGGGTATGTAAACTTATGAGCACAACCGTATATACAGTATACTCACTGGCCACTTTATTAGGTACACCTTGCTAGTATCGGGTTGGACCCCCTTTTTGCTTTCAGAACTGCCTTCATTCTTTGTGGCATAGATTCAACCAGGTGTTGGAAACATTCCTCAGAGATTTTGGTATGATGATGATAGCATCACGCAGATGCTGCAGATTTGTCGGCTGCATATCTATGGTGAGAATCTCCCGTTCCACCACATCCCAAAGGTCCACTATTGGATGAGATCTGGTGACTGTGGAGGCCATTGGAGTACAGGGACCTCATTGTCATGTTCGAGAAACTAGTGGTGAAATGATTTGAGCTTTGTGACATGGTGCATTATCCTGCTGGAAGGAGCCATCAGAAGATGGGTACACTGTAGTCATAAAGGGATGGACATGGTCAGCAACAATACTCAGGTAGGTCGTGATGTTTAAATGATGCTCAATTGGTACTAAGGGGCCCAAAGTGTGCCAAGAAAATATCCCCCACACCATTACACCACCACCACCAGCCTGCACCATTGATACAAGGCAGGAGAGATCCATGATTTCAGGTTGTTTACGCCAAATTCTGACCCCACCATCTGAATGTGGCAGCTGAAATCTAAACTCACCAGATCAGGCAATGTCTTTCCAATCTTCTATTGTCCAATTTTGGTGATCCTGTGCAAATTGTAGCCTCAGTTTCCTGTTCTTAACTGACAGGAGTGGCACCCGGTGGGGTCTTTTGCTGCTGTAGCCCATCTGCTTCAAGGTTGGATGTGTTGTGCATTTAGAGATGGTATTCTGCATACCTTGCTTGTAACGAATGGTTTTTTGAGTTACTGTTGCCTTTCTATCATCTGGAACCAGTCTGCCCATTCTTCTCTGACCTCTGACATCAACAAGGCATTTTCGTCCACACAACTGCCGCTCACTGGATATTTTCTCTTTTTCAGACTATTCTCTGTAAACCCGAGAGATGATTGTGTGTGAAAATCCCAATAGATCAGCAGTTTTTGAAATAATCAGCACCAACAACCATGCCGCATTCAAAGTCACTTAAATCCCCTTTCTTACCCATTCTGATGCTCGGTTTGAACTTCAGCAAGTCATCTTCACCGTGTCTAGATGCCTAAATGCATTGAGATGCTGCCATGTGAGCGGCTGATTAGCAATTTGTGTTACCAAGCAATTGAACAGGTGTACCTAATAAAGTGGCCAGTGAGTGTAGTTTCTTCAAAGGAAGTGTCAGTTCTTTGACTACAGACAGAAGTTCTGCATTAACCTGTGCAGCGCCATGCTGCGTGCATCGTGTTTCAAACAGAAACTTCTGACACTGGAATGTGAAGATTTGCTCTACTATAAACTGTTCCTACAGACCAACAAATGATACCATAAAAACTACATGATAAATGCACATTTTACGCAGGTGAAAAACATGAAGTTCAGGTAGGAAGCTCTATAATGCCTTTAATGTTAAACTCTTTGACTATCCAAAGAGTTATAACATTTTCAATCCTCTAAAACCTCAGATGTCATTGACTTTCATTTTTTTGAAATGCAGTTATGGGGCACTATGGCTAAGAAAGAGAGATGTACGATTTAACATAATCCCACATCCTCTCCTCCCATCATGCTCAGAGAACGTGATACTAACACCATGAACCGTCCATATGCTTCACTTACTTTCTGCTAGTCTGCCACACAGGGCAATGAGTTCAAAGCTCTCCTTCCAGTAAAGGCTCAGGGTGGCAGGTTACATTATTGAGAAGTGTTCAATTATTAATGATGTTTGAGCTTTGTGCGTGGATAGCCATGTCCCCCCATCCTCCGTAATCATTACAAGATGTTTAGGAAAAATGATGGCATCCCCCACTATATAAATTATGGAAGATGTAGCAACGGACACGCTTGGAAAAACTACTGTGATATTATTCTGAAAAATATCTGATGATAATGGAGGGGTGGAAGGAACATAACAATGATTTAGTCTGGTTAAACATAGCATATTGTCTGTTCCACAAAGAGTCACCTCAACTCTTTAGCTTGAGGCAATGAAACGCAACTCGTTGGTCTTGGGGAAATGAAAGTGATAAATATACATACCTACTGTACATCCGTAAATATAACACAATCAAAAAAACAAGAAAAACAGGAATTTGTTATTCTGCAAAATTAGACTTTCTAGCTACATAATGAGACAATAAACATAAATATGTACTACTTATTTACACAATTTCCAAAAACGTTTTGAATCTGAAAAGACCCTAAATTACACCATTATATTAAGAACACAGAAAAAAAAGACCGTTTATACATGTAGCATCCTTCTAGATAGGTGCTAGGTTTAGATAGAATTAGTATGTGTTTTGATAAGTAAATTTAGTTGCCTTAATGTTGTCAGTGTAGCTGTGATTGTTAGGTAACAGTATAATTTGTTCACTGTATTCAGTGCAGCTGCATTCTGCTAGTCAAGTCTGCTTAGTGTGCTCAGCTGCAGCCATTCTGTCTGATAAGTTCCCTGGATACAGAGGAAGCTAAGAAGTTTCCGGATGATAGGTGTGGAGCTATGCAAATGGCAACATGAATATGGATACAGCCATGGCCAATCCCAGAGAGGCAGGCTCTGATCGCATGCTGGGAGGCTGTATATATTCTGTGAGCCCACTGAGCTCTGGGTCTTTTCCTGGAGAAGATTATTCCAGCCTGGAGGGCACACTGCTATGTCTGCTGTCGTGAGGCCTCAGGTGGGCAACCTGAGTGCCTGGGACACTGAGATCCTGGAGCTAAAGAGAGCCGATTGAGGTGGGGGGTTGGGTTGTCCGCTGAAGATCTATCACCGAAGTAAGGTAGAATTTGGAAGGAGGCAACCAGCTGTCCTTTGGCATTGAGTACAGACGCTTCTGAAAGGTCTTGGGGACCTTGTGCTTTTGCCACCCTTCTGGTGCTAGAGAGTCAGCTGTGGGTCTGTTTAAAGGGAACACCGGCTGGTGTCCTGAAGAGCTTTGCTGATCTAATATTCTACTTAAAGGGACTTTTCTCTTGTGAATCTAAGAAAGGAGGTTACAGTTAACTACTACTACTACTACCTTAAAGCCTTAAAAGTACCTTAAAGTCTACTGTTTGTTGCAAGCACAGACTTTAATATAGTTTGTTCTGAAGAATACCTCAAGTTTTACATAGTTCTTAAAAAGAAAGGAAAATCTCAGCGCTTACCTAAAGAACATTAACAATACCACAGTCAGGCTACACCCCATCCAGGAGAGCACACACGGCGTCATTCCTCAACCTTTTTTCCTTGATTTGTCCACAAGCTCCTGAAGAAGCGCAGATATGCGCGTAACATGTAGAGTGAACTTTTTGTGTGACCTCATACTGTGACTCAACTACTCCATGCACTTCATCTCCATTGGATGCTGCTACTGGTTATTTTTTTCCTTTGCACCAGTTTGGATCATTATATATATATATATATATATATATATATATATATATATATATGATATATAGATATATATCTATCTAGATATATCTATCTAGATAGATATATATCTATATCTATATATATATATATATATATATATATATATATATATCTTGCAGTTACTCGTGTCTTTGGGGTGTTTGTAATACTATGTTTTTTAACTTTATCCAATTAAAAAACTTCAATTATTTTTACTTACGCGTGTGCCTACAAAGTCCACTTCTTCATTCTCTATAGTTTTTTCTCCTCAACAACAATTAGGACGTTGGCACACATTTATTTGTGTATCCACAGTATCACCCTGTGAGGATACAACTAAATCTGCATCTTTTTTTGTCCAACAATATCACAGTGTTGCAGCTAATCACAAAAGGTGTGTTCAATCACCTGTCATAAATCTAGGCGCTGCACTTTTTTGATTTATTGTACATAGTTCTTGTTTTTGGAGTATCCCACCTAATTCCCTCAACCCTATCCACGTTCTCCAAAAATAAAAATAGCAAAAACAACACCCCTAGACTGTCCATTGAAGAATGTGTGAATGAGCCTGTGGGGCAAAGCTCGTGGGGAAGACCTGGTTAGTATTCCCATGTGGGTAGCACTGCCTATACATGGATGGAACACTTCATCAAATCAGTGGCTGAATCATTCCAGTCTCATTATAGACTTCTACAATCTTATGTGGCATATGTTGGAGCAACCTTTTCAATGCCGACACGTTTTCAGGCCTAAGCCACTTCTTCAGAACAAAATAGTACTGTAACAAAACACTGAATACAATAATTAGAAAATATCCTCCTTCAATTTGAAATTTTCATCTGTATGATCTATCTACTCAAAACCTCTTATCTAAAACTCACTGACATGGCAAAGCCATGTGGCAAGAGCACAGCCAAGTCTCTCAGGCAGACATAGGGGTCAGAGTAAACCATTAGGAGGAACAGCTGTAAATGAATAGCAAAATGCAATCAAGATGCCAACAATGAACATACCTAATCTGCAACTATTCTATACCAATGAACCTCATTTTCACTTACATAAGCAAATGTCTAGGACTGTATGTCAGAGAAAGCGGTGTCATTTTGCATACCAGGCCCATATTCTCATTTAATGCACATTGTCCACAGTGTAAAATATGAAAAAAAAAAAAAAATATATATATATATATATATATATATATATATAAAATATTATTTTCTGTCAACTGTAGCATAAGTGACACAGATATCAATTACACACCCCGAAGCCTAACAATAGAATTCTATACATAGAAGTGACCTAAATTCATGTATCAAAGGCCACACCGCTTAGCCATGTGAGAGAGTTTTAGTTAATAGGTTTTGAGTAGATACATCATACAGATGAAAGTTTCATATTTAAGGAGGATATTTTCTAATGCTATAGTTCTTTGTTGTATTCAGTGCTTCACTAAAGTACTGTTCTGGCTTGAAGAAGCGTCTTAGACTGTGAAACATGTTGGCATTGAAAAGGACACCTCATTGTATATTCCAACACATGCCAGAGAAGATTGTAGGAGTGTATATGAACGCTCTCTTTTTTCTGTGTATAATCATGTATTGTTATGGTCTTTTAGGACCCAGATTTTTTTTTTTTAGAAAATTGTGTAAATAAATAAATACATTTATAACTGTACATATTTCAATTTATTGTCTCATTACGTACCTTGAAAGTTTGACTTTGCAAGTAAATAGATTCTGTTTTTTTCTTTTTTGATTGGTGCAATGAAACAAAACACTTTGGACTTGGTGTGTTATAATGCAACTCTTTGAGCTTGAGGTAATGAAATACAACTCTTTGGGCTTGGGGCAATGCAATGCAGATCTTTGGATTTGGGCAACGCAATGCAACTCTTTGGATTTGGGGCAACACAATGCAACTTTGTACTTGGGGCACTGAAATGCAGCTCTTTAGACTTGGGGCAATGCAATGCAGATCTTTGGATTTGGGGCAACTCTTTGGAAAACACAAACGTCTCAACATACAGCCTCTGGTTTATTTTATAAGACAGCACAAAGAGCAATGCAAAAAATAATTATGAGGAAAGGTTGTGAGCACTGAACGCATTCTCTCTGGAGAAGAGACGCTTGAGAGAGGATTTCAATTTATAAATGTCGTACTGGTGACCCCACAATAGGGATAAAACTTTTTCACGGAAGGGAGTTTAACAAGACTCGTGGCCACTCATTAAAATTAGAAGAAAAGAGGTTTAAACTTAAACTACGTAGAGAGTTCTTTGCTGTAAAAGTGGCAAGGATGTGGAATTCTCTTCCACAGGTGGTGGTCTCAGCAGGGGGGCATCGATAGTTTCATAAAACTATTAGATAAGCACCTGAATGACCACAACATACAGGGATATACAATGTAATACTGACATACAGTCAGGTCCATAAATATTGGGACATCGACACAACTCTAATCTTTTTGGCTCTATACACCACCACAATGGATTTGAAATGAAACGAACAAGATGTGCTTTAACTGCAGACTTTCAGCTTTAATTTGAGGGTATTTACATCCAAATCAGGTGAACGGTGTAGGAATTACAACAGTTTGTATATGTGCCTCCCACTTTTTAAGGGACCAAAAGTAATGGGAAAGATTAACAATAATCCATCAAACTTTCACTTTTTAATACTTGGTTGCAAATCCTTTGCATTCAATTACAGCCTGAAGTCTGGAACACATAGACATCATAAGATGCTGGGTTTCATCCCTGGTGATGCTCTGCCAGGCCTCTACTGCAACTGTCTTCAGTTCCTGCTTGTTCTTGGGCATTTTCCCTTCAGTTTTGTCTTCAGCAAGTGAAATGCATGCTCAATCGGATTCAGGTCAGGTGATTGACTTGGCCATTCCATAACATTCTACTTCTTTCCCTTAAAAAACTCTTTAGTTGCTTTCGCAGTATGCTTCGGGTCATTGTCCATCTGCACTGTGAAGCGCCGTCCAATGAGTTCTGAAGCATTTTGCTGAATATGAGCAGATAATATTGCCCGAAACACTTCAGAATTCATCCTGCTGCTTTTGTCAGCAGTTACGTTATCAATAAATACAAGAGAACCAGTTCCATTGGCAGCCATACATGCCCACGCCATGACACTACCACCACCATGCTTCACTAATGAGGTGGTATGCTTTGGATCATGAGCAGTTCCTTTCCTTCTCCATACTCTTCTCTTCCCATCACTCTGGTACAAGTTGATCTTGGTCTCATTTGTCCATAGGATGTTGTTCCAGAACTGTGAAGGCTTTTTTAGATGTTGTTTCACAAACTCTAATCTGGCCTTCCTGTTTTTGAGGCTCTCCAATGGGTTACATCTTGTGGTGAACCCTCTGTATTCACTCTGGTGAAGTCTTCTCTTGATTGTTGACTTTGACACACATACACCTACCTCCTGGAGAGTGTTCTTGATCTGGCCAACTGTTGTGAAGGGTGTTTTCTTCACCAGGGAAAGAATTCTTCGGTCATCCACCACAGTTGTTTTCCGTGGTCTTCCGGGTCTTTTGGTGTTGCTAAGCTCACCGGTGCGTTCTTTCTTTTTCCAAACAGTTGATTTGGCCACACCTAATGTTTTTGCTATCTCTCTGATGGGTTTGTTTTGTTTTTTCAGCCAATGATGGCTTGCTTCACTGATAGTGACAGCTCTTTGGATCTCATATTGAGAGTTGACAGCTACAGATTCTAAATGCAAATAGCACACTTGAAATGAACTCTGGACCTTGTAACTGCTCCTTGTAAATGGGATAATGAGGGAATAACACACACCTGGCCATGGAACAGCTGAGCAGCCAATTGTCCCATTACTTTTGGTCCCTTAAAAAGTGGGAGGAACATATACAAACTGTTGTAATTCCTACACCGTTCACCTGATTTGGATGTAAATACCCTCAAATAAAGCTGAAAGTCTGCAGTTAAAGCACATCGTGTTTGTTTCATTTCAAATCCATTGTGGTGGTGTATAGAGCCAAAAGGATTAGAATTGTGTTGATGTCCCAATATTTATGGAAATGACTGTATAATCACACAAATAGGTTAGACTTGATGGACTTGTGTCTTTTTTCAACCTCACTTATTATGTAACTATGTAAAAAAAACTATAACTCATATCAGCCAATCACAAATCATCTCATCAGCCAATATCATAAAAAAAAAAAATCATGATAAGGTTTTTGATATGATTTATTTTTCTATTGCTTGGCACTATCTGCCCACACATACATCAGTTTTGCTTTAGTTAAGAGACATATTACTTTATTCAAGAAATAGTACTGTTTTCTGATGAAGTTGAAGGAATTTTCCAGTCTCTATAAAATAAAAAGTGTAATTTATTGTTACACTATCACAGAAAGCGTATGAAAATGTTTCAAATTGACCTAACGAAAAACAATTGGGCCATTGAGGAACACCCACAGACGCTTAATGTTTCTGAGATGAATAGGGAGTATTGAAAAAACAGGATTATTTGACAATTGGATTGAATTGTATGTGGGTGCCACCAATGAATGAAATCTTCAGTGCAATCAGTATTGAAGTGTTGATGGAAGTAAATGAGATGCATTACAACTGACATTTTCATTGTAAATAAATAAATATTTTTCTCATTCCTGTATTTTTACTCCCATTCATATGAAATCAATAAAAACAAAATCTGTATTCGAAATTCAAGATAGCTTAACTCCAGGCAGATATAAAAGATACAAATTATTGCAGCTCTGTATTCATTAAACATCATTAAATGTTTTTATTTAAAGCAGAGCTTTAGCCCACCATTATGGCATGTGCCCAGATATGCCGGGGAGCTCTGCTGAGCCATTGGGTAGTTAAGAATACTAATGGCAGTGATCAGCGACTTATAGTGGGACTGTGATAGTGCAGCAGTCAATCTGACACTAACGGACCGGACACTGGGTGGGAACTGAGTAACTAACACTGACATCACCAGTGACACTAATACAGCGATCGGTGCTAATACTCTACACCAGGGGTCTCAAACTGGCGGCCCTCCAGCTGTTGCGAAGCTACAAGTCCCATCATGACTCTGCCTGTGGGAGTCATGCTTGTAACTGTCAGCCTTGCAATGCCTCATGGGATTTGTAGTTTGGCAACAGCTGGAGGGCCACCAGTTTGAGACCCCTGCTCTACACTGTCACTGTACTAATGACACTGTCTGGGAAGGGGTCAACATCTAGGGGTTATCAAAGGGTATGTGTGCTGCATTTACTAATAAATGTGGCTGTGTTATCAAGGAAAAAACACAGCCACATTGCTGCTCCGTGTAAAGAGCTCTGTGTTGTAAGTAAACGCAGGGCTCTGTACTGTGATTTGCTAAGCCGATCAGCAGGTCCCGGCCATAAATCATTGCTGTAGCAAATTACAGCACAGACAGGGCAGCGGTTGCACGTGCGCGTGCCACCTACCCAGAAATGCGGGGCCACCCTGCTGCAGTGAAAAGGCGGTGGATGGTCCGCTAGCGGTTATCCAGTTTTGCAGTTATTAAGGTAAACTGGTCATAGGAGAAATATGGGGGCTATCATTGCTCCTTTAATGTGAAAATTAAGTACAGGTAGACATTATATCTGGTAATTGGGGTATATGCCCCTACATTGTTGGTAAGTAGAAAGAATGCGATTATTACAGTCGTGGTCAGAATGCTACCCTTGTAGACAGCCTAAATAATCATGGGTATCATGTTGCTGGCTTTGCCAAGTAGCATTGGCCCTGGAACCATATAGGCACCATCAAATGGGAGATAAGTCAGCCACAGCTCAAGGAACCCTTAATCTCTGGAGGAACCCTGGTCTTTGAACATGATCTCGATTTCTCACAGCCATTCCAATGTATCTTGGCAGGGTACTCATTCAGCATGTTTACTCTCTCATGAACTCATATTATGTAGAGCAATTTCTAGTTAGCACAGAGGTTAAACATTCCAGTTGTGGAATCCTTTGGTGACTCCTTTGAACTGCTTCTTAAGAGGTTGCATGTAAACATTACCGTGAACGTGAGTGGAGATCTCAAGGGTCGATGTCCATGTTGTGTTTCTCTGTGAACCTCATAACCTAATTTTGGTTAATATATAGCGGCAGCTTCTGCAGAAAAAACAGAGGACTTAACTTGGAAGACGTCAAAAAGTGGCTGTGGATTGTATGTGAGGTATTTGGCAACCTATGCGCATACCTGATGACTATTAATATAATTAATATTATAACAGCCTTTCTCAAACTTTTTACACCAGAGGAACCCCTTAAAATACTTTTTGGGTCTCGGAGAACCCCTACTAAATCTAATTAATCGAGTCTATGTGCTATATGCTCCCTACATTGGTCAGCAAGAAGAATGGAAGTAATACAGTGCTAGCTAGAATTCTACTGTCGCAGACAGCTAAGGAGATCATGAGTGTTATGCTATTGGTTTTGCCAAGTAGTGTTGGCCCTGGAACTATGCAGGCACCATTAAATAGGAGGTCAATCAGCCACAGTTTGAGGAACCCTTAACAACCTCTAGAGGAACCCTGGTTGAGAATGGCTGATCTATAAGCTCTTTAGCCAACTCTGTAAAAAAAAAAGTCTTAAACATTTACAGCACATGAAAGCAGAGCTAGGTAAAATTGAGAGTTTTTACTTTGCCAAAATTTCTGTGAAAATTGCACCTTTTCTGCAAATTGTTTCCTTTCGGGGAAAGGCATTGGAGTCAACGGGACAGAAGAAATTAAGGTCATCAGTGGTTTTGCAAGAAAGGCAGCATGAGCAGACACCTTTAGAGCCGGCTTAACCTTGGGTTAAAAAAAAAAAAAAAAAGCATCCAACATGACCAATTGTTATTTCACCCACGGGCGGTTGGCTGTTGGTGTCAGCGAGATGAGTGGACAATCGCCTTGTGTCTATAGCACCTGTATTGTACGTGTGCCAACTTTCATTTGTCTAAAAACACTACAAGTGAAACCAGTTTACTTCCAGTCTGTAAATGTAAACACTGAGATTCCAGAAAGAAAGATGACTTCATATAATGTCACAGCAATTAATAGGTTGGGTAAACAATGGCTGTACATACTGTCATTTTTTAAAACCCACAAGAAATTATAATATTCCCATAAATGGGCACCTAGAAAGAAAACAAGTGTCAGCCATCACTCTCATTTTTTATCTGCAAATCCATGACTTGTGTATGGCTGATGTATCGTTTGCCAACACCTCCTACTACAACCCCTCTTGCTGGCCCAGCAATACCTTAGAATGCAACACGCGACACACTCTTGATTTTAAATGGCCATAGCGGCCCCTTTAATAACAACCATAACAATTTTATATAAAATAAATTCCATTTTATAACCCAACTTTTTTACCCAACTTAAACTGACTATGTCTCAGGTTAATGAGGGAAGGTTTTCTATTGCATTGGATGTACCACCACCATCTAGGCATTCTGCCCCCTAGCCACAATTCCACCAGATCAGGGACAAACTTTTACTATTTTCTTGCCCGATGACTGATAGGCCATTGTTTCCATGATAGGGAAGGTACCCATACTGAGATAGGCCCAACCCGTTCCACACCACATACTGTATTCCTTCCAACATTCTGACCTCCAAGAACACGAGACCCCTGCCACAAACGCCCACCAGTGAAACCTCACAAGTGAGCGGACTGCCACAGCCGCAAGGCCCACTGGAGCCCCTCCTGGAGACCCAGAAACCACATATCAATGCCCACCTCTGACAAGTGTACTCCATCACTTCTCAAATACATCCCATTGTCTCCCTCCAACTCCCCATGGCGAACCACTAGCCCCCCATTGCGGACAAAAAACGTGGCCACCAGTTTATTGACTTTGATCCTGGCCTTGTTGATTCTATCCACTGACCGGGCCCCCCCCGCCACGCTGCCCTGCCAATGATATCCGACCAGCCTAGGACTGTGTCCGGAACGGCCGACCTCAAGAGGAGAAAATCCAATGAATAAGTTCTCTGGAAGCCCTAATACTGAGGTTACTGCCACCTACATGCATTAGCAGCACATTGGGAGGTCTGTCCATCCTGGCGTACCACTGAATTTCCGGTAATACCCAAGACCAAAGCATACCTGGGATCCCAGTCTACCGAACCACTGCCTCATTACGGGGGAAACCCAACTGCCTGCCCTCTGGCCTAACCAGTGCCCTCCTAGACCCCCAGTGTACATACGAGTGGCCCAGAATCCACATCAAGCACACCGGGTCTGAAAAACAAAGAACAAGAAACACAGAAAACCATGAACACACCCTCCACTCATACAGACCCCACAGTTAACCCCCCGGCCCAGCAAGGCCACAACATCACAAACACACAGACAACACAAGACAAAAGATGCCACCCTTTTCGCCACTGAGAAACAACTCCACTAAAGAGCCCCCCCAACCTTAAAGAAGATGCGGACATACGTACAAGCGAAAGCGGTGGGATTCCCAACGACCAATCTGCTGCAGGATCTGGTCGCTCAAGCCCCAGTGCGCTGCCTCTGTGGCCACTCCAATCCTAAAAGAATGTGAGGAATATTCCCCGTGCGAAAACTCTCCCGCCACCAAACATTTTCTGAAACAGACAGAAACTGGTACCTGGACAATGCCGATCCATCCTCATGGATCAGGAAAGGACCGGGCCCAGCAGGCCACAATAACAACCAAGCCCTTACCACGACGACCGGGCATAGCGCCAGGCAAGAAAGCGCATCAGCAACCTCATTCTCCACCCCCGGGACATGAACAGCAAACACAAAAACATTCAATTGCAAACACAACACCACCAAATGATGCAGCAAGTGGACAACAGCAAGGAGGAAGCCGGCAACAAGTTAATGGCATGCACCACACCCATATTGTCACAGTGAAAGCGAACCCGCTGATTCCTACATTCTGACCCCCAAATTTCCACGGCCAGCACTATAGGAAACAATTCCAAAAAAGCCAGGTTACGAATGAGATCAGACCCCGACAATTCCTCAGCCCATTTGCCTGCACTCCACCGGCCATGAAAGTAAGCCGCATAATCCACCGACCCCGCCGTATCCGTGTACAGATTCAATTCCACAGCCGGGACCGCAGGCCCCATTCAGAAAGACCTACCATTGTACTGTTCCAAGAACATGTCCCACACCCGTAAATCATCCCGGTGTTCTCGTCGAATACAAACAGAATGATGCGGTGCCTTGACCCCAGCTGTGGCAGCCGCCAGTCACCAGCAAAACACTCGCCCCATAGGCATAATTCGACGCGCAAAAATGAGTTTCCCCAGCAAGGACTGCAACTCCCGCAACTGTACCTTGGAACATCGCAGAACCCCGGCCACCAACCCCGAAGGTCCTCGAGCTTATTGCTCGGCAACCGGAATTCCATCAAGTTGGTATTAATGATGATCCCCAAGAAATTCAAATTCATTCAATTCATTCCATCTTACCCTGCGCCAACGGAACCCCAAAAACTTGAAAGACATGTAATGTGGTCAACAAAATTAGACAGGACTGTTCCACCGGAGGGCCTAACACCAAAAAATCGTACAGCTAGTGTAAAATGGAACCAAGGCCTGACAAGTCCTTGATGACCCATTCCAGAAAAGAACTAAACATCTCAAAATAGGAACAGGAAATGGTGCAACCCATCGGCAGACACTGGTCAACAAAGTAGTTCCCTTCCCAACAGCAACTTAACAGTTGAACACTGTCCGGGTGGACCGGCAACAGTCGAAAAGCTGATTCGATATCAGTCTTGGCCATAAGAGACCCCCGACCAAACTTTTGAACCCACCGCACCACTTCGTCAAACAATGCATATGAGACAGTACATAGGGAGGGATCGATCGCATCATTCACCGACCCCCCCTTCGGGCTCCCTGCACGGCGGCTCACCCTGGGTGTCACATAGAGGCTGAAGCGCGCAGGAAGCCAGGACCTCTTCGCACGTGGAAAAGCAGGGGTAGGAGTAGCAGGGCCTTGCCCTGACCCCTGTAGCACAGCAGCAAGATGTAAATTCAGCCACTGAGGGCCATTGGCCAGGGCAGCTGAGCGCAGCTGCCCAGGATTCTGTCCAAGTCCTCCATGTCATCAGCAGCACAGGGAAGGGGAAAGAAACACTTCCTATGCTGGTCTCCTCTCTTCTGCTGACCCCCTACTGAGATCTATTACCCCCACCCCCGAGACCAACCCAGCCTCCAGGCCGCACACCTACCCCTCCATTGCACCAATGGAAGCCCCCTTAGTAAAGTAAATGTCCATACACCCCCCTTACAGACTGCCCAGCAACCCCCAGTCATGTGGGCCCTGCACCTAGGTTCTCTTCTGCTCAGGGCCTGTTCTTCACATGACTTTGTTTATAAACAAAGATGGTAGGGTGTGCACTAGGGTCAAATTTGGCTGTCCTTATCAACAAAGCCATCCATCAATATACCATAGCTGTGTTAACCACTTTAAGACGAGGCCTTTTTTGGAACTTTTTACATTTTTAAAAAATGTTAAATTTTTTTTTTTTTTAGCAGAGACCCTAGAGAATAAAATGGCGATCATTGCAATATTTTATGTCACATCGACAGCGGTCTTACAAACACAGTTTGCTTAGAAAAAAACACTTTTTCAAATAAAAAAAAAACAAAAAACAAAACAGTAAAGTTAGCCAAATGTTTTTGTATAATGTGAAAGATGATGTTTTGTGCAAGTTTGGAGGGATGGGGCGCTTTACATTTAATTATTTTTCTTATTTATTTTACTTTATATTTTTACACTGTCCATTTAAAATTTTTTTTTTTCACTTTTATTCCTATTACAAGGACTGTAAACATCCGTTGTAATAGAAATATGCATGACAGGGCCTCTTTATTGCGAGATCTGGGGTCAAAAAGAAATTTTGCCTTTAAGAGATGAAAAAAATCATCCCTTTAAGGCCGGAAGGCGGAAAAGACGTCGGATGTTGCTCCGTTCTTCCAAGGGCATAGAGCCGAGTGGGGGCTATCTTGCCCATCCATGGATCGCATTGGATCGACTCCGGAGACGACCGGGAAGTGGCGGGGCACCCCTCCTGCTGCCTATAAAAGTGATCTCATGGCGAATCTGCTGCCAGGATCAATTTTATTAGATGAAGAATCATCCACTGTACAAGAAAATACCAGTGTTTTGGCAGCTAGCTGCTGCCATAACAGCGGTATTTAACGTCAAAGTAATGACGTAAATGTACTGTGGGCGGTCTTGAAGTAAACAAAAGCCGAGGCATGTGAGCCATTTTTTTTCAGGGCCTTTTCATGTTTTGCTGCATAAAAATGCATTTTGCATCGAAATCCTATTCTTTGTGCAAGGTAAAGGGAAACTATATGGAGCCATTCACACCTACATGTGTACATTACAATGCATGCACACGGAGCAGTGTTGCCAATCTACCAAATTGAAATTCACTAACACGACACCTAAAATTTACTGGAGCAGCCAAGTTTTTACTGGCATTACCAAAAGTTACAAAATTAGAGTTTTAAGTGCACATTTCAGTATTTAGGCTACAAACAAGTGCAATATGCAGTTAGCAATGTCATATTTCTAATTTTATTTTTGATATAGTAAGGTACCCTTTTGTAGATACAATGTTAATTGGCAGACTCCGAGACTGTCTATAGGCAGACAGCCATGCAGGGAAAGGCATCCAGCTAGACACCACATCTGCATGAGTAAGACCGCTGTCTACTATGGCAACAATCTTGTAACACTTTTAACAGTTTCTAACAAAGGTTTCAATGAACTCCTCCACTTCTTCTACAATCTCCTATTGTAGAACTCCACTCAGCTGAGCTCCCAGTCTTTCACTAGACTAAAATATCTTCTCTCCACTAGATCTTCTGAGCTCCTCCAATCTTCTCACTCAGTATCTTCCTCAAGCGTCACCCCCGCATCCCTGCTGGGTCCCTAGCTTGGCACTCACAGATACTCCTCAAGCGTTACCCCGATGACCTGCTTGGTCCCCAGCTTGGCACACAATAATGCTCCGCATGCGTCACCACCACTGGCAGGGTCCCTGGCTTGGCACCTGCTGAAGTTTTACCAATTCTTTACCATCCTCGGCTGGTGAGAATACTGATCAAATACTTGCTTCAGCTACTCGCAGTGTTCTCCGGTAGCAAAGTGGATGGTCCCTTAGTGGCGACAGATTCCCCCTCTACCTCCGACCACAGCTGGATCTCCGGCCGGCAGAACCATTGCTTCTGGTTGGACTGCAAGCCGCAGTTCCAACCCTATGCTGCTCTCTTGCTTCTGGATAGGTCCTCAGACAGCCTAGCAGCCAGGTGTCCCCAGGGATAGGCCCAAGGCTTATGGCCTAGCAGCCTGGGACACTACAACACACGTCCACCCAGACAGCCGTCCAGGTGGCACAGAACCCCGATCACCTGACTCCACCCAAATAAATAGGCTCTCCTAGCAGGCCAAGGGACCCAAGAAATTCCCTGCCCATTGGCTGAGACACCCCATTCATTCCTAATCTGTCCTTGCAATGCCCTTGTCTTATCTAATGCCACCAGATACCCGGCCATCTAGTGACAGAAGAGAGAAGTGCAGCAATTCCAGAATTAGGGTGAAATCAATTGACCTCCTATCAATTGGCCAAGGCAACTATCACTTGGCAAATACATTTGATAGCAACCCTCCTAAACATCAGGGTGCTACAGCTGTATTTATACTGAGATTAAATTACACACAGGTGGACTAATTTACTAATTAGGTGACTTCTGAAGGCAATTGGTTCCACTAGATTTTAGTTAGGGGTATCAGAGTAAAGGGGGCTGAATACAAATGCAGGTCACACTTTTCACATATTTATTTGTAAAAAAAATGTTAACCACTTCCCTGCCCGCGTATAGACATATGTCGTCTACAGATGGGATCTCCCATCCTGGGTGGACGTCATATGACGGCCTCGGGTTCCCGGCCGGCTAGGGGGCGCGTGCGCGCCTGCCGCATTGCTCGGGACCCGGTGCGTGTGCCTGGCGGCCGCGATGTCCGCCGGGCACCCGCGATTGCCCGTTAACCGGGCCGGACCGTGGATCTGTGTGTGTAAACACACAGATCCATGTCCTGTCAGGTGAGAGGAGAGCGATCTGTGTTCCCAGTACAGCGGAACACTGATCGAACTCCTCCCCTTGTACGTCCCCGCCCCCCACAGTTAGAAGCATTCCCTAGGAAACACATTTAACCCCTTGTGTCCCCCTAGTGGTTAACCTCTTCCCTGCCTGTCACATTTACACAGTAATCAATGCAATTTTAAAGAATTGATCGCTGTATAAATGTGAATGGTCCCAAAAATGTGTCAAAAGTGTCCGATGTGTCCGCCATAATGTCGCAGTCACGAAAAAAAATCGCGATCGCCGCTATTACTAGTAAAAAAAATAAATAAATAATTTAAAAAAAAAAAATGTTATAAATCTATCCCCTATTTTGAAGACGCTATAACTTTTGTGCAAACCAATCAATATACGCTTATTGCGTTTTTTTTTACCAAGAATATATAGAAGAATACGTATCGGCCGAAACTGAGGAAAAAATTTGTTTTTTAAAAAAAGAAAATGCCCCGTATTGAACCGGTTAAAAAAACACTTATTATATCTTCAACTTGATAACTATGTGCCACTTAGTGTTGGTCTATCACATAAAATCCCAATAGAATACATTTACGTTTTTAGTTGTATCATGACAAAATTTATTATAGCAAAAAGTAAAAAATATTGTGTTTTTTTCAAAATTGTCACTCTTCTTTTGTTTATAGCGCAAAAAATAAAAACCGCAGAGGTGATCAAATACCACCAAAAGAAAGCTCTATTTGTGGAAAAAAAAAGGACGTCAATTTTGTTTGGGTACAACGTCGCACGACCGCGCAATTGTCGTTTAAAATGCGACAGCACTGAAAACTAAAAATTGGTCTGGGAAGGAAGGGGGTGAAAATGCCCCGTATTGAACCGGTTAAAAAAACACTTATTATATCTTCAACTTGATAACTATGTGCCACTTAGTGTTGGTCTATCACATAAAATCCCAATAAAATACATTTACGTTTTTAGTTGTATCATGACAAAATGTGGAAAATTTCAAGGGGTGTGAATACTTTTTCAAGGCACTGTATGTGTTTGAGCTTTGAGGTGCACACCCTAATGCAATAGGCTGTGCACATCTATGCTGGATGTGATATACAGAGAATTACAGGCAACTAAGCGGAACCAGGCAAATATCAAATGAGTTTTTTTCCTGAAGTTCTACTTTAAACTGCATTCTCCGCAAAGCCAGAAGAATTATTATAACACTCAAGCAATATTTAGAAGGGGGTTAGCAACAATGGCTTATGCAGTTCTTTCATAACAAGTTCCCTTAAAATAAATTTAGTAAAGGAAATCTGGGAGTTTGAGCAAATGATTGCTGGAAAATCTTACTTTCCAAAAATCTAATCATAGAAATTTATGCTTGGTCCTTCAAAACGTTTATGACAATGAGGTTTAGAGAGGCAGCATGACCAATTGTTTATTTAACATGTCTATTGGAGCTTCTGATTTTATTACAGTAAGGAGCCATCTTCCTTTCTGGAATCTCAGTGTTTACCTTTACATACTGGAAGTAAACTGGTTTCACTGGTCATGATGTAAACAGATGAGACTTGGCACACATACGATATTGGTCTTCTGCATGCATTTATGGGAATCATTGTTCCTCGTGGATTATAAAAAATGACTGAACATTACCTTGGATTACAAAAAAACAGCAACCGGACAAAATATCCAACATGGCCGATTGTTATTTCACCCATAAACTGTGGCTGTCAGCCAGGTCAGGTGAGTGTGCCAACTCTTATCCGTCTACTTCATGACCAGTGAAACCAGTTTACTCCCAGTCTGCAAAGGTAAACATTGAGATCCGAGAAAGGAGGATGACTTATTATATTGTCATTACTTTCACAGCAATAAAATAGGCAGCTCTCGTAAAAAGGTTGAATAAATAATTACTATATACTATGTTGCAACTATAAAAAAAAAAAAAATATATATATATATATATATATATATATATATATATATATATATACTATGTTGCTGTTAATTTTTTTAAAATCTACGATGAATCATTATTCTCATAAATAAGCACCTAGACAGAAACAAAGTGTCAGCTGTCACTCTCACTGCTTATCAGCAGAGTCATGTGATCATCCTGTCCGTGTGATATGGTGAGCACAAGGCTTTGTTTATAAACAAAGTGGCAATGGTTTACATTAGGACAGGGGTAGGCAACCTTTTGAGCACAGTGTGCCGAAAAATGTTTTCAGAGAAATTGAGTGTGACGATTTTATAACAAACAATGTCAACTTCACACTCTCATTCATGAAAAGAATTTTTTTATAAAGTAAATGCTGTAAACTACTAGTAGTGAGAAATTAACATCCTGTACTCTCACGCCTCAGATCAGCCCCAATTCCTGCAACTCCACACCTTAGATCAGCCCCAATTCATGAACCTTCACACCTCAGATCACTGTCCCCCCTGCAAATCTGCCCCACCACTGTACTTCCCTGAACATCTGCTCCACCGCCGTATCCCCATGCTCTTCTGTCTCACTACTTCACTACTGAATCACCTTCTCATCTGTTCTGACACTAAACCCATCTGCTCATCTGCCCCACCACTGTAACCCACTTTCTCATCTGCCCCACCAATGTACCTCCTGCACATCTGTCTAACCTCTGTGACCCCCTGCTCTTCTGCCCCACCTCTGTCCCCCTGCTCTCCTGCCCCACTGCTCTACCCCCTGCTTTTCTGTCCCACAACTGAACCCCCTTCTCATCTGCCCCAACACTAAACCCCATGCTCATCTGGCCCAACACTGTACCCCCCTGCTCATCTGGCCCAACACTGTACCCCCCTGCTCATCTGGCCCAACATTGTACCCCCTGCTCATGTGCCCCAAAACTGAACTCCCTGCTCATCTGCCCCAACACTAAACCCCCCTGCTCATCTGGCCCAACACTGAACCCCCCTGCTCATCTGACCCAACATTGTACCCCCTGCTCATGTGCCCCAAAACTGAACTCCCCCTGCTCATCTGCCCCAACACTAAACCCCCCTGCTCATCTGGCCCAACACTGAACCCCCCTGCTCATCTGGCCCAACATTGTACCCCCTGCTCATGTGCCCCAAAACTGAACTCCCCCTGCTCATCTGCCCCAACACTAAACCCCCCTGCTCATCTGGCCCAACACTAACCCCCTGCTCATTTGCCCCAACACTGAACCCCCTGCTCATCTGTCCCAACACTGAACCCCCTTGGTCATCTGGCCCAACACTGAACCCCCTTGCTCTTCTGGACCAACACTGAACCCCCTTGCTCTTCTGTCCCACCGCTAAACCCCCCTGCTCATCTGCCCCAACACTGAACCCCCCTGCCCATCTGGCCCAACACTGAACCCCCCTGCCCATCTGGCCCAACACTGAACCCCCCTGCCCATCTGGCCCAACACTGAACCCCCCTGCTCATCTGCCCCACCTCTGCGCCACAGGAAAAGTTAGGTGTGATTTTCATTGCGCTGAATACTGGCTGTGGCTTAAAGGGACGCAGAGTGCCGGGGTTCAGTAGTAAGTGACGCAAAGGTTCAGGAATAATTTCAACAAAGTTCAGAAGCTCAACAGTAATTCCACAAACTGTCACCTGATTGTGTTTTTTCTCAATCACAGTGAAATCTCTTCTTTCTGAGATTGGTAGTGGCAACCAAGCAAGTCATCTTCCTCCAGATGGTGGGCGGAGCTAGCAGGACTGTGATAGGCTTTAGCAGTGGCCAATGACAGTCCTCCTCCTCCTGAAAACAGGGACTGCCCAAACTCCATCCCCCCCCCCCAGCAGAAACTCACCCAATCTCTTCCCCATCATAAAAGCTGACAATCACAGCTACATCAAAGTTAGAGAACCAATCAATGTTTCCCATCTTTTACAATGTGTGGGGGCACAGTGCCTCCCCCTCAGTGCAGGTGCGGTGTGGGGAATTCTGAAATTGGAATGCATTAGTGTCTCACTGACACTTCCCTGCACTGCTCTGCTGATGGGGAGGGAGTCAAGTGCCGGCAAAAGAGGCTTTGTGTATTGCTTGTGGCACCAGTACCGGGGTTGCCTACCCCTGCATTAGGATCTTGTTAAAGTGTTACTAAACAGTAAAGTCAGTTTGTATATGCAGTAAGGCATGCTCGTTTTTCTCATTGTGGAACCTAAGGGGCTAATCCTCTGCATTGTGTAAAAAGGCTGCTTGATCCTGTTTTCTCTGATCCTCCCCTTCTTCCACTGTCCCCAAACCATCTCTATTACAACAGAGGCTATGGGGACAAGCTGCACATGCTCAGTCTGTTGTGTATTGCTAGAGAGATTTCTTCTTCTTGGGGGAGTGCATGTGATCAGCACAGGGCCAATCAGCACCGTTAAGACAGAGGGTCAGGGGTCACCTAGCCTCAAAGGACAGTCAGGGGAGAATGAAAACTCCTCCTACAAGCTTTACCAGATACTGATAGAAGTCACAAGACTTCTATATACTGCTGATGAAAACAAGGTATTTAGCAGTTTATATTTACTAAAATAATTGCATTTCCATGTTCTGTGTACTGTGGGAGATCAGATATAGTGAATGGAGGGTCCTGGGTTTATTAATAAAGGAGTGCTTGGTGTGCAAAGAAATACAACTTGTAAAGTATGGCTCATAGACATTTATTAAAAAGTAGCAACACATATCAAGCCAACATGTTTCAGGGACATAGACTCCCCCTTCTTCAGGGCTGTTGCTGCGTACTATTTAATGGGAACAATTCCCATGAATTTGGGATCAAGATTTCAGAAACCAGGATGGCAGCATGCTTTAGTTGCATAGGGAGTTTTTGATGAAACCGCCTGAGCACCCCAACTAGGTGCTTCCGTCCGCCAAAAAGCACCTCCTGCCCTCCAAACCGTTCCGAGCAGATCGAGAGCTAACACCAGCCCTTTTTACCCCAAACATCATACAAACATGGTAAAAACCTAAGGAACTACTTTTATTGAAACTCAGACACATATTTTATACCCTACAGAAGGACATCCCCCTCATGATCATATTACACTAACCTTACAAACTGTACACAAGAATATAATTACAACAACAAACATATACTATAAACATTATGCTAATTAAACAACTAGCCACCTGGGCAATGATTAATCAGATATCCCATTCCAGGTCAGACTGGCTGGCACCAAGCTCACAAAGTACACTACACATTATCATAAGTTCAACATCTCCACAGTAGTTTGCTAGCAAATAATAGGCAAGTTAATTAGCACATTGCGTGGAGTAGTCATTGCTGGAAATGTGGCATCTAGTCACTTAACATTAATCCCGGGCCTAGACTCCCAGAGTGTGTGTTCTGGGGAGACACAAACCCGAATCAGAAAAGATACCACTCCAAGGATCCCCCAGGCACACACCTCCTAAAGAGCAGTGTTCCCCAAAAAGCCAGGGCCCATAGTCAGTGGGTAAGAGGCTTGTCCCCAGTCCTCTCCAAAAGCACCTGTCCTGGTTAGGTCTGTCACAGAGTTGTTGAGGGCTCCCCGACACCAGTGTAATTTTGTAGACGAAAATATTTTCATCATAATTTTCATCAAGGGCACGTTTCCAGTGATGAAAACTGAATGAAATTCAATTCAAATGTTCGTCAACAAACGAGAATGGAAAGAAAATGTGAAGGAGGGACGTTTACTAGATAAGCATTTGTACGAGTAATTGTACTTTGCAAATGCTCCGATACTGTGGTGCGATTCCTGTCCGAATCACAAGTGGTTTCCCGCACCACTCCAGTGTAAACCCAGGCTCAGGGGCTCGGCTGGGGGAAGAGGAGGAGAAGGCCCCGGCCCTGATGTCACTCAGCTAAACAAACTAACCCCACTAAGGAATGTGTAATTCCTGGGGATACCGGCACCACACCCCCTAATGGAAGATGCCTGGGAACTACAGACCAAGGTGTGTGGCGGATGGCTCGTGAGCCAAAGTGTGCTGAGATCAGTGGAGATCATCCAGGTGGACGGAATGCAGTGGCCATAATAGCCGCCCTCCACTCTTCTGGGAAGGCTTTCCGCAAGAGTTTGGAGGGTGTCTGTGGGAATTTTGTCGCCATTCAGTCAAAAGACCATTTGTGAGCTCAGCTACTGATGTTGGATGGAGAAGACCTGGATCACAATCAGCCTCCCAATTCATCCTAAAGGTAGGGTTGAGCTAGAGGCCCCTAGTGTTGTAGAGCAGAAGTGCTTACCACCATGTTGCCTCATTAGGGTTAAGATGAGGGCTCTCAAGTTCCTCCACACCAAACTCAACAAACCATGTCTTTATGAAGCTGGCTTTGTACACCGGGGCACAGTCATGCTGGAACAGAAGAGGGCCTTCACCAAACTTAACAAGGTTGGAAGTGCACAATTGTCCCAAATCTTTTTGTAGTATTATTAGTACCCTTTACTAGAAACGCTTGTAGTGTTCCAAAAAATTGGAAGGGGTGTTTAAATACTTTTCGCCCTATAAAATTGGTGTTGTGGTTGGGTGTTCACACACTTTTGCCCATATAGTGTAATTATTATTTCATCTCTTCGCTTAGCGAGGGCCAGCTGTGCCTCCTGACTTGTAGAATAAACAGAAATATTTGTACTCTGCTGTAAAGGATTTACGGCCGTAGACACATTGCTGTGTTTGGTTCAGGTTTACACGGTCCAATGTCCACTGTTTATAATATATAATAATTATGTTCCTGGCAGAGGCTGCCCACACTACGATCATTTGGAACACGATGTAGTAATATAAATTGAAATTAACCTGTGGGTAACTGGATATAATTCCAAGTACAGTCTGGCTATAAAACGGCAATATTACACAAAGCACTTCAGGTCAAGGTACTTGGATTGGTCACGGAACAACGACCAAGTACAAGTAAATACAGCATCGGGTCTATTTAAAGGAAATTAGTAGTCGTTTTGTACATAATATCCTCTTTTATTATGGTCAGGACTTACTATTGAGTCCTTTAATAGTTTATGAATTTTATAGTATCTTAGTTTGCCTCTTTAAAATAAAAAGCCTGTTGTGGGCTCATATACATCAGCAGTGCTGGGCTGGAGTAAGCAGCACTGCCTTATGTCCTGTGAGCTGAAGCTCACACCAACATATTACATTGTTGCAAGTGAAATAAAATAGGACTTGGGAATTTTTGTGCAGAACAGTGTCTTTCAATGCACTATAAGCCACTAAAGTTCATAGAATTACATAGAATTAAAAAAAAATTTCCTATACGTTAAAAACCTCTGCCATCAACTATCTTGGGATTCACATCACATCCCGATACAACTCTTTATATGAAGCCAACTTCAAACTTCTTTTAGTGTCTATCAGATCTCTTCTAACAAAGTGGAGAAACTACCAGATCTCATGGCTGGGTCGTATAGGGGCTGTAGCTTCATGGACTACCCTCCCGGGATACAATCGTTGGACTCAAATAGATAAACTATGGCTAGCCCCAATCCACTCGAATAATATACTATGAAATACTGATGCTAATATACTCTCTGCCTCTCTAATGCACACCATGGCGCTTACCCCATTGGCGGCAGGGATCGGCGGGCACATCGGGTAGGGGATCAGGCTTCAGCGGGCATCTGGCAGCGTCTGTGTTCTCTTCTCTTCTGAGACCACAGCGGCTTCCGCCGTGCGTCTCCCCCCCTCCTCCTAGGCGTCCAATAGGACCGCCTGTCCTTTCAGGCAATCAGGTGAAGGGTACCAGACCCACTTCCCGATTGGCCAGGAGGGGGATCAGTGTTACAACAGCGAATTTTAATTCACAACTGGTTGTGTTCCGGACGCAATGCTCTGCGCCCCAAGCCCCTCCTTTTTTGAAGCCTATTAGAGTCTCTGGTTCTAATCGAGTGCTTCAAAAAACACCCCCCCATAGAAATTCATGCGCCCAACGTCCTGAAAGGAGGGGGGCTGCGCCCACAATGCACAGGCCGCCACTGACAACACCTAAAGCAAACACACTCCCTCCAATCTGAAGCTTCTTTACTGACAGCCTTCCTCTACAACCCTAAGCTGCCAGACAGTCTAACCCATCAGATGGTCTCCCCATGGCTGCAGAGGAATCTCTTCCACTACGGCCATCTAGTAAATCCTGTGTTCAGAGCACTACTTTCATTTGAGGAACTCAGGGAGAGACATGACCTCCCCCTTAGTGCTTTTTTTGGCTATCTTCAAATACGCCACTATGCACTAACTTTCGCACTCAATCTCCAGTTCTCTAAACTGTCCCTATTTGAACACCTAATCCTTTCTGGTCCCTCACAAAAGGGTTTAACCTTGGATATACTGTGTATAAAATATTAAACTCATACAATATAGATACTCAGGCCAACATGGCTATATGACCAAATGGGAGCAAGCTCTTGGGGAAGAACTCTCAATTGCACAGTGGCAAGTCATATGGTCCCAGCCAGCCAAAAGCTCTATCTGCACTCTCTACAAGGAAAACACATACAAAGTGCCATTCTTTTGGTACATGACCCCTACCCGCCTGCACACCATATACCAATTATCCTTGGATCGCTACTGGAGGTGTTGTAAGGATCAGGGTACCTTACTCCATATCTATTGGCAGTGCCCATCTTTGCAATCTTATTGGCGCTCGGTCCAGGACCTCCCCCACCGGCTGTTCGAGATAGATACCCCCCTCCTCCCAAAACCCTATCTTTTAAGGCTACTCCCCCTTAAATTTACCTATTTTAGCCAAAAAACTGACCAGTCATATCCTGACAGCGGCCAGATGTTTGATAGTCCTCCAATGGAAGAGAAAAACCCAGCCGACTCCAACCGAGCTTTAAGCTGGGATCAAGGATGTGGAATTTATGGAGTCCCTGACGGCACGCCTGGTGAATAAGATAAATCATCACTGCGCGGTCTGGAAGCCCTGGCATCTCAGAGAGGATCCCTCAGGGCTTTAAAGACCCTTTTCATGAGCCTTGTCTTCCCAGTTTTTTTTTCTCTCTCTTCTTTTGTTTCTTCTTCTATCTTTCTCTCGTTGTATGTTGGATTATTTCTTTTTTATGAATCCAGTGAGCATCTGGTTTACTCCATTGGGCCTGAAGTCGCTGTAAAACTCTCCATAGGAACCTATTACAATGTTCCTACACATCTGGTCTGCCTGATTTTCTAGTAGTCCATGTACTATGTGTTAGCTGAACTTGGCTGAAGATTTGGAGCCTCTATGCGATACCTGAGCGTATTATTGTGTGTATGACAAGACAGTTTTCGCTCTTGGAATCTTGTAACATTTTTAGTGTTTATTCTTCTTTTTTTTTTTTTTATATTGACAATTTTTATTAAGGTTTTATATTTTTCTTCACTACAAAAAAAAGGAAATAATAAAAAAAAAGCAAACATTTGCAACGTGTTTTAAGAAGGCACTGCAGCGCACCAATGCACATGTGTTATATGCACATACGCACAATAAAGCATGCTGTGTGTTGTGAACAAATCCTTACTAGATGCAGGGTCATCGTTGCAGTGATTAATTTCATTCAGGGACTGAAAGTTGAGCACCTAGCCAAGCTGTCATGCTTTGCTCCCATTCTCAGGAGAGATGCATTTCAGAAGGGACAGCATGGAGGTAAGTGTAATTAACAATTTACCCTTACCTCTCGCTGTTCTCTCAACGGACAATGTATGGAGATCTCCTTTAAGGCTGCAAAAAAGCTCCCTTGGCAAACCAGACATCCATAGCAAGTAATTTTTAGCAACTGTAACGGCTGAGAGCATCTTAGCAACATCCTAGCAACGAGGCAGGGTGACGTCATCTCTGGGGGGTTTTCAGCAAGGCTTTGGGAGGTACATAAATGGACAACACCTATAGCAAGGGCAATAACCAAAGCTGCACATTTTGTTTTTATTTACAGATGCCTCTTATAGACTGTTTTTTTTTTTTTAATTAAAGGTGAACTAACCCTTTAACTACTTACCGCCGGGCGACATACACTTAAGTCACAGGACTTTAAGTGGTTATACCGGAATGATGTCTGCAGCTGCAAACTGGCGGTTTCTCCGGTTGTAAACAAACTATTGCTGGCTTTTAAAAAGCATTGGATCATACCAATCTTGGTACGATCTGAAGCTTTTAAAGGGGTTGTAAACCCTTGTGTTTTTTCACCTTAATGCATCCTAAAAAACACCTGGCAGTGACCGGCCCCCCACCCCCCCGTTTTACTTACCTGAGCCCTGGAACTTCACCCGGCGGGGACGCGCTATCCCTCTGACTGGGGTTCTTGGCTCTTGATTGGATAGATTGATAGCAGCGCAGCCATTTGCTCCCGCTGCTGTCAATCAAATCCAATGACGCAGGCTCCGGGGGCGGGGCCGAGTCATACATTGGGCGGCTATGGACACCGAATGCTGGATTCGGGAGCGTGCCCACAAGGTAACCCCCCCCCCGGGAGAGCGCTTCTCCTAGGGGGTTATCTGATGTGGGGAGGAGCCGCGAGAGCCACTGAGGGACCCCAGAAGACGGTGTTCGGGGCCACTCTGTGCAAAACGAGCTGCACAATGGAGGTAAGTACGACAAGTTTGTTATTTTTTTTTTTTAAATAATCAAAGCTTTACAATCACTTTAAGGGCAGAGGAGAGATCTGGGGTCTAATAGACCCCAGATGTCTCAGTGGAGAAGACCTGTCACTACGTTTTGCTATAACAGGGGATGTTTACATTCCTTGTGATAACAATAAAAGTGATACAAAAAATGAAAAAGGTACAGTGTAAAAATAATAAATAGTAATAAAAAAAAAGTTTAATGCACCCCCATCCCCCCCCCCCCCCCCCCCCGTGGTTTTGCGCAAAAGCACAGGCACATGAACAGCAGTTGCACCACACGTGAGGTAAAACCGCAAATGTCAGATCAAATGCAATAATTCTAGCACCAGACCTGTGTAAATCTAAAGTGGTAACCTGTAAAGTATTTTAAAGCATCGTTCCACAGGCAAGCATCATTTTAAAGAATGACATGCTTGGTATCCATTTACTCGGCATAACATAATCTTTTATATTTTACCGAACATTTAAGAATTATATTATATATTTGTGTGCATTAAAATTAAAGTGTATTTTTTTCCAAAAAAAAAGTGTTTTTCAAAAAACGCTGTGCAAATATCGTGTGACATAAAAAATTGCAACACCCACCAATTTATTCTCTAGAGCCTCTGCTTTAAAAAAATATATCATTTTTGGGGGTTCTAAGTAATTTTATTGCAAAAAATACAGATTTTTACATGTATGTTTGAAGTGTCAGGAAAAGGCCTAGTCTTCAAGATTCGGACCAATCACTGACACTTATGGAACACCGCAGCACACTTTAGTCCCATTTTGAATATATTAATTTACGATTGCCCTTTGTCCTCTCTATTGAATTAGGAGGTGGCTACTTTTTTTGGTCCAACACCATCACCAGTAGTAAACTGAGCAGAACAACAGGCACAGAGCCCATCGCCAAAAAAAGTCAAAATGGAGATGATGGTACATGAGATTTGGAGCTCAGCAACTTCCCTGATAAGTGATATCTTCGGAAGGACTTTGGGTGGACAGAGACTCACAGGCAAAGCAAGGGATGGGCAGAAGGTGCATCTACCCCCGGTGCAGACGAGCAAGGAGGCAAAGAACAGATGCAGGGTGGTACACACCCATTCTAAGGCATGTATTAACAGTGGGGGAGGGGGGTGCAATTCTAGATCCTTTCCCTGGATGCTGGACAACCCTATCCTGGTACTGCAGGAGAGCTGCAGAAGAAGGATGGACCTTGGGCTACTTGGGTACATAGACTAGAGACTGGACGCAGTGGCGGTGGCCTTATTCCAAACTTTTTTTGTTGCAAAAAGGATTACATAGGTAGGACATTGCATCATCCACCGAAGGCCAAAGCAGGTAGGTCCACAGAATTAATTAAGGCTTGCGGGTTTAGTGCTATGTCTCAGTGTTGCTGCAATCACACAGAGCAATTAAATGTTGCTGGCATTTTTTTTTCATTTAATTTCCCTAAGACTGTGCTGTATAATTACCTAACACAATGTGCTCTTAGGGGGAACATTAGATTAATTAGGCAGGAATGTCTCAATCTTAAATTAGACAATCAGGAGACGGAATGAAATTTTATTTTAAAGCTCCTCTCACTAAAGACAACACAGAACGGGATGTTTTTCTTTTTTTTTCTTTTTGTGTCATTTCCAAATTCATAAAACAAGTAAAATTAGACAAAATGTTCTTTCAGTAGTCCTCAGGACAAGCCAAAAACAGATTCATGTTCCCATAACTTCATCAGCAGCCCTTTATAAATAATAAAAAAAAAATATATATAAAATATAATATTTTTATTTTATTTTTATATTTTATATAAAAATAAAATATTTATATATTTATATATCTTTAAAGGGTAACTCCACTTTTGTTAAGAAAATATACTCCCCCTCTGGTTGATCTATGGACATTGCAGGGATTGTAACCAACTTTGTTGCAGATTTCTACCTTTTGTTATTCTGAAGAAATAGCTGTTTGTTTGTCTGTGTCCATGTGGAAAGTGAATCTCATGGGAGTAGTTTTATAATTATCAATCAGCTGCTGCACATACAGGGTTTCTAATGGCTAATGGGGAGAGTGTCAGGGTCTGCATCCCTTTAGGCGTGATTTCCTATTGGGAGTATCTCACCATAAAATGACATTTTTGCTGCAGGGGATGCCCAAAATCTGACTTGTATCTTAGTGCAGACTTCTGGGAAAATCAGTGAGACAATCACACAAGCAGGAAAATTACATTTCTGGGGGGCGTTCTGTACACCAGCTGTGCACAGAGCGCCTACAGGTAGCCATACTGCAGAAAATTACAACACTGCAGATTAAAAAGGATAGGCAATTTTTAACAACATTTAATTACAATATAATTTGTGTAGCAATTGTATATGCTCCCCCCCCCCGAAAGTGGAGTCACTCTTTAAGGAAAATAAGTTACACACTTTCCTATTAGACACATTTGATTAATGACTTCCTTATTTATAACACTAAATGAGGGGGGGGGGGGCAGGCAACAATCTTTTAAAATATGGACAACTATATACAAATGTGAATCACCGGTATCCTAAATATACTGTGGACGGGCAGCAGGTAAAGGCACAATCACGATCATGTATGTGACGGCCTTCTTCTGAGGCTGGGGTGCGCGCTGTGTCCAATCCAACAATCCAAGCAGTCCAAGGACCACGGCTATGGAACGCTATACCCGCGGACATCCGCTCAGAAGAAAACCATCTGGCCTTCAGGAAGAAGCTCAAGACCCATCTCTTCTGCAGACCCAGATGGACACTGGCGGCAAAAGCGCCTTGAGGCGATTTAGTTCGTATATGTAGTGCTATATAAGTTATTCATTCATTCAATCACACACAGAGCTCTGTGTTTAAAAAAAAAAACACAGAACTCTGTGTACAGGGAACAGCGATCTGGCTGTTTCTTCTTCCTGAAAGCAGTGTGAAAAACAGCTAGATTGGTAAGTAAAAGCAGCACACATGTTACTCTTTGTTAGGCACACACTTAACGCCTTGATTACCCCTAGATGTTAACGTCCTACCAGCCAGTGTTATTTGTACAGTATCCGTGTATAGTATTATTAGTGATCACTGTATTACTGTCACTAGCGACCTTAGTGTCAGTTAGTGACCCTCCCAACCAGTGTTTGTTAGCTCCAGATTTCCAGTCACCCTATCGCAGTCCCACTATAGGTTGTTGATCACTGCCATTAAAATATAGCATCGATAGCTGAATAAATTCAAGTATATATACACCATAGTTTGTAGATGCTATAACATACCACACAAACCAATATACACTTATTGGAATTTTTTTTTTTTTAATCAAAGACATGTAGCAGAATACATTTTGGCCTAAATTTAAAAACAAAAAAAATTTTTTCTTCATTTATTTTTTATTGGATATTAAAAAAAACTATTAAAAGGCTCCTACCCCACACAAATAGAAGTGCTGTGATAAATGAATGCAAAACAAACTAACCAAAAAATGATGATGAGAGAGCTGCACCTGGTAAAGTGTATCAAACACCTATATATAGTGAAAAATCAAAACTGTGTTCCTTAATGTACATACATTAAAGAGCGTGGTTATTTTGATTTTCACTTTTTATTGGATATGTTTAATAACAAGGTAGAAAAAAAAAATTATACATACATGTATATATATATATATATATATATATATATATATATATATATATATATATATACATATACACACACACACATTATTTATTTATATATATATATATATATATATATATATATATATATATATATATATATATATATATATATATATATTTTTTTTTTTTTTTTCATTTACCGTCTTTTTAAGTGTATATAATAAAAAATGAAAAAAAAAAACCCAGTGGTGATCAAAAACCAAAAATTGACTGCGCAATTGTCAATTAAAGTAGCGCAGTGCTGAATAGCAAAAAAATGCCCTTATCATGAAAGGGGGTAAAACCTTCCGAAGGTCCAGTGGTTAAACAATGCTACATAATGGAGTGGCTTTGATGTAGAGATGCTTTTTCCGGTCATTTTAAATTGGTGAAATGTTACTTCTTTGATTTGTCTTTCTTCCTGTAAATTTCCTCTGTAAATGGACTGTACGAATAAAACAAAAACAGAACTCAGATTAGCAATTCACAAACATAGTAGCATAGATACAAAGTTGAAGAAATCAATCTCTATATAGGACTGAACAAATTAGTCTAACCCAAGTTTTTTGCATTTTAGATAGAATTGGGAAGATTTAAACCTGCGGTTAGAATTTTATCCCTATACTGTTTGGATCGAAAATTCGGAGCTCCACACCAAAATGGTAAATTCCCAACAAAAGGTTGTTTTCAAACATGTAGTGAACTCAATAGATAGTTTGGGGTGCCTCAGCTCCGTCCTTTTCATCAGGGCTACAATGTAAAATCTTTTTTGGACTAAAATCTTCCGAAAAGGGTGGAGTTGAGTCTCTAGAAACATTTTGGCTAATGAGCACAACATATCTTGGAATTAAACTTTTTGTTTGGATTTTAACATTTCAGTGCAGCATGCCAAAACTTTGATTCAACCATTATGCTGATTACCCAAGGTTTTTTTTTTTTTTTCCAAAAGGAGGTCACTCAATTTATGTAAGGAGCCTACACATCACCCAGATGCGACATCAGGACAATAGTAGTAAAATCTTGTCACATACCAATCATAGGTACTGAGCAGAATCCACCTAGAGTCCCAGCACCATTCAATTCACTATGCTGGGTTTTGATCCCTGTCTGTAACCCTATTTGGGGGCAGCAACAAAAAACATAAATTCTAACCTTTTCTCCCTCTGATATGTGTGTTTTTGTTTGTGTTCCACAAAAATCTAAAATAAAATAAAGTTTTGGCTGCAGCAGCCTAAAAAATACTGGTTTAAAATCATTTAAAATAGAGCCTGGGGCCCATTTACACCATCATGGTACAGGCTCATCTTATGCCATGCATCAACAGGTGTTGCTTTCAGGTTCTGTTGACAATGCACGAAAAATGGCTCATGAACCATTTCTGTCAATGCACATTAATGTGTTGCCCTCCATTGCAATGCACATATGTCAGCTATGTGTGTTGGAGTGCCATTCAGAATGTGATAGTATGAATGTGCCCTTATCATGCCAGTAGAATTTTTAAGCTGAAGATTGTTGGGCAGAGATGCCTCCTCATCCCTTTAAACCCGAACTTTGAATTACACAGGTTCTGAGGCTAATTAAATGCAGATAAGGCAACAAGCAAGTTTAATTACCACCTTAATCAGGCACAGAACCTGTGTAATTAATATGTGTTCGGGTTTAAAGGGATGAGGTGGCAACCATATTGTTTTGTCATCTCAATGAAGGAGTCTCCAGGGACATACACATACACTGTATTACCAAACTACTTTTACACGCACATGAACTTTAATGGCATCCCAGTCTTATTCCATAGGGTTCAATATTGAGTTGGCCCACCCTTTGCAGCTATAACAGCTTCAACTCTTCTGGGAAGGCTGTCCACAAGGTTTAGGAGTGTGTCTATGGGAATGTTTGACCATTCTTCCAAAAGCTCATTTGAGAGGTTAGGCACTGAAGTGGACAAGAAGGCCTGGCTCACAGTCTCCATCCTAATTCCTCCCAAAGGTGTTCTATCTGGTTGAGGTCAGGACTCTTTGCAGGCCAGTCAAGTTCCTCCACCCCAAACTCACTCATCCATGTCTTTATGGAACTTGTTTGTGCAATGGTGCTCCGTCATGTTGGAACAGGAAGGATCCATCTCCAAACTCTTCCCCAAAGTTGGGAGCATGAAATTGTCCAAAATGTCTTGATATGCTGACGCCTTAAGAGTTCCCTTCACTGGAACTAAGGTGCCAAGCCCAACCCCTGAAAAACAACCCCACACCATAATCCCCCCTCCATCAAATGATTTGGACCAGTGCACAAAGCAAGGTTCATAAAGATATGGATAAGTGAGTTTGAAATGGAGGAACTTGACTGGCCTGCACAGAGTCCTGCCTGACCTCAACCTGATAGAACACCTTTGGGATGAATTAAAGCAGAGATTGCGAGCCAGGCTTGCTTGTCCACATCAGTGCCTGACCTCACAAATGTGCTTCTGGAAGAATGGTCAAACATTTCCATAGACACACTCCTAAACCTTGTGGACAGCCTTCCCAGAAGAGTTGAAGCTCTTATAGCTGAAAGGGTGGATTCAATGAACTAAGACTGGGATGCCATTAAAGTTCATATGCGTGTAAAGGCAGGTGTCATCGCCCTATTTGTGCATATATGCTAGCCTTTTCAACCACAGTTCTGTGGAACCCCTAGGGGTCCCCCAGAGATTGATAGGGGTTCCTTTAACAGTGGCAGATTGATATCCTGCCTGACAAGCCTCCATAGGTTCTTCACCAATGTCACTTGGCAGAGTCAAAAGCATGGGGCCTGGGAAGCCTCAGCTCAAATTATCTTTATGTAGAGGTTTCCTCTTGGGGACTGTGGTGTGTTGTAGTCCTGTCCGTCACCCTGACCAGCCAGGCACACCGTTCTCATTCACCCTCAGGCAAAAAAAACAGTCCTTGAACTTTGTTTTTATTTTTGTAGAGGGGAATAAACTTGGATAGGGATAGGATACTCATGAGATGCCCAAACTGTTTTGCAGAACAATATAAATGGGACTGACTATATACACCTCCGGTATATGCAACACCAATCTTCAACTCCAGCACATCACTTGCTTGCAGACTATCTCTCCTCAACACCTCCAGCACATCACTTTCTTGCACTTCCCGTACCAGCTAGCACTTATTTGTAGACCTGACACTGGCTCAACCAGGCCTAGGGTGAATGCCCTTTGCAGGCAGGGATGTGGACCCCTTTAGTGTAGCACAAATGTAGGAAGTCCCAGTGCTAGCTGTCCACATGGCTACTGAGCCCAGTACCACATCTTCAGACCCTGCCAGCCCTCCTGGCTGCAGCTGCTCCTCTCTCCACTGCTCATAACACCAGTCCACTCCACTGGCTTTGCACCCATCTCAGACTGCAATTTCCTAGTCCTCTAAGGCGTACCTCCCCCGTCCTCTCCCGACTGTGCTTCACTCACCAGCCCTCTTGGCTGCGACCTGTTGTTCCTCTCCTGGAAACTGTGTCTGGCAGTGCTCTCCCGCTGTCCTCTCTTGTTCCCATGCCACCTGTCCAGGACACCTCTGTGAGTCATAAGAAGGGTCCTGTCCACACCTGAGCCCCAGGCCACCCCCCCACTCCCAAGACTGGGGAATCCCCTCAAAGGCCCCGACAGCCTAACACTCCATCTCCAGCTTCCACCCGATCAACTCCTCCCCAGCTAGGCTAACCACTTGCCATCCGCCATATAGCAATATGATGTCGGCAAAGTGGTTCTGTTATCCTGACCGGACGCGCAGTGCGGCGAACAGAGGTGCTGTGTGTCAGTCTGACAGACCGCATCTCTGATCGTGGTATGGAGCCTCTGACGGAGGCTCCTTACCACGTGATCAGCTGTGACCAATCACAGCTGATCATCACGCGAACCAGGAAGTGCAGATAAACGGCTTTTCTTGGTTCGCACTGACAGGGAGAGCCGATCGGCAGGCTCTCCCTGTCAGAGGGGGGGTCTGCGCTGATAATCAGCACATTGATTATCAGTGCAGCCCCCATCAGAGGAGCCCATCAGCTGCCAATCACTGCCCATCAGCTGCCAGCCTGTGCCCCATAAAGAACGCCTGTTAGTGCCCATGAACGTGCCAATCAGTGCCCATAAATGTGCCAATCAGTGCCCCATCAGTAATGCCTGTCAGTGCCCTTCATATGCCACTCACTAATGCCTGTCAGTAGCTCCTCATCAGTGCTTCCTATCCAGTGCCATCAGTGCCACCTATCAGTGCCGCCTATTAGTGCCGTCAGTGTTGTCTATCAGTGCCACCTATTAGTGCCCATCAGTACCGCCTATCAGTGCCCATCAGTTTTTCAGTCTTTTTTAGTTTGTTTAGCAAAATTAAAAGCCCCACTGGTGATCAAATACCACCAAAAGAAAGCTCCAAATTAGTTTGGGTACAGTGTTGCATGACCATGCAATTGTCATTCAAAGTGCGACAACGCTGAAAGTGGAAAATTGTCCTGGGCAGGAAGGGGGGAAAGTGCACAGTATTGAAGTGGTTAAGGAGGCCTGCCCCTTGCCAATCCAAGTTGGAGATTGGTCAGGGCTCCTCAGAATACCCCAGTCAGCTCCACCTTTCCTCTCCTCCCTTTCCAGAGGACACCAGAACATTCTGTAAAGAAGTGGGAGGTGTTGGTGATGCTGCCAGTGAGTCACTCAGCTCTGCCCTGAGTCACTCCCAACCCAGATCAAAACACACCCAGGCTTGGCTGCCAGCCAAGCCCGACAATTTACTATATCTACACGATCAAAAAAAATCTCTCTTTAGCACACTAACTAGAGGATGCAACATTTATATAAAGGAGTCATTCTTCTACTAATGAATGCCAATGTAAGAGGCACCTGCCCTACTGACCAGCAGTGTAAGGAAGGCATTCTTATCACTAACCATCATGGTAAGGGAGGGCATTTTGCTGTGGCAACAAATAAAATGGAAGCATGCTGCTTACTAATCATCATGGGAGGAGAAGCCTTCTCCCAATGACCACCAATGTAAGGGAGGCATACTTCCTACTGAACACCATGCTAAAAGGGGTCCTTGTCCCACTGACCATCAATGTATCAGGCATATATCCTACTGAACACCATGGTGAAAGGGGATCTTCTCCCACTGACCATCAATGCATTGGGCATACTTCCTACTAAACACCATGATAAGAGGCGCCCCTTCTCCCACTGGCCGTCAATGTATTGGGCATACTTCCCACTGAACTCCATGGTAAGAGGGGCCCTTCTCCCACTGACCACCAATGTAAAGGGAGGCATTCTTCCCACTAACTATCATAGTATAGGGGCCTATTTCCTGATCTCCAATGTAAGGAACGTATTCTTCCCAATAATGATCATGGTAAGGGAGGTCCTTTGCCAAATGACCACCAATGTAAGGGAGGCATTCTTCACACTAACCATCTAGTAAGGGAGGCCCTTCTACCACTGACAACTAATGTAAGGGTGGCATTCTTTCTGCAAACCATCATGGTAAGGTGGGCCCTCATCCCACTGACCAACAATGTTAAGAGTTGTACTTTACACTGATCGTCAATGTAAGGAGCATTCTTTCAACTACCAATGTAAGTTGCAGTTTTGTCCATTGACTAGCACTGTAATGGGGGCCTTCTCCCACTGACCATCAATGTTAGAGGCATTCTTCCAACAACTGATTTAAGGAGCATTTTCCCCAATTTGGGTTCTTCTTCCATTGATCAACAATATGAGGGGGTCCTTCTCCCACGGACCACTAACGTAGGAGGTATTCTTACCACTAACCACTATGGTATGGGGGCCATCTTCCGCTGATCACCAATGTAAGGGAGTCCTTCTCCCACTGACCCCCAATGTAAGAGGCATTCTTCAAACTACTGATGTAAGGAGCATTTTTCCCATGGACTACCAGTGTAATGTGGTTCTTCTTCCACTGATCACCAATGTAAGAGCCATTCTTCCCAGCAAACATCATGGTAAGAGGGGCATTCTTTTCACTTAGCACAAATGTAAGGGGGCATTTTTTCACAGACCATCAATCTACAATGTTCTTAGTTTTTTCCAGTAATCTGTTGATATACAACTGATAAAACATTGTAAGCTGTAATTATAATTTCTTTTGGAATAAGATCCAAAATAAAATTCAAGGGTTCCCCCAGAGTAAAAACATTGGTTTATACAGTCCACAGCTTCTGTAAAAAGTCACCTGCTTTGCTAGAGAGCTGCAGACGCATCAATAACATGAACGTGAGGGCAAAGAGGGTTAATTAGTATATACATGGAGTGTTATTGGGTAACTAGAAAAGCGTTTTAATAACCAAAGTGCATTTAATGGCCGGCTGGCCAGTCTCTGCTTGTTTGTAAACCGCCGAGCCGGGGGCGGAACAACATGGGCACTCTGGCAACAGAACAGGGGACTTGCAAGGACAGTCTGAGGTCCTCAGCCAGCACAGGTGGATGAGATATTATCCATCATTAGCTGTAACCTGACAGGGCCGGCTAAAATAAGCCTGGCCACGATAGAGCGGGTGTGTTTATGCGCGCTGATAGCGGACACAGTAATGAGTTGGATGTGCAGACTTTGGCTGGGACACTTATTACGCCTGGATGACAATCTCTGCCTCAATTTTCTGCTAATGTGCAGTCTATTATTTCCTTTATTACCAGGCGTGGAAATCTTCACACTGGACGCACGTGTGCTGGTATATCTCGACCTCGCACTTATTGGGAAAGTGCTGCAAGTTCACGTGGATGCACAGGTCTGAGGGTCTGAGCTAAAAGAGGACCTGTCATTTATTTGGAATACAGAATTTTTTATCAAGACAATAGAAAGTGGCTTAGCAGCCAATGAGGTGCTACTTCCCCCTGCACAGGTTGTGAAATAAAAGGGTCACCAAACTTTTCGGTATGAGGGCAACATTGTATATATTTTACAAATGTTTGTAGACCGAAAAAAAAAAAGTTTTATAAATAAATGAATAACATGCATTTGGATCTTTTTTTTGGAATCTGTCTGATATGATTTAGAGCAAAAGTTGCCTTTTACATCAGAGTCCACCTAATGAGTTGCCTTTACAGATTTCCCCATTACATCAGGTTCCCTCTTACATCAGGGTCCTCATCAGATCTCCCCTTAGATCAGAGTTCCCCTTAGATCATGGCCCTTATTATATCAGAGTTCTCTATCAGATTCCTCATTTACATCAGGGTCCTCATCAGAGACCCCTTACATCAGGGTCCCTATCAAAGTTCCCCACTTGCATAAAGGGTGCCTGTCAGAGCCCCCTTTACTTCAGAGTCCCATATCAAATTCCTCCCTGACATCAGGGTCCCCATCAGAGCCCCCTTACACCAGGGTCCCTTTCAAAGCTCCCTACTTACATAAGGAGGTCCTAGCAACCAATTGACTTGGAGAAAGACAGCACAGTGGGTGAAACCCTATAGTAGGCTGGGTTTAGCTCGTAGTTTCGGTAACCCTGAAATATACAATTGAATTTCCTGTCATACAATAGCCAAAGGCATAGCCTTTTAGACCCCTTTCACACTGGGGCGCTTTTCAGGAGGTTCAGTGCTACAAATAGTGCCTCTAAAGTGTCTTAAAAGCACCTCTCAAGCCACCCCAGTGTGAAAGCCCTAGTGCTTTCACATTGGGGTGGTGCGCTTGCAGGACGGGAAAAAAGTCCTGCAAGCAGCATCTTTGGGGCAGTGCAGGAGTGGTATATACACCGCTCCCAAAACGCCCTGCCCATTGAAATGAATGGGCAGCGCTGCCGAAGCGCCTGCAAAGTGCTTTGGCAGTGCCGCAAAACGGGCACCATTAACCGTTTAGCCGAAAAGCGCCGCTATAATAGTGGTAAAACACTGCTAAAACTAGCGGCGCTTTACCGCTAACGCCCGCACCGCCCCAGTGTGAAAGGAGTCTTAATGGTTTCATTGGCATGAACATATATTTTTTTAAACCTCTTGAGACCTCTATAAACACATTGACCTCCTTTGATTGCAATTAGAGAGCAGATAGCAGGCAGACCCACTGCCTGACACTCTACAAATGACGAGGGATGTTTAGAAAAATGAAGAGATCTATGCCAAATTCAAGCTGAGCAAATATTTAAAAAAATATATGTAAAAAGCTGAACTCTGGGAAAAAAAACACCCTTGCAATGTTGCCCCCCCCCCCCCCCCCAACCCTGCAAGGGTTAAACATTCTTTTTTTCAAGGAGGAACAAAAAAAACTATCCCTTACCCCCACAGGCTTAGTCCCAACTGTATGACTTGCTCCCCAAAGACGCTTTTCTTTGCTGCTCAGTCATACTCTGATGTCCAGTGTGAGGTATTGCAGTAATGCGTGCTAACGCAATTCACCATGCATGCATTACTGCATCAGTGTCAAAGGCATCCCAAAACCCTGGAGCAAAGCACCACAATGTTTGGTAAGAGACTACCATTGTGATGTGCTGTGTTGAAAAATTTTTTAGCGGATTCATTTTTTGGAGGAGGTGGTGACAAATCCCGCATCATCACCACTTGCTGTATGGAGACGTTGCGGCACAACAAGCTGCAGCATTGAGCCCTATCCTGTATCCTTCCAAGTTGCAAGCAAAGTTACCCAGTGTGCGGTGAACAAAATATATCGTCCCTGACCATGTTTGCTGGACCACGTGTCAGCAGTAACGTAGACCTTGTGGCTGACTGCCTTGCCTAACGATACCACATCATTGCCTTCCACATGATGGGAGAGAGCTGGAATAGCCTTACGTAAAAAGAAATAGTGACTGGGAACCTGCCATTGTGGTACAGCACATTCTGCAAATTCACAGAAGGGGGCAGAATCCACCAGACGGAGAGGCAGGAGTTGTAAATCCAGCAGCTTTGACAAGCTTTAATTTAGACGCTGGGCATGTGGGTGGCAGTGACTGTATTTGTGAGGAGGAGCAGAATTACATCCCTTTTGTGTGGCTTTCAGGTGCTCTTGCCAACGGGCTGAGTGGTGGGAGGTAAATGCCTTGGTAAGCATGTGGTACCCAAATGGCTGGTGTTTTTGCGACACTTGATGTGCTTGAGGCAAAGTTTGCAAATTGCAACAGTGCGATCAGCTGCACATGTGCTAAAAAAGGCCCAAACAGCTGAGCTGTGGCAAATGGGCCGGGAGATAATAGCTTCACAATCTGGTGGAATAGGGTGGCTGCTCTCTACTCTTCTATGATGGCTGCCTCTTTGGGGTTGTTCCTCACCCTCACTTTCCTCCTCTGCTCTATCCAGCAGCCAAGTCGCATCAGTGACTCATCATCTTTATCATCCCATCCATCCTCATCATCACTGGAGACAACTTGGCAATACGCTGCAGCTGGTGGAACATGATTGCCAATTTGTTGTTTACCAGTGTTCTCCCCTCTCTGTAGGCTCATGTTCCTACCTTCCTCAACGTCAGAACCAAGATCTGAATCAAGTAATGGCTGTGCATCGTCAAGGAGCAAGTGGCTAGCGCTATGTTCAAATAACTCAGCTGACTCCTCCATGCTTGATGCTGGGGCTATGGCAGGAGTAGCTGTAGACAAGAAGGCAGAATAAGGAATAGAATGTCATTGTAAGCAGACTATATGGACAAGCCAGCCCCCTCGCTTTCAGGAATGTGCCATTTTCTTTGGTCATATTGTTGCTTACAAGGGGAGTTGGCAGGTGGTGCTCTTTTTCTTACATTTAAGTTCTATATTACCACAACCAAAATTCCTAAGACTTCAGTCTCATGTCAGATGCATGCGTCTGTGGTCACCTATGCCACGCTATCATGAGCGGGACAACGTGGCAAAACAGCATCTTTAGTTAAGTATTCTTGTTATATTTTCTTTATCTTTATCTGTATCTGTCATTACTTTTAATAAATGTTATACTAATAAGTATTTGTGTGATCTCTCTTTGCACATATCGAAAAAACAAAACAAAAAAAATGTAAACTACTACGTCACTGTGATATAACAATAGTTGCATTCCCCAACCCCCCACCTTCCAACATCTCTCCCACTTACCTTCTCACTGCAGCCTTCGGTTTTCATTTGAATATAGCACGGCTCCACTCACACAGCCACATCATCCATTCACAGTGATCTGTGATTGGGAAGACTACAGTTTCCATCTGCCACTGCAGCAGATTGCACTACCACAAGTGGTGTCACTGCACTTGTAGTGCATTGTTTACTTCCTCCAGCCCCATAACAGAAGGTGGACCTGGGGGTAAACAATGCGCCCTGGTCCTCAAAGGCTCTGATGAAGAGGTTATCCTCGAAACACGTCAGACAATTCTAAACACCCGGCTCAATATGGGCTCGTGATACTTTTAACCCATTTTTAATTCTAAATTTCCATGTTTTTTATATTTTGTTACCTGTTTGTATTGATACGTAGTTTTGGCATTATTTAATTGCTTTTATTTGCTTCTATTTTCATATGAATACATTTTATACGTTTTGATGTGAGCAATTGATCACGCGCCCTTCATCCATCACTCTCCATATAGCCATACCTGACCACCCTGGAGTCAATTTCTGGGCAGCGGGACATGCAACACCATCTCTTTTAGCTTTGCTATAAATGGCCATTTTTTATTTTACTAATGCGGCTGCATTTAATTCTTGCAACAGGTGGGGGTATGCCTTTAATAAAGCCATTTACCCCTTGGAAAAGATGACCCAAAGTTGGGGATCAATGTGTGCAAACTCTAATGGGAGCGTACAAACTATAGTTCTTTTTTAATTGTTTTTTTTTTTTTTTTTTTTTTACCGGCAACTCTGGCTTTTCTCCCTTTGCAGCTAATTCAGTAACTGCCCCCCTCCTCTTCCCCTATAGAAACAGCTCAGTGTTTGTGTTCCTTGCAGAATCTTTACAATCTTCAGTTTGATTTCTGGTATTGCAGTCTCTATCTCCTTTTTCATTCTCCTTATACACAGAAATAGAAATGACATTCACACATCCGCCCACACCCCAATAACGAATAGCCATTACAACCTATTTACGTCAGTTTTTCCTTCTTCTTCCAATTATAAACTCTCGCTCGGAGCAGACTGGTCCACTTATGCCTATACAGGTCACAGTAACGCACAGTGAGGCGCAAAACATATGGCTTACTCATTGGCTACACAGTGAGGAGGCGGCCATGTTGTACGTAAATATTCAAGAAGCCAGTTAAATCTTGTCCTTTAAATCCTTTTCAAAATCGAAAACTTGCAAAAGAAAAGTGACAACTGGGAACCGACTGTTTGTTGCAGTGAACAAAGATGGCCTGCGCACCCTCTGCTACCATTGTGGGGGACTCCCACTACCGCTGCTGGGTATCTTATTTATTTCATACTCTGGAGAACGTAAAAGGAGGGATCAAGGCACACAAAGGTGGGCGAGAACAACCAAAACTCCCAGGTGGGCAGGCATTATTACTGGGAGAGCTCGCTGTTGGAGTATCTAAGATGTAAATGAAGCCCACCAAGCTTCATCTACAGCTAAAACACCACTTTTGGATGGATTGACCCTTTGAATCGCTAACCTGCATGCTAACAGCCGTGGCAAGTGTCAGGCTGCCATTGATTTGTTTGAGGGGTTTCGTGGTTGGCTGTATTTGGCTCCAGCCTTGCTAAAACACTGTCCCTACTGTTGAGGCTGAACCCTCCACCATCATGTGCCCTGCTTCTTGCCATAGGCCTCTACACAACATATACCTCCATAGACCTTTGTATTCCCAAGGAAGGAATATCCACACAAGAAGTAGGTTTGCTACTAGTGGTATTCAGGAAATGGCATTACAGTCACATCACGGGGACATGCATTATGTAGTCACTTGACACAGTCAATCACATTAAGTGGACGATCCGCAGTAGTCAAAGGTGTAAGCATATGCAGCACCTCAGCAGCCATCTCCCTTATAGTGTCTCCTTTGCCCAGGGTCATTAGTACTCACAGGACACTGCTCTCTGTAGTTACCTCCCAGCTGGATACATCTCTTCCAGGGACCCTTCAGGGAAGCAGCCTCACACAGGAATCTCTGATCTGGCCTGAAAGGCCTTTTGCAGTCAACCCTAGCCCCCCACCTCCATAAGGGACAGAAAGACTACAGCCAGCTCCTCCTTTGTACAGGTCCACTCCACCCGGCCCAGCTAAGAAAAAGGAAGATGCCCACCCAGTAGCGTCCTAAGGCATGTAACTTGAAAGCCTATATGTTTTGGGCACAATTCTTTGAAAACATTCAGGATGGTCAGTGGGAAGAATGCCCCTTACATTGGTGGTCAGTGGAAAGAACTCTCCTTACAATGGTGATCACTAAGAAGAATGCTCCCTAACATTAGTGGTCAGTGGGAAGAATGCCCCTTACATTGGTGATCAGTGGGAAGAATGCCCCTTACATTGGTGATCAGTGAGAAGAATGCTCCTTACATTGGTGATCAGTGGGAAGAATGTTCCTTACATTGGTGATCAGTGAGAAGAATGCTCCTTACATTGGTGGTCAGTGGGAAAAATGCTAGTTACACTGGTAGTGACTGGGATGAATGTTCCTTACATTGGTGGTCCGAGGGAAGAATTCTCTTTACATTGGTGATCAGTGAGAAGAATGCCCCTTACATTGGTGGTCAGTGGGAAGAATGCCCATTACATTGGTGGTCAGTGGGAAGAATGCCCATTACATTGGTGGTCATTGTGAAGAATGCCCCTTACATTGGTGGTCTTTGAAAAAAATGCTCCTTACATTGATGGTCTTTGCGAAGAATGTTCCCCTTACAGTTAGCTAAAAATATCTCTGGTGGTAGTATTTACACTGTATATCTGAGAGGCAGAACCCCTAGCAACCTGTGGATGAACCCTAGGGGGTTCCACTAAACCCTTGTTGAGAAAGGCTGCCTTAGGATCTTGGAGTGCCAATCAAAATGAATGGGGCTGTAATGAATGTAACGTGTTACCAATGCAATGCAAATATGTAAATATGCAGGGTCCCTTTCACATTCTTTGTGGGCATTTTTCCTGTGGCATTGGCATTAAGGCAGCCCATTCATTTTTAATCAGCTGTACTCATTGCCTCAACGCATGAAAAAACATATCTGCCTTAATTTTGGCAAGAAACATCTGTGTGCTAGGGTACACTATAACACAGTTGCATTTTTCTTTACAGTATATGGTATGTGCACTGGGGAATCATTTAGAATGAATGGCAATGCACCATAAAATCTAACCCAAGGGCCCATTCATATTACCCGCATGCTAGAATGATTCTATTTTAGTGTGCAGGGTAGTGTTTGTTGTATGCCAGCGGTGGGGCTTTTGCAATGCAAGGCACTTTTTTTTTTTTTAATGTGTCAATATGACATTTAATTTTCGCCTATCCAATCCAGCAGAACTGCAACCAACTCTGACATCAGGTGGGCTCTGCGGTGTTGCAGAAAAATGCAGAATGTTTTCATTTTTCCGTAAACCTACCTGAAGGCAGTGTTGTGCATTAGGGAATCATTTTTTTTTTAGCGTGCAAGGTAGTGTGTGTTGTATGCCGGTGTTCTATCAATATGTGCCCTCTGTCGAAAAGTGCCACACATGCGCAGGACGGAGCCGCACTCCAGCTGATTTGGCGATCAGCTGGAGTGACCTGACCACGGCGCACATCACAGGAGGCATTTTCCGACGGGAGAGAGTGTGTCACGGACACTATTAAAAGCTATTCACAGAGCGGAGGGACACCACAGTTCTTATATTGTGCCTCGCTGTTGCGGGGCGGGGTTTCAGTCTGCTCAAGGTCGCCTTTTGTCAGTGTTGCACAGCGGCTTTAGCTTCTTGATCAGCGCCTGTTGCCTGTGTCTAAGGGCGGGTTGCAACACCTGCCCTTCAACACACCCACAAGCCGGCTTGCAACAGCGAGGCATAATGTAACAACTAAGGTGTCCCCCTCCACTCTGTGAATAGCTTTTGATTGTGTCCGTGAAATTCCCTCTCCCGTCGAAAAATGCCTTCTGTGATGTGCGCATGTGGGAACTTTCCGACGGAGGGCACATATCGATAGAACACCAGCAGTGGGACTTTTACAATAGAAGGCACTGTTTAACGTATTTTTTTTTTTTTTTAACGGTATTGAAATGTCAGTATGACATGACTAGGGTATAAAAGATGCTTTGCTCGCCCAAAAAACTGACAGACCACCACTCCTCCACCAACCTTTGAAGAATAGCTACATGAGGCTTAAGAAGGAGTACAGTGGATATAGCAGCCTTTTTTAACCAACTATAAATGACTTATAAACATATCAACATATGCAACATATGATCATCCAATACATTATGTTAAAAACAGGAGTCACATGGTCCTTGTAAGCATCATCTACTCATACCTGTGTAACCATTGAAAAATGTTAGGCCTCCAGCTGCAACACTGGCTTGGAGACAATTCACTACCACGCAGATACCACCAACCATAATAATGGGAGCCGTACCAAGGATGGGTCTCCACAAAGGTACATATTTTTACACTCAATAACCCATAGCAGGGCCTTGTACCCTGCCCAAACTAAATTCTCAACTGCAGACCACATGCCATGGATCTCAATAAGGGCAGGCTGTTGTCCCAAGCACGCACTCCTCCGACTGATAACTTCCCAAGACTCTCCTACGGATCCCCTTACTGCAGCCCCACCTTCTACAGTCTTCCCCCACCAATTACGTGAGTACTCTTTTTAATAATATTTCCCACTGACCTTTTCTTATGCCAACCCCTTTTAACCTCATCATGCTGGCCCTTTGTTCATGCTTTTTTCTTTTAAACTCCGGGCCTATCTTTTCATTCTCATCAAACACAACAAAGCTGCGACCAGCGCTTACATCAGGTGAGCTCCAATGCGTTGTGGAAAAATGCCGCATGTCTGCATTTTTCTGCAATGTGCTGCAACCCACTTAAAGGGGCACATGAAAGCAATTGTTTCCTATATGCCCTTGCAGTGAATGGCGTTGAGTCAATGCAGAAAAACGTATAGTGCAATCATCCCCTAAAACAGAGGTGGGCAGACAATAGCCCTTCAGCTGTTGCAGGACTACTAGTCCAATGAGTCACTGCAAGACTAACAGCCACAAACATGACTCTCAGAGGCATGATGGGACTTGTAGTTTTGAAACACCCGGAGGGCCAATGTTTGCCCACCCCTGCTCTAAAAGTTTCTTCTTATTTATCTAGAAAATTTGTATAGCGGCTGCTCTGCATCAGCACTACATTGCCAAGCTGGTCGGGACTCTTATTGAACAGCAACACAGCTTGTCATCTCTGCAGGAGTGATTTCCCCCTTCCCTTTTTCTTCTCACAGACATGTTCACAGGCAAGACAGCCCACTCTGCCCTTTTCCCTAGTTCTTCATTGACAGAGTGAAGTCAGCCAATTAAGGGAAGACTATAAGAGCAAGGAACTCTGGGAGATGAAGTTCCCAGCACAGGCTGCTTAATCAACACACAGAGAACTATATATCCCAAGAAGCACTGCGGCACAGGAAAAGATCTAACCAGAGAGGCATCCTGGGAGAAGGGAGAACTACCATGTGGCACGAGAGAGTCTGGACGTGGGGACAGCGTTCTGCAGCATTAGATCTGGGGGATCGAGAGGAAGTCGGCGGTGGGCATCCAGAGCTAAAGGAGGACTCCGGGTGCATCCCGCTCAGCGTCCCCATGAGGAGGTGTCAATCGGACACTTGCAAGGACCGGTACCACAGCATCCTTCCCTGCGACCTTTGGACACAGAAGTTGGTGAGCGGGCTCTTGCCCAATCCTTCCTATGCCAGAACTCTGAATTATCTTTGCCACCCTGCCTTCCTTAGTTACATGGAACTGTGATGCTGTAACACTCTGCCTGGCAGTGAAAACACTTGTCCACTATCCCACAGGATTACAATACTGGTTGGCTGTCAAGCCTTTTGGATGTACTGTGTTCACCTCATTACAGGAGATGAACAAGTGCACCATCTTAAAGTCACCCGAGATCTTAGGGGCCCCATCTGTGTTCAGGACACTAGTCACTTACAAGTGAATTCACACTGGGGGTTGATTCAGTGAACTGGGTCAGGTATTGTGGTTAAGCAGGCCTGCTGGGACTGTGGTGCTGGGGTGAAGAAGGGAGAGGACTGAAAGACTAAAACAAGGTAATTTCTCTGCCCTCCTCCTGCCTGGACTCATATGTCATTTCTCTGCCCTCCTCCTGCCTGGACTCACATATCCCAATTTAACTGAGGTTATCAGACACTTCTGACTCATTATTCTTGTGTGTTTACTTCTGCTCTTGGGGCCACTTCACTTAAAGGAGTCCCCTGAAAGCAGACAGATTTGATCTTGTTGATTTTTCCTGTAATCTTTGTCTTTTGTTCTACTATAACATACTTGTTGATTGCCTTATAATACTGTGATTGTTTGTTCCATCCTTATTTAAGAAAGATAGCAGTAAAAGTTACTTTCTGTGTTCATTATAGCTTGTGTCCTTTACTGTGGTATTTACACTACACTACTACCAGGTGTGCCAGTGGGGTTGAGTCTGTTCTGGGGGTTCGAGAGGCACAGTAGGGAACCAACAATATTCAAGCGGCTCCTGCGGGGGTAGCGCTACATTTTTATTTGGGACTGGTTCTTTTTGCTCTGAATAAAAAAAAAAAAAAAACTGGGACTGCCTTACCCTTCAAACAAAATGGCGACTTTGTAGCAAATGGTGACCACCGCTGTGAGGACAAGACCTGCCGGGCTGGAGTTCCTGGGTTAAACAGAAGACAAAATACACAAAATATCAGAACATGTGCAGAAGAGCAGCTGTAATAGACAATCATTTCTGAGTGCACACGAATGCCTGGTAATAGCTGCATCTGGGCTTTCAACCTCATGACGGCACTCGATGTGGCTCTAAAATTACATCGCGCAGATAAGACACGCCAAATCGAGCTGCACTCTGCATAGGCAATGAGAAACATCTTACTAACTAACCTCCACAGAAAGGCCGAGTGCGAAAGACATGTCCTCTTAGAAGAAGCACTCGAGGCTTACGCATTAATAAATGCCCGCAAATAAAAGACAAATGTGATTAGCGGGCGCCTTCTGGGCATCGTGTACGTTAAAACGTTAATAATAAAACACTGCAGGATTCTATAAATAGGACTTTTTTACATCACTGATTTGCAGCAAAGCTTTTCTAAAGAGTGTATTACGTATGTACAATATCCGAATCAGGCGTAGGACGGCCTGAGCCTTTCATAAGGCTGGCCTTGGGAATGGTTAAGGCATAGATTTATGTTCCATACAATTTTTTTCTGATGAGTCCCGCCACTTGATACCTGTGAGAACTTTTATTGGTGTATGCTGACTGAGACATACATTTTTTTATTTTCTCTGAGAAATTCTGGACTCTGAGTAATATCACAGAAGGATGTCATAAAGCACATAACTCACTGGGGAAAAAATATATAGGAAATGTTACTACAAGCCCCATCATATTCAGCCCTGGTTCACACTATTGCGACCTGTGTTCTGTGGGCAGGCAGCCCAGAAAAGTACCCTTTTTTGAAAATCGTGCTGCGACACGTGGTTTTGCTGATGCATAGGGTGCCATTAAAGGGTTACTTCATCTTTACCAAAAAGCTGCCTATGCGGATAAGGGTGGTCTGTAGATAGAAAGAAACTCAGCAGCTCTGACTAAAGTTGGATGCCCTTGCTATAGGTGAAGGCCATTTATATACTCCACGAAGCATGACTGGAATACTCCCAGGACATTGCTGAGGCCTAGTCGTTACTGCTCACCTCCACCGTCACAGGAGTGAGCTCTCAATAGCTGAGCTCAGAGCTACTGTATCAGGGGAGAGAAAGAGCATCTCAGGGGGTTTGAATCAGAGAAAAAGCTCACTCCTGTGTTGGTGGAGGTGAGCAGTAATGACTAGGCCTCACTTAGCAACATCCTGGAAGTATTCCAGTCAAGATTCATGAGGTACTTAAATGGCCTACACCTATAGCAAGGGCATTATTCAACTTTGTTCAGAGCTGCACAGTTTGTTTTTATCTACAGGCACCTGGGTTAGGGTGACCAGATGTCCCCGGTTTCCGGGGACAGTCTCCAGACACTGTCCCCGGACCAAGTCTGTCCCCGGTTTTGTCCCCGGTTGGGATGGCGCAAGGTGGGTGCTTGGGTGTGCTTAAGCACCCCAAAAAATCCTTCGACCGCTTCCCGACCGCCTCACAGATATACTGCGGTAGAAGGGCACGTACAGGCAGATTAACATACCTGTACATGGCCCTTTAAGAGGCGGCTTGCGGGCGCGCGCGCCGGAAGCACCATGAGCGTGAGTCCCCGGGGATACCCGCAATCGTCTCATGGTGAGGAAGAACGGGGAAATGCTGATGTAAACAAGCATTTCCCTGTTCTGCCTAATGACACTGACACTCATCACAGCTCACTGTAATCGGGAGCGGTGATCAATGTCATGTCACACAAACCCCCCCCCCCCCCCCAGTTAGAATCACTCCCTAGGACACACTTAACCCCTACAGCGCCACCTAGTGGTTAACCCCTTCACTGCCAGTCACATTTACACAGTAATCAATGCATTTTTTATCGCACTGATCGCTGTGTAAATGTGAATGTTCTCAAAATAGCGCCAAAAGTGTCTAATCTGTCCGCCATAATGTCGCAGTCATGATAAAAATTGCTGATCACCGCCATTACTAGTAAAAAAAAAATGATTAGTAAAAATGCCATAAAACTATCCCCTATTTTGTAGACGCTATTACCAAAAATATGTAGAAGAATACGTATCGGCCTAAACTGACGAAAATTAATTTTTTATATATTTTTTGGGGATATTTATTATAGGAAAAAGAAAAAATAATGCGTTTTTTTCAAAATTGACGCTATTTTTTGGTTTATAGCGCAGAAAATAAAACCGGCAGAGGTGATCAAATACCACCAAAAGAAAGCTCTATTTGTGGGAAAAAAAGGACGTCAATTTTGTTTGGGAGCCACGTCACACGACTGCGCAATTGTCAGTTAAAGCGACGCAGTGCCGAATCGCAAAAAGTGCTCTGGTCTTTGGCCAGTCAAATGCTCCGGGTCTTAAGTGGTTAAGCACCCTCATAGCACCCTCAAAATTCAGATGCCACTACTTGAATATGTCACAAATTTTTTTTTTTTTTGTACCTGCACATCCTTTATTGATGCCAGAAGGCTGGACTTTTTTCCTGTGGAGGGATATAGCTGCTCCGCCCGCATAAGCCAATAATCTATAGCTAGACCCGGCAGCCTGATTTCAGAGGTGGATTGATATACAGCCTCTGCTGCTTCCTCCCTCTTCCTCACCCCGCCTGATTTGACTTCTAAGCTAAGCTCTATCAGGAAGGGGTTCCGGAAGATCGATGGGAATGCATGCCTATCCCTCTCCTAACTTTTTGAAATCTGAATGAAGGATATCTATCAGCAAAAATATGCAGGCATAGGACACACCCCCTTAAAGGAGAACTGTACAAAAAAAACAAGATTGGTTAAATCCACTACTATTCCTATATATTGGCTTTTGGAATTTACAAATGCAGCAATTTAGAAATCAGATGAAAGGTTTAGTGCTGGAAAACACTTTTTGATAGATCAGAAGTGCATTTTATATTCATCTATATAGATCAGACCAAAATGAGGGACAAATGAGGAGGAATGAGGGACAGAGGGACATTGCTCCAAATCAGGGACTGTCCCTCGAAATCAGGGACAGTTGGGAGCTATGGACAGGAGAGGAGTGGAGAGAACACAGCCTGCTATGGAGGATGGATTACAAGAGGCAGACGGATCATTTCTCAGCCTCTGTCTAAAGAAACATTTTCCGCCAGCAAGGACAGAGCAGAGGCTGTTTTCACAGTGTGTGATACATAAAAATTAGAAAAGCAGCACCAAGACAGGATGTCTGTGTGTTCTATCCATCCCTCCATCCATCCCTCCTTCCATCCATCCCTCTCTCCCTCCATCCCTTCCTCTCTCCATCCATTCATCCCTCCCTCCTTCCATCCCTCTATCCTCTCCTTCCATCCCTCCATCTATCCCTCCCTCCATCCATACCCCCCCCCTCCATCCCTCCCTCCCTCTATTCAACCATCCCTCCCTCCATCCAATCCTCCCTCCCTCCATCCAATCCTCCCTCTATCCATCCATCCAACCATCCCTGATTGCTAGGCCTTCCACCCAGCACTATGCTGTCTCCTGATCTCTGTTCAGCTGTACACAAACTGGCAGGTAGGAAGTGCTACCTACATGGCGCTGTATGTGTGTGTGTGTATATGTGTATGTATGTGTATGTGTGTGTTTGTATGTGTGTGTATATGTATGTGTGTGTTTGTATGTGTGTGTGTATGTGTATGTATGTATTTATGTATGTATGTGTGTGTGTATGTGTATGTATGTATTTATGTATGTATGTGTGTGTGTGTTTGTGTGTGTGGGGGGGGGTAGGGGGTAGGAGGGGTAGGACTGACTGATTTTACTGTTGTGGGGTTTAGTAGCACTTTCAATTCCCCACACAGCCGCCACCAGCATAGCCAGCTTGTACCGCATTGATACCGGTGACAGTAGACGGGTGATTGAGGGACATTTAATGTCCTCTCTCCAGCCAGCACCACGGACAGGGAAAGGCATTTTACAGATGGTTATTTATAGAAAGGATTTGAAGTTATTAATAAGCCAAGATGGCTGATAAAGTTAAATGAATGTTCCATCTATCCCCGCAGTTGGCCATATAACCTTCCTTATTATTCTGCTTCCGAAATGGCAAAAAATAGAGTGACTAATGATGAGCGCTCTATAACTATGACAGGAACGTGCCGGAGTGCCTGAAGAAAAATGGCCCCATCCTTTTAAAGAGAAAACCAGGTGAAACCATTGTCAAAGGGAGTGCTGTGATCTGTGAGAGGTTGTTCTATATGTGTTGCACACAAGTAGGCCTCATTCACAAATGGCATACTGCAGGGCCGTATTTACCAACACGGTGATGTACAGGTGTTCTGTGCATATTAGGATTGCCAGCTATTCTTCAAGCCAAACCTGAAGACTTTAGTGGCCTGGGACACCTTTGGGTGCCCCAAGGACGGCAGTAATGCGGTGTGCATAGCGTGCTGCAGCAAACAGTGGGTGTGGCCAAATGGCTCCTGCTGAGATCATCGCCCTGCCCCCCCCCCCCCCCCCGCAGTGATGCTGAACTTTCCCCCAGAAAGCCGCCCACAGCTCCCGGACAGCAACAGATTTGTGTGCGACTATCTTGGTTACTTGGGGAGTCACAGCCCGGTCTGAATAATGTGTCCGGGTTTCACTCCATCTGAAACCTCAACACATGATTCAAAACCTGGACGTTCTGGGTGAACCCCGGACAGGTGGCAACCCTAGTGCATACCCGTGCAGGCAATCCAATTGATGTCAATTGGGACACAGCTGCTTCTCCCAATAGAACATTGCGTGGGTGCAGATGTGGGTCCCCAAATTCACACTGCACCCTCACCTACACGGATGGACATCATGTGGGTTCAGTGTGACACGTAACACCTATGCATCCCTGTGTGGATAAACATACGTTATGTAATGCCCCATGTGAACAAGGCCATACAGTAATGCTCACCATACATGTTACAACGACCATACAATCTCTGTGCAATCATCCTTAGATTTAATATGAAGACCTACTTAAAGGAGTTGTAAAGGCAGAAGGTTTTTTTTTTATCTTCATGCAGAATGACAGCCAGGTGGGGGTTCCATTATCTTGACTGGACGTGCTCTGAAACACCGCATTTCCAATCTCGGTAAAGAGCCTATGACGTAGACTGTTTACCATGTGATCAGCTGTATCCAATCACAGCTGATCACTTCATAAACAGGAAGTGCCGGTTATCAAATTTCCTCTATTCGCGCTGACGGGGGGGGGGGGGTCTGCGCTGATAATCAGTCATTGATTATCAGTGGAGCTCCATCAGCGGTGCCTACCAAGATGCCTACAAGTGCCCACCTGGGATGCCAATCCGTGCCAATCAGGGATGCCAATCATTGCCCATCAGTTAATGGCTGTCAGTGCCTCCTCATCAGTGCTGCCTATCAGTGCTATCATTGCCACCTATCAGTTCCCATCATTGCCACCTATCAGTGCCCATCGGTGCCACCTATCAGTGCCACCTATCAGTGCCCATCAGTGCCACTTAACAGTGCCCACAAGTGCTGCATATCAGTGCTGCCTATCAGTGCCACCTCATCAGTGCCCATGAGTGCTGCCTATTAGTGCTAAATATTAGTGCCTCCTCATCGGTGTCCGTCATTGAAGGTGAAAACTCACTTATTTACAAAATATTATAACAGAAATGAAGAAAAACTTTTTTTTTTGTTCAAAATGTTGTCTTTTTTATTTGTTTAGCAAGAAAACCAGTGGTGATCAAATACCACCAAAAGAAAGCTCTATTTGTGGGGAAAAAAAGTGATAAAAATTACATTTGGGTACAGTGTTGCATGACCGCGCAATTGTCATTCAAAGTGCGACAGCGCTGAAAGCTAAAAATTGGCTTGGGCAGGAAGGGGGTGAAAGTGCTCGGCATTGAAGTGGTTAGGCCCCATTCACAGCTAAACATTTTTTAGCTCTAAGATCCAAAACGCTCAATATCTAAAATCAAATGCATCTCAATGGTGGCTGTTCACATATGAGTGCTCAGGCACCTGTAGATGAACGCCTGACACGCTGAACAGCTACCTATGAGGCAGAATTGGGTGTTTTTGGTCTTTACAGTCTTGAATGGAATGCCTGAGAACATGTGATTTGTTAGGCCTCATTCACATGGGCACTGAGGCCCACAGTTCAGTAATGGGTACTGGACCACCAGGTGCTGAGTTCAGGCAGCCCATTCCAGTCTATAGAGATACAGCAGTTGCATGGACACAGCTGGTTGCTCTAGCTGTATGAGTGAGTGGCCCTGAGCGCAGAGAGCGTGCGCTTGGGGCCACTTACCTGCACCCGTGCAACTGTTAAATTGTGTGGATGAGGCCTCAGTCTGTGAGAACTGGTCTCCTTCCGCACAGTGCTTTCAGATGGCTAAAACCAAAATGCCTCAAGCTTGAATAGATATGTGAAATGCCTGAAATCAAAATCGCTCATACACATAAAAAAAGCGGAAAAAATACTCCTAAAAAACGCCTGAAAATCGCTCTGCTAATGTGTAAATGCAGCCTAAAGACTTTTAGTGCTGTGATGTGAGGTAAATCAATAGGCTACTCATATATATTTGAACAGTACAGAGGTCTGTATACTACTAGAACTATAATAATGTTTCTCCAATGGTCTATTTTGGTAGAAGACGCAGCGTAGACTGTGTCTCAGGGCGTTCAGGTAATGATACAGTCTTTCCTGCTCACTGATGGTTTTGATGAATCAGCCATGTAATACCACACACCGGCACGTCGTGACTTACAAGGCCTCATGCAAATAGGCTGTTATTAGTTATTGTGCTTGTCAGAGTCACTTACCTCGTGTTTAATAAACAGTGTAACTGATATTTGGGCATAATAAGGAAATTTGCGCTAACAATTGACAGGGAAACCAATATTTTGAGGGCAGTTCTCCCATACTTTCCTGTTTGTATCTTCTGCTGCTCTTTTGCTAGCGGTGGCCCGGACTTCTGCCTTCTTGTCTTCTTCCCTCTTCTCTTCTTCCGATGTTGACCCGACGCTCTCTCCAGCTGGAATGCTCTCTGAGCGCTCCGCTATGGCTTATATAGGCGGTGACCCCGCCCCCTTATAACGTCACTGTCTCTGGGCATGCTGGGACTGTGCCATCATAAGGGGGCGTGGTCACCGGGTGATGTTGACCACGCGCCCTTATGACGGCACGTTCCCAGCATGCCCAGGGACTGTGACCTCATAAGGGGGCGGGGTCACCGCCTATATAAGTCCATTTCGGAGCGCTCAGAGAGCATTCCAGCTGGAGAGAGCGTCGTGTCAACATCGGAAGAAGACAAGAAGACAAGAAGGCAGAAGGCAGAAGTCCGGGCCACCGATAGCAAAAGAGCTGCAGAAGATAGCGGAGGAGCCGGCAGAAGATCAGGACACCGGGAGTAGACACCGGAGAGACCCCCGAAGTCGGAAGAAGACCCCGGAGCTGCCTAATAAATTACTTTAAAAACCTGTGTACTGTGTTTTTTCATTGACACTTTTTTCCCTAGGTGAATGGGTAGGGGTACAATGTACCCCTACCCCTCATTCACAAAAGGGTGGGGGGCAGGGATCTGGGGGCCCCCTTATTAAAGGAGGCTCTCGGATTCTGATAAGCCCCCCGCCCGCAGACCCCGACAACCAACGGCCAGGGTTGTCAGGAAGAGGCCCTTGTCCCCATCAACATGGGGACAAGGTGCTTTGGGGTGGGGGGGCCACAGGGCGCCCCTCTGCCCCAAAGCACCCCCCCTTGTTGAGGGCATGCGGCCTGCTACGGTTTAGGAGGGGGGGAGCTCGCTCGTCCCCAACCCCATTCCTGACTGGCTGGGCTGCGTGCTCAGATAAGGGTCTGGTATGGATCTGGGGGGACCCCCACGCCATTTTATCGGCATAGGGGCTTCCCCTTAAGATCCATACCAGACCCAAGGGCCTGGTATGCTCTTGGAGGGGGAACCCATGCCATTTTTCTATTTAAAATTTGGCGCGGAGTTCCCCCTCAAGATTCATACCAAACACAGTGCCGGGCATTGGCGGGGATCCAAGTCGCATGCCCGTTCAATGAAAGTCGGACGCATGCCGGCTTCATGTCGCAGGGCAAAGTCGGATCCAAAGTAGGACGGCTGTCGTGTCGCACCAGTGTGAACCCAGCCTAAATAGCCATTCAAACCCCTTTGTGTCAACTTGTGTGCATGTTATCACGCCGTGACTATGGTACACGATATAATGAGTGGATGTTGTTGGTCCGCCCGCTAGTAACAAACAACATGGCTACCTCTAAGGCGGTGACAATGTTTTTTTACTCCTTAGCCAGTGTTCTGTCAAAAACAGCCAACTTGTCATATGTATATACGCTGCTGGTGTTCTGTGAAAACAGCCAAGTCTTCAAAATCTGCAATTGCTGCTGCTGGAGAGTCACCGGAAGTGACATGGTTGGAGATTTTGACGAGTTGGCTCTTTTGACAGAACACTGGAAAAATGGGGTTTACATGCAAGGGCTACGCAACTCCCTTTGCCTGGTGTCATCCCGACATCCCGTGAGAGCTTCAACCCCATGTGACTTGCTACATCACAGGGGTTGATGAGGCAGCGAGCGCAACAGATCATATTAGCGGAATGCGGTTGTCATGGTAGCCCTGTAACAAAAACGAGGCTTGGATCGATGAGTACTGTGCACGCGCAAGATTATGGCCATGGAGAGGGAGTAAGGGCGGACGTTATAATTGTATTGGACGCGGAAGACAGGAGTCAATATGGCGGCGGTTGCAACAGAGAAGAAGCTTTTACAAAAACAATGTTTATTCGTGTAAGAAACGTTATATATATATTGTATGCTTAGATGTGGCGGCGCAACAATTCACAATAACTATTTACATTGAATTATATGAAATTTAGGAACAAAGTATGGGAGTTTACTACCGTTTTAAAATAAGGATTCTTATCCTGGTGTCAACTTGTTAAAGTGAGCCCAGTATGTTAAAATATATGAAGGTAACACAGCATTATTAACATAGTATTTCCAAATCCAATATACAAGTGTGACCTGACCTGCCTTCATAGGCTCGTCAGTTCTATAAATAATTTGCTTATCCATCAATGTCCCATCTTGTCACCATGGCCAGTCATGTACGACACTCTGCAAGAAATTCCTATAAGTGAATGAAGATTAGGCAAATAGAGTGATTCTAAAGGATTTAAAAAAAAAATAAAAATAAACATGTTATACTTACCTGCTCTGTACAATGGTTTTGCACACAGCAGTCCCAATCCCCCCCCCCCGAGTGTCCCTATAGCAAACCGCTAGCTATGGGGCACTCGTGCAGGCTTGCTGCTGAGCCACTGTGTGTGTCAACTGACCAGGGGCAGGCTGGGCTGGGGGGCAGGGTGGTAATTGCCCCCCAGGCCAACCTAACTTATATTTAACAAGGCCGGTGGCCGCTGACAATTTCTTTCTTTTCTTGTCGACTCGGAGGAAGTTGGGCCAGGGGCACGCGGCAACTACAGCTGTTGCATTCCTGGAGTTGTAGTCCGCGGCCGCGCTCAAGCTCCTGGTGGGTAGAGAACTGAGAGCAGCCCAGCCAGGAAACTACAACTCCCAGATCTTGGAGGCTGGTAGAGGCAGGGCGTGCTAGGGAGTCGGGACACACATGACAGGCTTGGGCTGCAGGGCTGGGTGCTGGCTGCAACTTTACTTGACAGCAGGACAGGAGCATCACCCCCCAGGACTGGAGGAGGCAAGGACCTGCTGAGCTGGCAGCTGCCATCACTGAGGTGAGAGACCCTGACACTCCCACATCCTATCTCCCCCCCATACACCCCATTTACCCTGCCCCAGTGCGCACCCAGGAACCTCAAAATAGCCCTCAACACTGGGTCCTGCTGGAAGCTGGCTATGACCTGTGGGTCCTGCTGGAAGCTGGCCATGGCCTGTGGTTCCTGCTGGGAGCTGGCCATAGCCAATGGGTCCTGTTGGCTTGTAGGTCCTGCTGGCCATTGACCTGTGGGACCTGCTGGCCATGGCCTGTGGGTCCTGCTGGGAGCTGACCATGGCCTGTGTCGACCAGACATCCCCGGTTTCCAGGGACAGTGCCGGACTGAGGACACTGTCCCCAGACGAAGTCTGTCCCTGGTATTGTGCCTGCTTTGCAGGGCTGATCCTGGGCGGGTGCACCCTGAGCTGGGGCAGAGGGGAGGCCCCCAGGGCCGACCCTACCATGGGTCCCGCTGGGCCCATTGGGCTGACTCGGAGGGGGAGGGGCTGTCGGTGACAGTTTGGGGTTGCTGATGGAACACACCTTAGAACAACTCAGCGATGCATATATGTGTTGCCTGGATGTTAAGGCCCACCTGCCATGCTGCCTCATTTATAAGTGTAAGGCTGTTGTAAAGGAGTTAAAGTGAACCTGTACTTCAGTGCAAAGTGATAGCCCACCCTCCTCCAACAAGGTGTCCTCACTGTTCCGTGCTCCTCTGCTGCCTCCCCATACTGTTGGAGCTCTTGGTGAGTTGCTTTTAGTTATGGAGAGCAGGGGACCTGTCTCATGTGACATTGTGCGGATTTGAGGTGGGTGTGGGAGGCAAAAATGTAATCCACCCAATGAAGCCCTGAAACTAGAGATAACTGAGCTACTGTGGTGGGATGGTTCCAAGAGATTGCGGAGCAGTGAGTATACCTTGTGGGGGTATGGTTGGCATTGAAAGGCACTATTGCTTTGCCTTGAATGAGTAGTTGTTAGTATTTTTAACTGTTGCCCCACTGCATATAATTACGTATATTTTACTCCATCACTTTATGCCCGTCCACTGCTTCCTGTTTAAACTTCAACTTTCAAACACATGGCCTCGCATTCCCATCAAGCACACTTTAATATGATGCATATTATCATCGATGGCTGCAAGCTCCCCAGGCCTTGAAGCAGCAAAGCAACCCCAAACCATAACATTTCCACCAACATACTTCACAGTTGTGATGTTCTTTTGTTGAAATGCTGGCTTTGGTTTCAATGACTGCAAGCTGCCCAAGCCCTGAAGCAGCAAAGCAACTCCAAACCATAACATTTCCACCAACATACTTCACAGTTGTTATGAGGTTCTTTTGCTAAAATTTAAATTTAAAAATGTAGTTTGTGGAAGGGAGTTTAACAAGACACGTGGCCACTCATTAAAATTAGAAAGAAAAGAGGTTTAACCTTAACCACTTGCCGACCGCTGCACACACATATACGTTGGCAGAATGGCACAGGCAGGCAAATGGACGTATCTGTACGTCCCTTTGAATTTGCCGCCTATAGGACACGCTCGCGTGTGCCGCGGTAGCGTGCCCGCGGGTCCCGTGATTGCGGTGAGGAGAGGCAGAACGGGGATATGCCTATGTAAACAAGGCATTTCCCTGTTCTGCCTAGCAACATAACAGGGGTCTACTGCTCCCTGTCATCGGGAGCAGTGATCTCTGTCATGTTGTAGTGAGCCCACCCCCCTACAGTTAGAATCACTCCCTAGGACACACTTAACCCCTCGATCGCCCCCTAGTGTTTAACCCCTTCCCTGCCAGTGTCATTTATACAGTAATCAGTGGCTATTTGTAGCTCTGATCGCTGAACAAATGTCAATGGTTCCAAAATAGTGTCAAAAGTGTCCAATGTGTCCGCCATAATGTCGCAGTCCCGATAAAAATTGCAGATCGCTGCCATTACTAGTAAAAAAAAAAAAAAATAATAATAAAAATGCCATAAATCTATCCCCTATTTTGTAGACGCTAAAACCTTTGCGCAAACCAATCAATATACACTTATTGCGATTTTTTTACCAAAAATATGTAGAAGAATACATATCAGCCTAAACTGTGGAAGAAATTTGTTTTTTATATATATTTTTTGGGAAGATTTATTATAGCAAAATTAAAAAATATTGCTTTTTTTTTTCAAAATTGGGGCTTTTTTTGTTTATAGCGCAAAAAATAAAACCCGCAGAGGTGATCAAATATTACCAAAAGAAAGCTCTATTTGTGGGAAAAAAAGGATGTCAATTTTATTTGGGTACAGCGTCGCACGACCGCGCAATTGTCAGCTAAAGCGACGCAGTACAGAATCGCAAAAAAATGCTCTGGTCAGGAAGTGGGTAAATCCTTCCGGGCTGAAGTGGTTAAACTACATAGAGGATTCTTTACTGTAAGAGCGGCAAGGATGTGGAATTCTCTTGCACAGGCGGTGGTCTCAGCGGGGAGCATCGATAGTTTAAAAAAACTATTAGATAAGCACCTGAACGGCCACAACATACAGGGATATACAATGTAATACTGACATATAATCACACACATAGGTTGGACTTTTTTCAACCTCACCTACTATGTAACTATGAAATGCTGACGTTGGTTTGTGCCAACCATGTAATCTGTTACTGTGACCAAACAACTCTATCTTTAATTGTTTTGTCTTCTAGAGGTCTTAAATAGCACATGTGGGCAGGAGGAGGAGGAATAGTGCCCCATCATTGGTATTAGTGGGAGGAATAATCCCCATCATTGGTGTAAGTGGTAGGAATTGGTATTATTAGGATCAATAGTGCCACATCATTGGTAATAGTAGGAAGAATAGTGCCCCATCATTGTTAATAGTAGGAGGAATAGTGCCCCATCATTTGTAATAGTATGAGGAATAGTGGCTCATCATTGGTAATAGGAGGAGGAATAGCGGCTCATCATTGGTAATAGTAGGAGGAATAGTGTTCCATCATTGGTAATAGTAGGAGGAATAGTGCCCCATCATTGGTAATAGTAGGCGAATAGTGGCTCATCGTTAATAGTAGGAGGAATAGTGGCTCATCATTGGTAATAGTAGGAGGAATAGTGGCTCATCATTGGTAATAGTAGAAGGAATAGTGGCTCATCATTGGTAATAATAGGAGGAATAGTGGCTCATCATTGGTAATAGTAGGAGGAATAGTGGCTCATCATTGGTAATAGTAGAAGGAATAGTGGCTCATCATTGGTAATAGTAGGAGGAATAGTGGCTCATCATTGGTAATAGTAGAAGAAATAGTGGCTCATCATTGGTATTAGTAGGAGGAATAGTGCCCCATCATTGGTAATAGTAGGAGGAATAGTGCCCCATCATTGGTAATAGTAGGAGGAATAGTGGCTCATCATTGGTAATGGTACGAGGAATAGTGGCTCATCATTGGTAATAGTAGGAGGAATAGTGGCTCATTGTTGGTGTCAGTGGAAGGAATAGCGCTCCATCATTGGTTTTAAGAGGGAAGAATAGTGCCCCATCATTGGTTTTGGTGGGAGGTATAGTGTCCCTTCATTAGAGGAAGGATAGTGTCCCATCATTGACATTAGTAGGATGAATAGTGCCCTGGTATAAAGAAGAGGGGCTCGTCATTGCCATCAGTAGGAGGAATAGTGTCCCATCATTGGTTTCAGTGGGTGGTAGATTGTCCCATCATTGCTATTAGAGGGAGAAATAGTTCCTCATCACTTGTATTAGTAGGATGAATAGTGCCCCTTCATTTGTATTAGTAAGAGGAATAGTGCCCCATCATTGGTATTAGTCGGATGCATAGTGCCCCATCATTGGTATTAGGGGGAGGAATAGTGCCCCATCATTGGTGTCAGTGGGAGGAATGGTGCCCCATCATTGGTGTCAGTGGGCGTAATGGTGCCCCATCATTGATATCAGTAGGATGAATAGTGCCCCATCATTGGCATGAACAGGAGGGATAGTGCCTCAGAATTGGTGCAGGTGGGAAGAATAGTGTCCCATCATTGGTTTCATTGGGAGGTATATTGTCCCATTGTTGGTATTATAGGGAGGATTAATGCGTCGTCATTGGTATTCATAGGATGAATAGTGCCCCATCATTGGTATTAGTAGGAGGGATATTGCCTCATCTTTTGCGTCAGTTTGAGGAATAGTGCCCCATCATTGGTTTAAGGGGGAGTTATAGTGTCCCATCATTGGTATTAGTAGGATAAAAAGTGCCCCATCACTGGTATTAGTAGGAGGGATAGTGCTTCATCGTTAGTGTCAGTGGAAGGTATAGTGTCCTATCATTGGTAATAGAAGGATGAAAAGTGACCCCTCATTGGTATTCGTAGGAGGGAGTGTCCCATCACTGGAAAGAATAACGCTCCATCATTTATATCAGTGAAAGTAATAGTGCCCCATAGTTGGTGTCAGTGGAAGGAATTGTGCCCCAAGAGCCAGATAAAGGCAAACAAAGGACTCCATCCGGCCCATGGGCCACAATTTGGAGACCACTGATTTCGATCATGAAAATGAAAACACTTTGTCAGTTTGATGCATCATTTGATCATGATCTAATGTTTACCTGTTCAAATATGTCAACAAGTTCCATGGTATGTAATCACTTTTTTCCATGCTTGTATGTAATCAGTCTGTGTATTTAGCTGTTTGCCTTGAGTTTAGCTTTAAAAAAAAAAACCCCAAAAAACAGACAGGTATAAATAACAAGTACAAGCAATCATAGCATTTAACACCTCACCCTTTGCAAGTTCCCTTTCCAGTCTACGCCTGAATCTCTCTTTAATAATTACATGCCACGATTTCATCTCAGACATCTGAAATATTAATATATTCCCCCTAGTAGCTTCTGACTCTGCCGGCATCACAGAAAGAAAAGAATTGTGTTTAAAAAATGGCCACGCCAAGATCACAAGTCATTGGGAGTATTTTTAGAGACCTGCTTTTTCTATTCCTAGGAAAGATGAAGTTATCCACTGGCTGTGAAGGAACACGTCCCCTTCCAACGTAATGGGGATATGAATCAAATGACAAAAAAGCTGCTATTTTTCCCTGCTCTTGGCCCCCCGGGGGTTAATCTTTTCTCGGAACGATCTGATGTTTGGGTTAGTCATTTCTTTTACTCTCGTGCATCACAAAGCTACAGCGAACCAAACTTTCATCATTGACCCAATACATGACATGAAAAATGGCTTCTGGCTTCAGAAACGTTCGGGGAAACCATTGCAGGATCTGTACACCCACGGATATGAGAAGAAAAAAAGCTTTGATACTATTGTGTTTCGCCTACAAAAGGTGTCTGGTGTACACGCAAAGATGACTTTGAATACACATAATGAGGCAGATTATTTCTTTTTGGATGTAACGGTGGCTTGGTGAGTCCATCGTTATCCACTGCTCTACCAGAGAGAACACTTTGTTTCCATGCAGTAACACATTAAAATATGTTTCCTTCTTCAAAAGGTGAAGATCTTACAGAAGATCTTTTCTTACAGAAGAAAAGTTTGGCAGCTGGCTCATAACTATCTAAAAAGTCTTGTCGGGAGACTTTAGGATGTATCTTGTTCTCTTGTGCTTGGACATGCTCGTAAGATACCTTCTAAGCCTGGGTGTTTTAATGGAAGAACTGGAATGCTCATTCCTTATAACATCATGTAATCAAATATGGGCAGGCTCCTGAAGTGACAAGTTAAATTTGGATGTCTGCTGGGCATGATGGATACTTCAAGAGCCCCTAGTGACATAGCAGGAAAGAAGAAACTAGAAGGTGAAAACTGCATGTCAAAATGATCAACAGCTCAAGTGATATAGACAGCTGAAGTTATATGTAAATGTTGACTTATCAAGTTAAACCTGTAAAAGTTTACGCCCCCGAATTTTTAAGCCCACCCATTGGTTAATAAGGCTACCCACTGCATTTAGGGCTGAGTTCACACTAGAGCATGGAGCGGCTCACAGCAGGGGGTCCAGTCCGTCTCCATTCATCAGTTCAGGTCCGATTTCAGCCCGCATTTTTGCGATCAGTGGAGGCACTTAGGGGTTGATTTACTAAAGGCAAATAGACTGCAATCTGCAGTTGCACACTCCATATGCAGTTGCTCCAGAGGTTAGTAAATGAGGTAAAGCTTTACTTTGCAAAGAGTACCCACTCACGTGCAAGGAAGATTAAAAAACTGCATTTTTGCTTACACGTGATTGGATGATGGAAGTCAGCAGAGCTTCTGCTCATTTACTAAGCTCTGGAGCAGCTGCACTTGTAGAGTGCACAGCCTATTTGTCTTTAATAAAGCAACCCCTTAAGCCTCATACACACGGTACGATTTTTGGCCAACCGAGCGTCTGATTTTTGTCAATAGGGCGTGTGCCAGGATCTTGTCTTGCATACTAACGTTACACAAATTGTCATGCCACAAACACGAACGTAGTGACGTACTACGAGGAATTTCAGCTCCTGAGCGCCACCCTTTGGACCCCTTCTGCTAATTTCGTGTTTGATGAGGATTGATTCCGAGCATGCGCGTTTGTACTTTCGACTTTTGTGTGATGGATTTGTGTACCGACCACACGAAAATCTGACATGGAGCTGTCGTTTGACAAAAATTTACTAGCCTGTCATCCAAAATTTGTTGGCCGAAAATTGGAAAACAATTGTTGAAAGAAGCGTGCTAACTGTTAGAACATCGGACAACAGCCTGTCAAACGACAATCCCCTTATTTTCGTACTGTGTGTACGAGGCTTTAGTGTGCCTATCGCCCACAAATCCACCCCCCTTTGCTGAAAAAAAAAAATGGTTTTATGTTAAACGTTTTCTTGCTCTTGACTTAAAATAGTGTGGGCTTAGAATATTGTGACAATAAGATTATATAAGCTGACTGTTTTTCTAGTAGAAATGCATGGCCAATAACTATCTAGGAAAAAAAACAACTTCTGTCTCTGCCACCGATAGGCACAGGCCTATTGGATAACCAAATGAAAGTGCAATAATGAGTTGCCAATTGTTTTGTTCTCCGAAACATCAAATACCTGTAGATCCTACCAGTTAATCATCTTCCTGGTAAGGAGTAACAACACTATCCAAAGGTAGCTCTTACTCCCAATGTTGTTCCCATATAAATGTGATTTTGTACCTGGTCCACATGCCTAGGGCCTAATCCTAATGCACATGCATTTTCCCTTCCTGAGGTCACCTATCCACCTCATAGACAGCCACATCTGCTGGGTCGGTCATGAGCAATTGACCTCACTGTCATCCAAGACAAGTCTGTCCAAGTCTGTCTAGGATACACCACCCTTAGGTTAAATGACAGCCAGCATTATTCAATCCACTTCCTATGAGGCTGTCATGGACACACCCCCCTGGGGGATTGTCATCACAGAAGACTGGGTTAACAGTACTGCTGCATTAAACAGTGCCCACATGTCTTTATGTAGGTATTGTTCATTGTAGGTGTAAGGACCACCGCTGGGGAAGAAGGAGGACTTTACCAGACTGGCCAGAAGACTGCTAGATCTCAAGTATGTATTAATTCTTTTAAACAGATACCAGGGGCTTCAGGGAACGTGGTAAAGGGCAGGGGTCTCTTCAGTAAGGTGCAGATGGGCTTTAAATGGCGTGCGATAATCCATGTGTTTTCAATCTTATGTAGCGTGAATGGCTGAGCATTCTACCCTGCCTCCACCTAAGAACTGTACCCGAGTCACCTCCACCAGATCATTCCCGCAGGTATTACCATTTGTATTACCTCCCCCTGTCTTTGGACTGTAAGATCCATGAGCAGGGCCCTTCTATTCCTACTGTAGTGAACTGTATTGTAATTGTACTGTCCCCCCCCCCCCCACCTCTACATTGTAAAGCGCTGCGCAAACTGTTGCTGCTATATAAATCCTGTATAATAATATTAATAATATGTGGCAGTTTTAAGTGTTTAAAGTGATTCTAAAGGAAATATATATTTTTTAAATAACTAAAATGTTACACTTGCCTGCTCTGTGCAATGTTATCACACAAAGCAGCCCTGATCCTCTTCCTTTTGGGTCCCCTGCCAGCGACCCTGGCTCCTCCCCCCTGCCGAGTGCCACCAATAGCTAGCCACTTGCTATGGGGGCCCTCAAGTCGGCTCGCCCGGAGCCATGCTCTGTCCACTCACACACAGAGCATGGCTTGGCGAGTATTGGGTGAGTATTGGGACGCTATGGAGCCCCCACTCTGCTGTGTGAGCCAATGAGGAGAGAGAGACCCGGGAGAGCCGCTGCTCTCATGCACATAGCTGGAATGAGACAGGGCTTAGGTAAATAAAAAGGGGGGCTGGGGGGGGGGGGTAGAGCTACACCCAGAAGGTTTTTTTACCTTAATGCATAGAATTTATTAAAGATAAAAAACCTTGAGCCTTTAGAACCACTTTAAGGTACTCAGCCATTTCAGACAACAAGCTAAACCCATTAGTGAGCTGCTAATACATTTCAGAAAACACTGCAGCAGTGCTACAACCTAAATCTGAATTATCTAAAACATAGCCAGGATTCGGAGAGCACTTTACAAGGAGCGCACTCACTGAAGTTGGTGCTACGTATCCTCTTCTTCCCCTACTTCCAAGGCAGGTATGAATCTGATGGCAGTTGTGAGAAACCTTTTTGCATGCTTGAGATCACAAAGAAGCTGCAGTGAATGTATTTGAGAATTCCTTTCTTAACTTCAAGCATGGGTTCCCAGATCATCAGATAATTGACATAAGCAGTGGGGTGAACTGGTGCACTATGGCAATGCTTGGGTTTAAAAACTGAGGTTCTGAGTAGAGATAATACTTTGTTCCATGTATTAATTTCAAGGCTTACTTTTGATTTTTACTGAAGTATAACTGACTATTTGTATGCATCATCTCCTAATGACACATCTGCCGTGGAAAGCATTATTCTCACTTCTACATGATTCCTCACTTTTCCTGTGAGCTAATTGCTCCAATTGCTACTGTTTGGCAATCAATAGGAAGAAGGAACAGTAAGTCCTACAAATGTCTAATTGTTCTTCAGGTTAGAGGGGAAAGAAAAAAAACGTATTCACCTGTATAAATGGGACTGACAAATGCTTAGCTTTTATTAATAGCTAAGCTTAATAGTGATTTAAAGATTCCTTGAATTCTTCATAAAATAATATCCATTTGGGAATTCAAGCTCAGCTGTTTTTTTTTCTTTTTCAAAAGCTTTTAAAATTTCTGGTGAAATATTTCAAGTTGTCCTTGTATCTGAAATTCTAAATAATAGTGCTACAGAGTTCAGATCATCCTCATAAATTGTATAAGGTACTTTCGTAATCTATCACAAAGGAAAGGTTTTGTCAATTAATTTTTGCTCGGTTAGTTGAGAGGTGAACTCAATGCTCTGCTAACTTAGAACTCAATTCTCACTTTTAAAACTACCGTATTTATCGGCGTATAACACACGCCGGCGTATAACACGCACCCCAAGTTTAGGAGAGAATTTTAAGGAAAGAAACTTTTGGGAGGGAAGTTTAAGGAAAAAAACTTACATTAAAATGCCCATCAATGCAGCCTTATCGTGTCCATCTGCAGCCTTGTTAGTGTCATTGCAGCCTTTTCAGTGTCAGTGCAGCCTTGCCCCAGTGTCCATTGCAGCCTTGTCAGTGCAGCTTTGCCCCAGTGCAGCCTTGTCAGTGCAGCTTTGCCCCAGTGGTCAGTGCAGCCTTGTCAGTGCAGCCTTGTCAGTGCAGCCTTGTCAGTGCAGCTTTGCCCCAGTGGTCAGTGCAGCCTTGCCCCCAGTGTCCATGCTTGGACAGATCGCCGCCGACATACACATAGCATGTAGTTTTAAATATGGCGCCGCGGAGTTCGGAGGGACTCGGCGGAGCTGAACGAACGCTGCCGAGATACACATAGTCGAGTGTACTCGGCTCTTTCCGGCGCCGCTCCCAGTCCCGCCCACTGGGCGGGACTGGGAGCGGCGCCGGAAAGAGCCGAGAACACTCGACTATGTGTATCTCGGCTCCGCCCAGTCACTGTGATTTCGGCGGCGCTAGTTCAGCTCCGCCGAGTCCCTCCGAACTCCGCGGCACCATATTTAAAACTACACGCTATGTGAATGTTGGCGGCGATCGCCGCCGATAGATCACAATTAGCGGGGATCGGCGTATAACGCGCACCCACGATTTTCCCCTGATTTTAAGGGGAAAAAAGTGTGTGTTATACGCCGATAAATACAGTAATTTGACATTTATAGCTGGATAGTTAAAGCAAACCTGTCACAAAACTGGGCAGGTCAAACTGAGTAAACGATGAAAACAAATCCATAAGAAGAGGTCACCTGAGAAAACCGAATTGAAAAAAGTAAAGATTCTGAGATATAGGTAGCTGGTGATTTAAGCAATTGTCAACTTTTCACTTTTGATTAAGCTCTGCCACCTCCAATCCCCAATAACTCTCTACTGTAATCCTTTAAAGAATGCCTGTCATGAAAAATAATGGTGTAAATCAAGTACAAGGATTAAATCAGTGCATTCATATGTGCTTGTGTTTGGATTTAGCTTGGCTCTGCCAGCTCCCATCCCCAATGCCTCCCTTTTTGTTCCTTTCAGGCTGGGTTCACAGGTTCCCCGAATTCAATTCTCAATAGCAAGAGATTTTGACTGACTCTCTATGGAGCCGGTTCACATATCACCGCAGCGGGTCTGTGCCTCTTTTGGTCCATTTCAGGTCCGAATTTATCCCAAAATTTGTGCTGAAATTGGACCTGAAGCAGTGAACCAGGACGCAACAGACCCCTGTGGTCAGCCGCATGCGGCTCATATGTGAGCTCAGCCTAAACCAGGGTTCCTACAGAGGTTGCTAGGGGTTCCTTGAGCAATAAGCCATTTCTACCTCTCAGATAAGTTCTGACACCATGGATTTTTTTTAGGGGATAATTCGTCTCAATGACCACAAGTATAAGGGGCGTTCTTCCCACTGACCATCATACTAATGTACACAATATTAGCAAGAGTATTGTGACGCCTGCCTTTACAGGCACATGAACTTTAATGGCATCCCAGTCTTATGCCCCGTACACACGGTCGGACATTGATTGGACATTCCAACAACAAAATCCATGGATTTTTTCCGACGGATGTTGGCTCAAACTTGTCTTGCATAAACACGGACACACAAAGTTGTCGGAAAATCCGATCGTTCTGATCGCGGTGATGTAAAACATGTACGTCGGGACTATAAACGGGGCAGTAGCCAATAGCTTTCCTCTCTTAATTTATTCTGAGCATGTGTGGCACTTTGTGCGTCGGATTTGTGTACACACGATCGGAAAATTTTATAGCCTGCTCTCAAACTTTGTGTGTCGGAAATTGCTATGGAAAATGTGTGATGGAGCCTACACATGGTCGGAATTTCCAACAACAAGGTCCTATCACACATTTTCCATCGGAAAATCCTATCGTGTGTACAGGGCATTAGTCTGTAGGGTTCAATATTGAATTGGCCCACCTTTTGCAGCTATAACAGCTTCAACTCTTCTAGGAATGCTGTCCACAAGGTTTAGGAGTGTGTCTATGGGAATGTTATTCCAGAAGCGCATTTGTGAGGTCAGGCACTGATGTTGGACAAGGAGGTCTGGCTCACAGTCTCCACTCTAATTCATCCCAAAGGTGTTCTATAGGGTTGAGGTCAGTCAAGTGCCTACACTCAAAACTCGCTCATCCATGTCTTTATGGACCTTGCTTTGTGCACTGGTCCAAATCATTTGGTGGAGGGGGGATTATGGTGTGGGGTTGTTTTTCAGGGGTTGGGCTTGGCCCCTTAGTTCCAGTGAAGGGAACTCTTAAGGCGTCAGCATACCAAGACATTTTGGACAATTTCATGCTCCCAACTTTGTGGGAACAATTTGGTCATGGCCCCTTCCTGTTCCAACATGACTGCGCACCAGTACACAAAGCAAGGTCCATAAAGACATGGATGAGAGTGTTTGGGGTGGAGGCACTTGACTGGCTGCATAAAGTACTGACCTCAACCCGATAGAACACCTTTGGGATGCATTTGAGTGGAAACCTTGAGCCAGGCCTTTTCGTCCAACATCAGTGTCTGACCTCACAAATGAGCTTCTGAAAGAATGGTCAAACATTCCCATAGACACACTCCTAAACCTTGTGGACAGCCCTCCCAGAAGAGTTGAAGCTGTTATAGCTCCAAAGGGTGGGCCAACTCAATATTGAACCCTATGGACTAAGACTGGGATGCCATTAAAGTTCATGTGTGTGTATAGGCAGGCGTTCCCAATACTTTTGGTAATATAGTGTATCATGAGTTGTAGATGTAGTTATTTTTAGCAGTTCCCCGAGACCAGAAAGTTAACTCAAGGCTTCCCCTGTGTTGAATAGGTTGAGAAAGGCTGCTTTAAAGTATTACTACCATGAAGATGATGGTGTAAAGACAGCATGTGTACTAAGTGCAGGAATATATGACAGTGTAAAGTAAGTGTACAGATTTAATAGAACAAAGGAGAGGGTAGTCCATTCTTTGATACCACCAAAAAGTGTTGAAGCTTCTGACTAGAAAACCTATGCTTTGGGTGGTACTGTAGGAAGCTTCTAAAGCTACATGCTTGGAAGTACATATACAACTGCACCTAATCCATTGTGCTTCATTTACACCATCATTTTTCATTTTCACTACAGGCATTTTTTTAAAGGAACCAATGGGGATTCATTGGGGACAGAAGGTGGCAAAGCCAAGCTCCATTCAAAGAGAAAAGTTTACATTTGCTTTTATCATCAGCTACCTATATCTCAGGATCTACTTTTGTTTTTAATACAGGTATTTCAGGTTGCATCTACTGATGGATTTTTTCCATCCTATACTCATTTTTTCTCAGGTTTGTGAAAGGTTTGCTTTAACTATCCAGCTGTAAATGTCAAGTTTGTTTTAAAAGTCAGAATTGAGTGCCAAGTGAGCAGACCTTGGGGTTCACCTCAAAAAACTAAATTCATTGGCAAAACCTGTCTTTTGGAGATCCCCAGAGTACGCTGTGTAAAATGAATACTTAGTTCAACGTGCCCAGCTTTGTGGCAGCTTGTAACTATTTAGCTGCACATTTTATATTTATTTTAAAAGTTAAATTTCCGTTTTAAGACAGGAGAGCATTTGGTTCACATCAACAAACTGAGCTGAACTCATTGGCAAAACCAGTCATTTGGAGTAGATTACTGGAGGACACTATACTATTTACAGTATGAGGAGGATCTGAACTCAGGAACACTATTAATTAGCATAGTATTTCACAATTCAGATTCTATGTTTATAATGGCAAACTGAAACATTTAATCACTAATATTCTAAAGGCTTCCGAAGAGGAAATAAACAGCCATGCTCTAATTGTCACATTGACATTATTTTATGGAGAACACAAGGAACCTTTGAGAGAAGCTATCATTAAAGTTGAAACACTTGTATGTAGGTGAACAGGTTCTTTCCTGTCCCCTCTGTAACCTGAACAATTACAAGCAATAGTCCTAGATAGGACATATTGATCCTCCCTTCTATTGGTTGGCAACATGTAAAAAATAATGTTTGTAATAGGCGGAGCCATTAGTACAGAGAAAAAGTGAGGACCATGCGTAAGTGAGAAAAATGCTCTGTGTGGCAGATGTGTTATAGGGACAGAACAAATACAGATAGACAAAGGTATACTTCAGTAAAATGAAAAAGTAAGCTTTGAAATGCAAACATACAACAAAGTACTATCTGTACAGTACTCAGAACTTCAGTTTTTCACCCAAACTGTGCCATGGTGCACCAGTTTACGCCACCATGATCTGGGAACCCCTGCTTGAAATTAAAGGAATTCTCCAAGCACACCCAATGCAAGTTCTTTGTTGTCTCTTGCATACAAAAAGCCAAACGGTTTCTCACAACTGCCATTAGATTCAATCCCAACTTGGAAGTACACGAAAAAGAGAAATAGGACAATATATAGGAACAGCTTCAGGAAGTACACTCCCAGTGACCCTGTAAATTGCTCTTTGGATTCTGGCCAGAGAATTCAGATTTAGGTAAATTTAGTGAACTAAAAGAACTGCAGTGTTTGTTGGAATATATTAGCTCATGAATTGGTTTAGCTTGCTACCTGAAACTGCCGAGTACAGCTGGCCATACATTTTACAATTTTCTTATTCAGTTTCCTTTAGATTACCCTTCAACTATGTAAAGCAGGGGGGGGGGGGGGGGGGGGCAGGCGGTCAATAGTTTAAAACATTTTAACAAGTAAATATAAAACACAGTAACATGCACAACTCACAGTGTAATCATGAGAGGCTGTCTGTGCCCAGGTGGTCTGTGTGAAGGATCCTGCACGAGACGGTGAGATAGTACAAGCTGCAAAAGCTGAATGACAGCTGTCAGCCCCAGAGTATAACTGGCCAATCAGAATGCATTTCAGAGGCAATTCGCGCCTCCTTCCTCAGCTTCCCCTCTTCTGTTTCAGTGTGGGTTCCCTGACCCCAGAGCAGGCTGCCCGTTTCCAATGGATACTACAGACATTTCTCATTGATTTTTTTTGTCTCTCATTCCCATCCAGAAAGAGTACATAAGAGACACTGTTTCATATATAGGTGCTTAACTATTTTCAGTTCCACAATTCTGGACACTTCATTCACCATCTTTTGGACCTATTATCAGACAAGCTAGGGCAGCGCTGGGAATTTCTGTTTGTTTTTTGATATGTACAGCAAGGGCCTGCTTGATTGCATACAAATTTAAAGTGTTCAGGCTTGACCTCATATTATATGGTTTTGGTAAATCTAAAGGAAAATTGCACAAGACAATTGTATAAATGTATGGCCAGCCTACCTTGGGAGATGCCACATATAATGCTCAGCCTTGAAAAGCTGGTCTGCACTAAACTCTGAAGCAAAAATGTTCAATTAACTATAAAGGAATGTGAATACATCTTTTATTTCCACTTCTGCTTCTTCCTAGGGGCTCATTCACACCAGATTAGATTTAACACACATGGATTATTCCAAGCCATGTTAAATCCACCTCCAGCTTGCTAAAGAGACCCACGTCCTCTATCCCACTTCCAGACACAACACCCCCCCGGCATTTATTGAAAAAAAAAAAAAAGGAATACATACACAATACTGAGCAGTCTTCTGGCTGGTCCCTTGACGTTAAGAGTTCTTTCTCTTCTCAGGCAGTTGTCCCTACTCCTGTAATGAACAATGCTCATAAAAAAACATGTAGGTACTGTTCAGTGCAGCATTACTGTAAGCCCAGGCTTCAGTAATGGCACTCCCCCAGGTGGTATGTCCATGACAGCCTGATAGGAAGTGAATTGAATGATACTGGAACGTCCTTCAACCTGGAAGACTGGAGACATCTAGAGGTTGCAAAAGATCTTCTTTGGGGGACGGCAGATAAAGGGTGAGTATTGCAGCAAAACCTGCTTGTTTATTTTTCTTTTTCTGAGCTATTTATTTTATTAGCTGGTATTCTGCTTCAACATGCTATGCCAACCTTTTTTCATATGCATAAAGATATCGTTTTGTCAATGCTTGAGTTGACATTTTAAAACCACAGTGCAATGCATTACTATAATGAAAAAAAACCCTGGTAACATGAGTGGATTTGGAAAGTAGCTTCCAGTACAACGCTCAAAACTAATTCACAAAATGATAAAACTGCGCTGTTATCCTAATTATTGTGACAAACTACACAGCCGCAGCTTTCCTGTGAGACCCACACAGCACCAAATCACTTAACCCATAAAGCTGCGCTCGTGAAATACCGGTAAATGAAAAATAACGTGTAAAAAGTATATATTGAAGAATGTATTAAATAAAGGGATCCGTGAAGAAATCAAGTCCATCCACTATTGGGTGCACCTCCCATCACCAAAATTATCGTGAGCCTGAGTGCAATCCTCCACCATATAGAGTGCCTGCCTACACATTGAGCTATTATGGAAGGTCAATCTTGCCTGTGGCTTATAACCCAGCCAGGGCCTTGAGCCCTCTGGAACTGATGGGAATCCACCTCTTTGTAAATACTCGATGTTAAAAGCTCCACATGTAAGAATGATAAAAGCTCGCCATGGCATAAAATCTTTTATATGTCTATTGTATATTTCTAAGAATGCACTTACATCATAATCCAAGGAAACTTGCTTGAATAATAAAAAGGCAGCCGGCTTGTACAATCAGCCCCTTCTTCCGGGAATTCCGCACGTGGTGACATCAGCCCATCACTTCACCTGATGCGTTTCATCACAAGACGAGCGGGCGGCGTATTGAGTCACCGGTTTTATGGTGTTATAATTATATGAGGCTTACCTTGAATCAAGCATAAGATGAGCACAGCTACTCAGATTTTTAGAACTAGATGTGTACCTCAAAATGGGATTTTAAGGGCAATGCAGAAATTGGCAGTGTTGAATTATAGTTAAAAAGAAGTTTATTGATACAAAAACGAATAGGATATACATGAACATACACATTGATCTAGTTAAGAATAATTATAAAAACATCAGATATATGGAAACATATGATGCATCCTACTGCTAGTTACAAGTACCACCCCCGATAGGTGTGATGGCGTCCTGATAGCAGATTTGGAAATTTTTACTATACAAGCAAATTTCCTAGGATTTTGATGTAAGTGCATTCTTAGAAATATATAATAAACATATAAAGGATTTTATACCACGGCAAGCTTTTATCGTTCTTACATGTGGAGCTTTAAACATTGAGTACTTACAAAGAGGTGGATTCCCATCAGTTCCAGAGGGAACAAGGCCCTGGCTGGGTTAAGCCACAGGCGAGATTGACCTTCTGTAATAGGAGGTCAATGTGTTCCGATAAGCAGGCACTTTATATGGTGGAGGATTGAACTCACGATAATTTTGGTGATGGGAGGTGCACCCAATAGTGGATGGACTTGATTTCTGCATGGATCCCTTTATTTAATATATTTTTCATTTTATATTTTTCATTTATTTCATGAGTACAGCTTTATGGGTTAAGAGAAACACACAAAACTGCATGTAATCACATCTTGTAGAAAGGAACCCTAAGACTTCCGCTGGGGAGATTCATCTCCTCTATTTGTGACCATTGGCACCAAGACAGAAAGTGATGGAAAACTCCAACATTTGTAGGTGAGAGAAATCTTTTGGCTTGGCTATACATACAGTGGGGTATTTAGTAGGTATTTAAAAAGTATTTAGTCGGCCACCAATTGTGCAAGTTCTCCCACTTTAAAAAGATGAGAGGCCTGTAATTGTCATCATAGGTATACCTCAACTATGAGAGACAAAATGTGGAAACAAATCCAGACAATCACATTGTCTGATTTTTGAAAGAATTTATTTGCAAATTATGGTGGAAAATAAGTATTTGGTCATCTACAAACAAGCAAGATTTCTGGCTCTCACAGACCTGTATCTATCTTCTTCTTTAAGAGGCTCCTCTGTCCTCCGCTCATTACCTGTATTAATGGCACCTGTTTGAACTTGTTATCAGTATAAAAGACACCTGTCCACAACCTCAAACAGTCACACTCCAAACTCCACTATGGTGAAGACCAAAGAGCTGTCGAAGGACACCAGAAACAAAATTGTAGACCTGCACCAGGCTGGGAAGACTGAATCTGCAATAGGCAAGCAGCTTGGTGTGAAGAAATCAACTGTGGGAGCAATAAATAGAAAATGGAAGACATACAAGACCACTGATAATCTCCCTCGTTCTGGGGCTTCTCGCAAGATCTCACCCCGTGGGGTCAAAATGATCACAAGAACGCTGAGCAAAAATCCCAGAAGGGGCCCCCCCACACAGGGGGGCCTAGTGAATGACCTGCAGAGAGCTGGGACCAACGTAACAAAGGCTACCATCAGTAACACACTAAGCCGCCAGGGACTCAGATCCTGCAGTGCCAGACGTGTCCCCCTGCTTAAGCCAGTACATGTCCGGGCCCATCTGAGGTTTGCTAGAGAGCATTTGGATGATCCAGAAGAGGATTGGGAGAATGTCATATGGTCAGATGAAACCAAAGTAGAACTGTTTGGTAGAAACACAACTCGTGGAGGAGGGAGAATGCTGAGTTGCAACCAAAGAACACCATACTTACTGTGAAGCATGGGGGTAGCAACATCATGCTTTGGGGCTGTTTCTCTGCAAAGGGAACAGGACGACTGATCCGTGTACATGAAAGAATGAATGGGGCCATGTATCATGAGATTTTGAGTGCAAACCTCCTCCCATCAGCAAGGGCATTGAAGATGAAACGTGGCTGGGTCTTTCAGCATGACAATGATCCCAAACACACCGCCCGGGCAACGAAGGAGTGGCTTCGTAAGAAGCATTTCAAGGTCCTGGAGTGGCCTAGCCAGTCTCTAGATCTCAATCCCATAGAAAACCTTTGGAAGGAGTTGAAAGTCTGTGTTGCCCAGCGACAGCCCCAAAACATCACTGCTCTAGAGGAGATCTGCATGGAGGAACGGGCCAACATACCAGCAACAGTGTGTGACAACCTTGTGAAGACTTACAGAAAAGTTTGACCTCTGTCATTGCCAACAAAGGATATATAAGAAAGTATTGAGATGAACTTTTGATATTGACCAAATACTTATTTTCCACCATAATTTGCAAATAAATTCTTTCAAAAATCAGACAGACAATGTGATTGTCTGGATTTGTTTCCACATTTTGTCTCTATTAGTTGAGGTATACCTATGATGACAATTACAGGCCTCTCTAATCTTTTTAAGTGGGAGAACTTGCACAATTGGTGGCTGACTAAACACTTTTTTGCCCCACTGTACACGTTTACGCTTAGAGTTTTTAACACATGTGAACCCATGAAAGCTTCTTGACTATGCAATGTTTCTGTGCCCTTATATGATCTACTCCTTATAATTGTAGGGCCCCTCGTTAATATGTAAGCAGCTTGAATGCTTGTTTATAAATGGTGATGCGGTGTGCAATGATAACTTCTTATGAAGCCAGGCGAAGAAGCAGATTAAAATTGATGATGTTAAGGAGGGGCAATCCATTCACGGGCGACTCTAGTCAGGGCACTGGGATCACAAGAGGCCAACTAAAGCAGAAAACTGCCATGCAGCCTGAGTATTTTGTTACAGCCATGGGTATGAATTATGCTAAATGTTGTCCTATACCTATTACTCTAACAAGATCTGGATCACAAGCAGACTGTAAGCCATCAGCCACAAGGGGACAGGATGTTTTCTGGACTGTTTTCTTAGATCAGCATCGTTACAATGCCTGAAATTTGCACATACTTAGAAAACCTATGTCTCAGCCATCTGTTTCATATAAAATATTTTAACCTGTTAACTTATTGCTACACTACTTAATTTTCCAGTTATGTTTAAAGCACAACTTTGGTTAAAAAAGGAAAAATTTGATTCTTCAATAAAAAAAAAAAAAAATACGATATATACACCTCTGCTGCACTAGGACTTTACCTTATGCTCTACAGCGATCTGCTACCTTCTACCTGTTCCTTGTGTTTGATCTCCTGTTGCCGTTCTGATCCGTCTGACCACGCTTGTATGCTACCTGCCCTGACCTCTGGCTTGCTCTTGCACCACAAATCTGCTTTACCCCTCTGTCTGCCTGTTTGCCATTGCCAACTCTAGCTTGAACCTGATTACTCTGCTGCCTACTGCTCTGTTCCTGACATGCCTGCTAGTGACCGACCCGGCTAGCCTGACCCTGCTCTGTGTCCAGCCATCCTTATATCTGCTGCATGTGACCTGCCAAGTACCTGCTGTCTGCTACCTGCCAGTCTGCCAAGCACCTGCTGCCTGTGACCTGTCAGCCTGCAAAGTACCTGCTGTCTGCCACCTGCAAGCCTACCAAGTACCTGCTACCAGGGTTGCAAACCGCCAGTAAATTTACTGACAGTTTGTAAAAATCAGTGTTTTTTTTTTACAACGGCCAGTAAATATTAGGGGCTGATAGCTTCATGCCGTGTTCACTTTTTAAGTGTAAACCAAGCAAATTACTTTGTTATAGGTATTGTCAGTGTTTCCATATCATGTTTATACTGTTCAAATATTCACTGTAATGCCCCGTACACACGATCAGAAATTCCGACCAGCAAAAGTCGGATGTGAGCTTTTGGTCAGAAATTCCGACCGTGTGTATGCTCCATCAGACTTTTGCTGGCAGAATTCCAGCCAGCAAAAGATTGATAGCAGGTCGGAAAAAGTTCCTATCCGAAAATGCGTTCGTCTGTATGCAATTTGGACACGCAAAAAATCACGCATGCTCGGAATTAATTCTACGCATGCTCGAAAGCATTGAACTTCATTTTCTCGGCTTGTCGTAGTGTTGTACATCACCGCGTTCTTGACGGTCGAAAGTTCAGAGAACTTTTGTGTGACCGTGTGTATGCAAGGCAAGCTTGAGCGGAATTCCGTCAGAAAAACCAAACCATAGTTTTTTCTGATGGAATTTCTAATCGTGTGTATGGGGCATTAGTTTTTAATAGGACTTCTGTAAGTTCTCAGGTTGTCAGTAAAAAAAAATTGTTCTGATCCGTCTGACCACGCTTGTATGCTACCTGACCTGACCTCTGGCTTGCTCTTGCACCACAAATCTGCTTTACCCCTCTGTCTGCCTGTTTGCCATTGTCAACTCTAGCTTGAACCTGATTACTCTTCTGCCTACTGCTCTGTTCCTGACATGCCTGCTAGTGACCGACCCGGCTAGCCTGACCCTGCTCTGTGTCCAGCCATCCTTATATCTGCTGCATGTGACCTGCCAAGTACCTGCCAAATTGTGCTCCATCAGTAAATTTTCAATGTTTTGTCAGTAAAAAATGCCGCAGGAGGTTGGAAACCCTGTAACGATCCAGCCTGCATTCCTCTGTGCACAGACCTCTCATCTACAGCCTTCACCATCCGAACTGCTAGGCACTCGTGCCACTCCAAGCTTCTGTGCCTCCTGTTTACTTTATCAGGGGTACCAGGCCGGAGGTGTAAGTGATTGCCTTCCTCTCCACGTCAGGCTCCATCTCCAGGTACGTGACAGTTAAGTTATGTATCAAAGTGAAAGGACCCAAATTATTGGGCTCTGAGTTTGTTTTTTTCTAGGTTAGGAAAGCAAAAGCGATACTATATTCATCCTATGAAAAAGTTAACAAGTAATATAAGTTATGAATTCTGGCTTTCTACTGTTACATTTCCTAATTAGGGCATGAATATATAAAAAATAATATCTTATGTATAACTAACTGTAATAATTTATGTAAAATTATTTGATTTGAATGATGGATATAAAAATGCATCAGCTTCTAGGTTACGTTTACTAAGTAGTGAAGGCAATCCCTTCCCCTGAACACCTCTTTTACTGGTCAACTGATCCTTCAAGAACAGATTCAAATCACAGCGTTTTGCATATATTACTCTGCACTAGAACACACATTAGCACACATACTGACAAGGGAACCTATTCCTTTACTTTTCTTTTTACATTTTATATTTTGCATGATATTATGTATTTTGTAATCGTTTGCTTATTGCCAATAAACAATTTTTTTTTATTTTGATGTCATTAAAGTAGTACTTTTAATCCTTGCGTGCTTCTTTAAACTTTAAAAGGTATCTCTTCTAAGTTTATAAAGTACCAAAATTATATTTAACTTTTAACCACACCTAATCAGTTTTTTTTTTTTTTAAGTCTCTAAAATGCAGAAAAAAATACCTTAATCCACCGTCATGTGATCTCCCATGTCACCTCTTTTCCAGTAGTGGTGACTGGTGATCAGAAGTTTCTCTTTGTGCTCCCTGCTGCTCAGCCAACTGGTCTTAAGTCCTCCCCCCGCCATTATGTCATGCTGTGAGAACCTGGTGATAGACTCTTCCAACAGCCAATTGGTAGTGCCCTTGTCACCAGAAAGCAACATGGGTACTGCAGACAGGACCTGGTACCCAGCCTATCACATTACTTTACACCTGTAAAACAGGTAATAGGCTTTTAGTATAGAGCTTTAGCTCTCTCCTGCTGTCAGATTCACTGGTGAAGCTTCCTATCAATGGTCAGACAAGAATGATCCTGGATGATACAGTGAGGGGAAAAAAAGTATTTGACCCCCTGCTGATTTTGTACATTTGCCCACTGACAAACAAATGATCAGTCTATAATTGTAATGGTAGGTTAATGTTAGCAGTGAGAGACAGAATAACAACAAAAATATCCAGAAAAAACGCATTTCAAAAAAGTTATAAATTGGTTTGCATTTTAATGAATGAAATAAATATTTGATCTCCTATAAAGCAGCAAGATTTCTGGCTCCCAGGTGTCTTCTATACAGGTAACGAGATGAGAATAGGAGCACTCTCTTAAAGGGAGTGATTTTAATCTCAGCTTGTTACCTGTATAAAAGACACCTGTCCACAGAAGCAATTAATCAATCAGATTCCAATCTCTCCACCATGGCCAAGACCAAAGAGCTGTCCAAGGATGTCAGAGACAAGATTCTAGACCTACACAAGGCTGGAGTGGGCTACAAGACCATCACCAAGCAGCTTGGTGAGAGGGTCACAACAGTTGGCGTGATTATTCACAAATGGAAGAAACGTAAAATAACTGTCAATCTCCCTCCGGTCTGGGGCTTCATGCAAGATCTCACCTTGTGGAGTTTCAATGATCATGAGAACGGTGAGGAATCAGGCCAGAACTACACCGGAGAATCTTGTCAATGATCTCAAGGCGGCTGAGACCATAGTCACCAAGAAAACAATTGGTAACACACTACGCCATGAAGGACCGAAAGCCTGCAGTGCCCGCAAGGTCCCCCTTCTCAAGAAAGCACATGTACAGGACCGTCTGAAGTTTGCTAATGAACATCTGAATGATTCAGAGGAGAACTGGGTGAAAGTGTTGTGGTCGGATGAGACCAAAATCAAGCTCCTTGGTATCAACTCAACTCGCCGTGTTTGGAGGAGGAGGAATGCTGCCTTTGACCCCAAGAACACCATCCCCACCGTCAAACATGGAGGTGAAAACATTATGCTTTGGGGCTGTTTTTCTACTACTGAGTTTCTGAATGGTCTTACGTTTCTTCATCAGGAAAATGGTTACAGTAGTTCTGGAGCGGCGTTCAAGGATAGCGTTTTGATTATAAAGGGTACAGATTTTTCAGGAAAAATTATACTTTTGTTGGATTTTGCGACGTGCTACTTTAAGGGACTGGTCCAAACTTAGCTAAAGTTGCTTTTAAGTCATTGTTATAAACAAACATCTGAGTACAGCATATCCCTGTGTCCTCTTGTAATGCTGTATAAAAATACTTCCACAGCCCCCTGAGGCAGACCCGTTACATTTCTATGAAATAACATTTCTGGCGCAGAGGACCATCTACTTATACGGGAGCTGCTGGATACAGTGTCATTACAATTGGCCCTGTTCCGACTTCATTACATCTTCTTTTGGCAGCTGTTAGCGAGGCCTGATTGTACTAATACTAATCTCCTATCAGCTGCTTGATATATTGATGCAAATGGGAACAAATTTACATGGCTGCTGATTGCTATAATTGACGAACGGTGCCGAGAGCCCCCCAAAGGCTGGGGTTTGGTTACAAGATATTAATTCATTACAGAACAACCTATCGTCAATTCTCTCACCTTTCCCTTGGTAACTGGGGCCTGGTTACTGTAACAGCAGGGAGATATACATTAAATCAGTCAGTAATTTGCTTATTAGAACAATAAGCTGACAATGTACTTTCTACAATTAGCAACTTTGCACACCAGCTGAGCTTAAAGGGGTTGTAAAGGCTCATTCTTTTTCACCTTAACGCATCCTATGCATTAAGGTGAAAAAACACCTTGCAGTCACCGGCCCCCCGAATTTCCGTTGGCACGTCCCCGCCGTCCCTCTCTCCATGGGTTCCCGGCTCTTGATTGGATGGATTGATAGCAGCGCAGCCCTTGGCTCCCGCTGCTGTCAATCAAATCCAATGACACGGGCGGCGGGGGGGGGGGGCGGGGCCGAGTCCTGCATTCGGCCTCTATGGACGCCGAATGCTGGAATCAGGAGCGCGCCCGCAAGGTAACCCCCTTGGAGAAGCGCTCTCCCGGGGGTTATCTGATGTGGGGGGGAGCTGCGAGAGCTGCCGATGGACCCTGGAAATGGATGTTCGGGGGCCACTCTGTGCAAAACGAGCTGCACAGTGGAGGTAAGTAGGACATGTTTGTTATTTAAAAAAAAAATAAAAAAACGATCCTTTAGTATCATTTTAATGTTGAATTTCAGGCGGTGCCCATAAGCATATCCTAACCACCTCACTCCTGCAAATTTTCTCTGCAAAATTGATACCTCATTTCATCCGAAGGCCTCATACATACTGAACATTTTTGCAGCTGCTTCTAGGGTCGTCAGGGTTTTTTTTCCTGCCTCTAAACTTCCCTGCATGTTAGCCTATGTGTCCATGCACATGTAGGCTTTTAGTAGTGTTTAGTGGCATGGGCTTTAACCACTTAATTCTTTTTGACACTTGTTGTTTACAAGTAAAAATATTTTTTTTTTTGCTAGAAAATTACTTATAACCCCCAAACATTATATATATTTTTCCAGACACCCTAGAGAATAAAATCACATTTGTTGCAATACTTTATGTCACACCGTATTTGCGCAGCGGTCTTACAAGCGCCTTTTTTTTTTTTTCGGAAAAAAATACACTTTTTGACTTAAAAAAAAATAAGACAGTAGTAAAGTTAGCCCAATTTTATTATATATTGTGAAAAAATAATGTTACGCTGAATAAATTGATACCCAACATGTCATGCTTCAAAATTGCGCCCGCTCGTGGAATGGCGACAAACTTTTACACTTAAAAATCTCCATAGGCGACTTTTAACAATTTCTACAGGTTACATGTTTAGAGTTATAGAGGTCTAGTATTAGAATTATCGCTCTCACTCTAACGATCGCGGGGATACATCACACGTGTGGTTTGAAAACCGTTTTTATATGCGGGCGTGACTTACATATGCGTTCGCTTCTGCACGCGAGCTCGGCAGGACGGGGCGCTTTAAATTTTTACATTTTTTTTCTTATTTTATTTTTTATTTTGACACTGTCCTTTTAAAAAAAAAATAAAAAATTGGTTCACTTTTATTCCTATTACAAGGATTGTAAACATCCCTAGTAATAGAAAAAAAGCATGGCAGGACCTCTTAAATGTGAGATCTGGGGTCAAAAAGATGTGGGAGGCTATTCTGACATCTTGTAAACAAATTCAAGCAGAAACTGTCCAAAAACTCCTAAGTTCAATGGATGCAAGACTTGTGAAACTGCTATCAAAAAAGGGGTCCTATGTTAAAATGTAACATGACCTGTTAAGATGTTTAAAAAATTAAAATGTTGTTCAAAGTTTGATTGAAATAGCTTTTGATTTCAGTAAATATGCTGCAAACACAACAAATGCCAATTTTTTAGTTCTTTACAACCTATAGTGTTTTGAAATTTACTGTGTGTAATAATTTGGAACAGTGCATTGTAAGTTTTTTATTTTGAAAAAAAAAAAAAAACTGTTATTAGAAGGGTTTGTTCAATAAAATTTGAAGTGTACTCTTAATAGTTGATAACATGAGAATTATGCTGACTGTTAACATCAATTATTTAAGTAAATGAGAAAAATATCATTGGCATAATAATATTGGACTGGGTGTATATATATATATATATATATATATATATATATATATATATATATATATATTTTATATTATACGATCGGCAAGCAGTTAAACGCAACCTAAAAGCTTGTAAAAGCTTTAGACACTGTTACAGGCGCCTGGCTTTTTTTTTTTCTGCAAAAACGCTGCTGCCAGGAAAGTTTGCAAAACATCCTGTGTGCATGAGGCCTAAAAGTTGGCCTACTTCTCAATAGACCAAGAGGACTAGGTTGGAGCTGGGTGCTATTCTTCAATAGGTCAGAGGGACTAGGCTGCAGCTGATCCTCTGACCACAGGTGCTGCACAGGCAATGGTAGTCACAGGACAGGAGGCTATGAGGACTTAATGAGCCAAGAGGACAGTTTGAGGTTGAGACAAACCATTTACCACTGACAGGGGTGTCAACAATAGTCAGCTTTTGCTCATTTACTTAAAACCTTAACCCCAAAAGGAAACAAAAATGTTGCTATGGTTGCTTAAAAAGTGTTTGCTGGAATTTGACTTTACTTTGCTAGTCAAGGCCATCTAAATCTGCTGTTGCATCTAACACTGTCAACTTCTGCTGTCTAAAGGTGTCTCCGACGCTCCTTCATAGAATGGAGCCACCCCAAGACAGGACGTGTGTAACTGGCAGGAACACCAAATTAAAATAAAAAGAAAACAAAAAAAGGCCAGAAAAAAAGCTAATGCAGCCATCACATTTAAGGATTGGTAAGCTGCAATATATTACATTTTTGTTTGTGAAGTTTAATACTGCTTTATCTCTCTTACAAATCCAAATAAAATTACTAGAGTTTTTCTTCTAAACACCAAAATCCTGTATTCTTTTCACAAGTATATACCGGTAGTTAAATGTAACTAGTTCCTGAGTATTTCTTTAAAGCCCAACTCTAGGAAAAGTCTGAATTATCCCTCGCAATGGCAGGATTATGGAATCTGCTTTGGTCTTGAAGAGGTCAGAAGCCTAGACTGCCAATGTGCGCAGGGGAGAAGAGGCTGCGGGCAGAAGAGGCTGCGGGGAGAAGAGGTAGTCACGGGGAGAAGCCTAGCCGTGGAGAGGATCAGAGGATTAAGTAAGTAAATCTTTTTTGTTCTTCTAGACCAGTGCTCTCCAAATTGCGATCTGGGGGCCAGATGCTGCACTTTGCTTGCCTTTATCTGGTCCTTGGGGCACTTTTCCTTCCACTGATACAAGACACTATCCTCCCACTGACACTAGCAATGGGGCACTATTTCTCCCACTGAGACCAAGAATAGGGGAACCATTCCTTCCATCGACACCAGTGATGGGGCACTATTCCTTCCAAAGACACCAATAATGGGGCACTATTCCTCCCAGTGACACCAATGATGGGGCACAATTCCTTCCACTTACATCAATGATGGGGCACAATTCCTCCCACTTACACCCATATTGGGGCACTATTCCTCCAACTGACATCAATGGTGGGGCACTATTTCTTCCACTGAGACCAAGAATAGGGGAACCATTCCTTCCATCGACACCAGTGATGGTGCACTATTCCTCCCAGTGACACCAATGATGGAGCACAATTCCTTCCACTTACACCAATGATGGGGCACCATTCCTTCCACTTACACCAATGATGGGGCACATTTCCTCCCACTTACACCCATATTGGGGCACTATTCCTCCAACTGACACCAATAATGGGGCACTATTTCTCTCAAGGACTCCAATGATGGGGCACTATTCCTCCCACTGACACCAATGATGGGGCACTCTTCCTCCCACTGACACCAATAATGGGGCACTATTCCTCCCACTGACACCAAGAATGGGGCACTATTCCTCCTACTGACACCAAGAATGGGGCACTATTCCTCCCACTGACACCGAGGATGGGGCACTATTCCTCCCACTGACACCGAGGATGGGGCACTATTCCTCCCACTGACACCAACAATGAGGCACTATTCCTCCCACTGACACCAACAATGGGGCACTATTCCTCCCACGGACACCAATGATGGGGCACTATTCCTCCCACTGACACCGAGGATGGGGCACTATTCCTCCCACTGACACCAACAATGGGGCACTATTCCTTCCACTGACACCAATGATGGAGCTCTATTCCTCTAATACCAAAGATGTATTGTTTGCTCCCACAGATACCAGGACAATCTCTACTTCCAATGGCCACAGCCAGGCTCCCCTAAAGTCTGAAGGACAGTAAACTGGTCCTTTGGTTAGAAAGTTTGGAGACCCCTGCCCTAGACCCAAAGGAACAATTAACCCTCGCAGTTCAAGTGCAGCCCCACTGCAAGGAATCATTTTTCAGTTGGTTAAATACGTAAAAATCAGTCTTTTGTTACCCTGCAAAGCATCAACTGGGGAGGAAGATCACTGCTACAGTGCGCAGGAGGGAGCAATGGTTTATTATTGTCCAATCAGTAGGCAAGGGGCGTGATCTTCACCACGCTTTTTTGCGACAGTAGAGAGTTCCAAGATCTGGCTATGCTATCTACATATTTTAAATCCTTTGGTTGGTATACCAGCCCCCTATGTGTGGATTTCTAAATGTGTATTTAACTGTTTGCTTCATTTAAATAAATTTAAAATAGACTTACAACAAGGCCAGTCCCAGGTAATTTGCTGTACTGCCCCAGTACATTGGATTTTCCATGACATTAAAGGGGAAGCCGGTGGCTTTCTTATCCATTAAGATTCCAAAGTAGTCTCCTGAAACCAGACAAGAAAAAAATGTTTAGACCTCACGGTTCAAAATGCATGAATGTAAAAGTGATCGGTCTTACCCAAAGCAACCTCTTTTCATCTGCCAATATTCAACATGAGAGCAACTCAAATAAAATCCATTACTTACCATGGAGAAGATTACTCTGGAACAATAGCTATTTTGTTTTGCCTTAACAAGAACCAGTCACAATTGGGTTTATGCAAGAATCTGAACAGTCAGCCTTTAGGGCCAATACACATTAGAACGTAGAGGAAACTTAGCACATTTGGGGGCCACCAAACTGCAGTACCATGCAGTTTGGTGTGGTTCATTCATTTAGAATTGCCTCTTTTTATTTTGCAGTGGGAATACACCGGGTTATGTTACTGGTAGTTCTACCTGTTCCGATCTTTGGAGTGCAACTATGTGTTTATTGAAGTTCCTGTTTCATAATATCTGGCCTCCTGAGAATTTAGAGCATGCTTGCATATGTCTGTCATGCCTCTGATGATGACGATTTATGATGAAACACGTAAGAGGGACCTTTGACGTATGATGTAAGCACGCAGGACGCCGTGGCCATCTTGAGAGAATGTTTTGATGCGCATTTTAATCATCTTCTACAGGTGAGCATAAAATTGTCCAAAATAACTTGGTATGCTGGAGCCTTAAGAGTTCCCTTCACTGGAACTAAGGGGCCAAGTCCAAACCCCGAAAAACAACCCCACACCATAATCCCCCTCCATCAAATGATTTGGACCAGTGAACAAAGCAAGGTCCATTAAGACATGAATGAGCGGGTTTGGGGTGGAGGAACTTGATTCAATCCAATAGAACACCTTTGGGATAAATTCGAGCAGAGACTGCAGAGACTGCAAGCCAGGCCTTCTCATGCCTGACTTCACAAATGCGCTTCTGGAAGAATGGTCAAACATTCCCATAGACACACTCCTAAACCTTGTGGACAGCCTTCCCAGAAGAGTTGAAGTTTTTATAGCTGCAAAGGGTGGGCCAACTCAATATTGAACCCTACGGACTAAGACTGGGATGCCATTAAAGTTCATGTGCGTGTAAAGGCAGGATTCACAATACTTTTGACGATATAATGTATATTCAAGTGAATGGGCTGGCCCTGTGCGACAAGCAAAGTCACAAGCAAGTCCTGACCTCACCCCAATAGAACACCTTTGAGATGAATTAGAGCGGAGACTGCGAGCCAAGACTTCAAACATTCCCATAGACACACTCCTAAACCTTGTCGACAGCCTTACCAGAAGAGTTGAAGCTGTTATGCCGCGTACACACGAGCGGAATTTCCGACAGAAAGAGTCCGATTGGAGCTTTTCATCGTATATTCCGACCGTGTGTATGCCCCATTGGACTTTTTCTGTCGAAAATTCAGACAGTTTTAGATAGAGAACATGTTCTATATTTTTCCGACGGAACTAATTACTATCGGGAAAAACGCTAGTCTGTATGCTGATCCAACGCACCAAAAACTACGCATGCTCTGAAGCAAGTACGAGACGCAAGCTATTGGCTACTGGCTATTGAACTTCCTTTTTCTAGTCGCGTCGTATGTCACCGCGTTCTGGACGGTTGGAATTTGGTGCGACCGTGTGTATGCAAGACAGCTTGAGCAGAATTCCGTCGGAAAAAGCTTCAGAGTTTATTCCGACGGCAAAACCGGTCGTATGTACAGGGCATTATAGTTGCAAAGGGTGGGACAACTCAATATTGAACCCTATGGACTAAGACTGGGGTGCCATTAAATGTCATGTGCTTGTAAAGGCAGGCGTCCCAATACTTTTGACAATATAGTATACCTTAACAAGGTAAATGCTTTCTGGGGTTTGCCGATGGTATCGAGGAGAATACTGATGTTATGGTGGCATCTACCGGAGCCACGCTGTGTTTAAAGGGATCAGTGGTTATCGCTTGGATTCCTGGTGATGTTTGGTTGTCATAAGGTGCTAAGGACTGCTCTATACTTTGAGGGTCTACCGCTTCTGGTAAGGATATTGGCCTCATCAGTGTGGTGTCGTGTGAATCTACTTTTTTCACTGAAGCTGGTGCAGGGATTTTCACCTTCTATCAATTTCATCTTATGGACTTTTGTTGAATTTATTACAATTTACTTGAGCACTGAATTTTTATCTTATCAAATTTGCAACAAAAAGGCCATTCGGGCTGTCAAAACCAGAAGGCAAAGAAGAAAACCCACAATCCAGTGTGATATGGCTCGAAATGCTCATACATTGCAGGTTTATCTATAAAATACTTTGATATACTGCCTAATTTAGTCTAAAGAGGACTTCCAGGTAGGGATACTTTATACATAGCTACATTGATCCAGCTTGGACCAATGTACCTATGTACTGTATACATATATGTAGCCCAAAACAATGAAAATATTACCACTTAAATGCCCCCCCCCCCCCACAAACCTGTGTCAGTTGGACCAGCATGTGAAAAGGCTGGTGCAAGACAGACAGAATTGGCTTGTCAAGCTCCAGTAGACTTTGAGAAAATGGTGGCTGCAACACCAACTCCTTGTAGCATAAATGTGAATGAGATGTGTAAGAGTTAAAAGATGGCTTCAGCTCCTGTTCTCCACCCCTAGAGAATTTTACAGACGCGTTTCGTCCTTTTCAGGGCTTAATCATAGTGGCCTACGTACTGTATATACCACACCTGGCCGGGCCCCCGGAAGCTGGAAATCACTGAGATGAACATGAACACCACTACTCCAGCGATCTCCACTTGCATCTGGGTCCTGTGCTGAGCGTCTGGCCTGCTGCATTATGAGCACAGGAGGTCGGCTGCTTGACACATTGGGCCATTCAGAGGCTGCTTTAAATTTTCTGAATGAATGCAAAGTGTTCTCTGATTGGATGAGGTGGAGATTGTGACATCACTGCCCTGCCTCTCCACCTCATGCAATCAGAAAAGACTTTGCATTCATTTAGAAAATGTAAAGCATTCTCTGGCTGGCGTTTGTGACAAGCAGTTGACTTCCTGTGCTCATAATGCGGCAGGCCAGACGCTCAGCACAGGACCCAGAAGCAAGTGGAGAGTAGTGGTGTCTACTCCAGTGATTTCCATCTTCCAGAAGGATCGGCCAGGTATGGTATATACAGTATGTAAAGGCCACCACGATTAAGCCCCGAAAAGGGCAAAACGCATCTGAGGAGTTCTCTACGGGTGGAGAACCAGCGCTGAAGCCATCTTTTACCTTTTACCCATCCCATTCACATTTATGCAACAAGGAGTCAGTGTTGTAGCTACCATTTTAGTAAAGTCTACTACAAAGCATTCTCAGAATGTTGCCTGTGCCAAGCGTCGTGTATTCAGAATGCTTTAGGCCAGCCTCTCAGCACGGGACCTGGAAGCAAGTGGAGATAATTGGAGTAGTAGTACTTCAGTGATTTCCAACTGCTAGGGACTTCAGCCAGGTATGGAACATACGTTGGTCCAAGCTGGTACAAGTGATCTTGCCATGAAGGTCATTGTTAGGTACTTCCTCTTATGGGGAGACAACCGTCTCCCAGTTGTGCTCCTGCGTTGCCACCCTTTCAAAGACTACAAGTGGCCATGTGACACATGCTGTGAGCTTATGGTCCACTGCTCATCCAGTTTAGGGTCTACATCAGTTTAGGGACTTTAGCCCAAAAATACATAAATGTATTCTCAAGCAGCAGCAGCAGCAAAAATAAATAAACAGACACAAAAAAAAAAAAAAAAAAAAAAAAAAAAAAATCAACTTACAGTAGGTTCCATAATTTCAATTCAGTGTTGTTAAGATATCAAAACAAAAAAGGGCAATTAAGGGAAAGGTTACATGAAATAAAAAATCCTTTAAGAAGTGTACATTTTTACTGCACAAAATGTCACAGGTCTAAATATACACATTATGGTGCTAAAATGGTAATGGTAATCTGTGGCAAAGTGCGCTCTAATGAACGGAGCAAATTATCCTGCTGTTGCTGGCTGCATCGCGGCAGCGTCATGTGCGTTAGTAACGAGATGGATGGTCTGGTCTCCCTGCGTGGCCTGATATTTATATGTGTATGATGTATAATGTATTCTAATTGGCAATGTACTCTCGTACGTACTTCCGCCCTTGTTATGAAGCCAACTGATGTGCAGTAATAAAGCAGATTAATAAGCGTGCAATTGCTCATTAATTCATCCTGGATACGGTGTGGCTGGAGGAATGCTAGCAAGTTAGAAAAACTTACTTATGTTCGTGTTATTTAATCTAAATGAAATACAGCATGCTGCGGCTGAGATTGTTGCTGAAAGGCTCACTAAAATTATAAATCAAAGACCCGATCCCCCCCTCCCGCTGTGATCAAATTTGTAAGTAATGTATCTTAGGGGCAGACAAATGTGTATTCTTGCATTAGAAAAAAAAAAAAAAACACTGTCCCAGGCTCAGGACATTTAAACTCCTATGACTCGGAGTTGGGCTTTAAACCTGAACTCCAGACAGATGATTCAAAAGTTACAATTTCATTAAGGCCCCGTTCACAGCATTGCGTAGTGGGAATGAGGGTTCCCTGCTTCGGGATTCTGTTAAGGGGTTTGCTTGCGACTTTGCTTGTCGCACAGGGCCAGCCCATTCACTTGAATATACACTATATCGTCAAAAGTATTGTGAATCCTGCCTTTACACGCACATGAACTTTAATGGCATCCCAGTCTTAGTCCGTAGGGTTCAATATTGAGTTGGCCCACCCTTTGCAGCTATAAAAACTTCAACTCTTCTGGGAAGGCTGTCCACAAGGTTTAGGAGTGTGTCTATGGGAATGTTTGACCATTCTTCCAGAATTGCATTTGTGAGGTCAGGCATGAGAAGGCCTGGCTTGCAGACTCTGCTCGAATTTATCCCAAAGGTGTTCTATTGAATTGAGGTGCAAGCCAATCAAGTTCCTCCACCCCAAACTCGCTCATCCATGTCTTTATGGACCTTGCTTTGTGCATTGGTGCACAGTCATGTTGGAACAGGAAGGGGTCATCCCCAAATTGTTCCCACAAAGTTGGGAGCATGAAATTGTCTTGTATGCTGATGCCTTAAGGTTCCCTTCACTGGAACTAAGGGGCCAAGCCCCATCCTCGAGAAACAACCCCACGTCATAATTAGGGTTGTCACCTTTTCTTAAAGGCCAAACCTGAACACTTTAGGGGCGCATGGCATGGCATGGCACCCCAGCCGCTGTACGATTTTGCCGCGATTGTCACCTGAAAGAAGCTTTGCGATTGGCGTGCCATTACCCCATCCCCTCCTATTACAAATCCTCCTCCCCCCAATACCCCCATGGGACCCGGACAGCAGGGGGATCAGAGGGGGAGGGGGGGGGCAATTACAGAGGAGTCAAAACATAAGGGAGAGAAAGAGGTGCCAGGTAGCTGCTGGTGCGGTAGTTTTTAATAAACGTAACATTTAAAAACAATCCACTCACTCTCCATGTCAGAGCTGTAGGCATGTCAGTCTGTGAAGTCCGCTGCCCCATTCTCCCCTCCGATCCACGCTGCTGTGGAAAGCCGTGTGAACCTAGCCTTAGATTTAGGATTCAGGTACCAGGAAGAGAGTGGGTCCAGCAATAATTGGTCCTTACATTGTTGTATTGTACAGTTTTATTTTATTTTTGTTACTGTTTATTGCTGCTGCTGTATTTCGTTGTTGTTGCCTAGTTGGGTGTATAACCCAAATAAAATCTTCTTCAGCCTTGGTGTGTCAGAGGATGTGGCATTGCCGGAAGGGCCCATTCTTTCTCACAAACAGTCTTCAAATCTTGAAGGTTCTGTGGGCCTCTTCTATGAACTTCAATCTTTAGTTCTTTCAATAGATTTTCTATTGGATTCAATTCAGGTGATTGGCTGGGCCATTCTAGCAGCTTTATTTTCTTTCTTTCAAACCAATTGAGAGTTTCCTTGGCTTTGTGTTTGGGATCATTATCTCGCTGAAATTTCCACCCTCGTTTCATCTTCATCATCCTGGTAGATGGCAGCAGATTTTTATCAAGAATGTCTTGGTACATTTTTACATTCATCCTTCCTTCAACGACATGAAGTTTTCCAGTACCATATGCTAAAAAACAGCCCCACACCATGATGTTCCCACCTCCAAACTTCACTGTTGGTATTGGGGTGTTTTTGGGGTGATGTGCCATTTGACCTCCAAACATGGTGTGTATTATGGCACCCAAATAGTTCAATTTTGGTCACACCTGGCCAGACTATATTCTCCCAGTATTTCACAGGCTTGTCTAAATGTTGTGCAGCAAACTTTAAACAAGCTTCAACATGCTTTTGCTTCAGCAATGGAGTCTTTGCTGTTGAGTATTCATACAAGGCCGTGGCGGTGGAGTGCATTACTTATTGTTTTCTTTAAAACAATTGTACCTGCCAATTCCAGGTCTTTCTGAAGCTCTCCACAAATGCTCCTTGGCTCTTGGACAACTCTTCTGATAATTCTTTTCATTCCTCTGTCAGAAATCTTGCGAGGAGCACCTGGTCGTGGCTGGTTTATGGTGAAATGATGTTCTTTCCACTTTCAGATTATGGCCTCAACAGTGCTCACTGGAACATGTAGAAGTTTAGAAATCATTCCATAGCAAATGCCATCAGTATGTTTTGCAACAAAAAGGTTGCAAAGGTCTTGAGAGAGCTCTTTGCTTTTACCATTCATGAGATGTTTCTTGTGTGACACCTTGGTAGAGACACCTTTTTATAGGCCATTAGTTGAGACCGAACCAGCTGATATTCATTTACACTGAAAAGGGGCAGGATTGCTTTTTAATTACTAATTCAGAATAGATTTAGTAGAAGCACCCTTTTGATCTAATACAGCCATGAGTCTTTTTGGGAAAGATGCAACAAGTTTTTCACACCTGGATTTGGGGATCCTCTGCCATTCCTCCTTGCAGATCCTCTCCAGTTCTGTCAGGTTGGATGGTAAACATTGGTGGACAGCCATTTTTAGTTCTCTCCATTGATGCTCAATTGGGTTTAAGTCAGGGCTCTGGCTGGGCCATTCAAGAACAGTCACTGAGTTGTTGTGAAGCCACTCCATTATTTTAGCTGTGTGCTTAGGGTCATTGTCTTGTTGAAAGGTAAACCTTCGGCCCAGTCCGAGGTCCTGAGCACTCTGGAGAAGGTTTTAGTCCAGGATATCCCTGTACTTGGCCGCATTCATCTTTCCCTCGATTGCAACCAGTCGTCCTGTCCCTGCAGCTGAAAAACACCCCCACAGCATGATGCTGCCACCACCATGCTTCACTGTTGGGACTGTATTGGACAGGTGATGAGCAGTGCTTGGTTTTCTCCACACATACCGCTTAGAATTAAGGCCAAGAAGTTCTATCTTGGTCTCATCAGACCAGAGAATCTTATTTCTCACCATCTTGGGAGTCCTTCAGGTGTTTTTTAGCAAACTCCATGCAGGCATTCATGTGTCTTGCACTGAGGAGAGGCTTCCGTCGGGCCACTCTGCCATAAAGCCCCGACTGGTGGAGGGTTGCAGTGATGGTTGACTTTCTACAACTTTCTCCCATCTCCCGACTGCATCTCTGGAGCTCAGCCACAGTGATCTTTGGGTTCTTCTTTACCTCTCTCACCAAGGCTCTTCTCCCCCGCTCAGTTTGGCCAGACGGCCAGCTCTAGGAAGGGTTCTGGTCGTCCCAAACGTCTTCCATTTAAGGATTATGGAGGCCACTGTGCTCTTAGGAACCTTAAGTGCAGCAGAAATTTTTTTGTAACTTTGGCCAGATCTGTGCCTTGCCACAGTTCTGTCTCTGAGCTCTTCAGGCAGTTCCTTTGACCTCATGATTCTCATTTGCTCTGACATGCACTGTGAGCTATAAGGTCTTATATAGACAGGTGTGTGGCTTTCCTAATCAAGTCCAATCAGTATAATCAAACACAGCTGGACTCAAATGAAGGCGTAGAACCATCTCAAGGATGAGCAGAGGAAATGGACAGCACCTGAGTTAAATATATGAGTGTCACAGCAAAGGGTCTAAATACTTAGGACCATGTGATATTTCAGTTTTTCTTTTTTAATAAATCTGCAAAAATGTCAACAATTCTGTGTTTTTCTGTCAATATGGGGTGCTGTGTGTACATTAATGAGGAAAAAAATGAACTTAAATGATTTTAGAAAATGGCTGCAATATAACAAACAGTGAAAAATGTAAGGGGGTCTGAATACTTTCCGTCCCCACTGTACACACACTTTGTAGTGTTCTGGTACATCACACTAGTACTGTATATGCCTTAAAGCAGTTCAGCTGAGTGCAGAATTCAAAACATTCTGACCATATACCAAGCAGTGTAAGCGGTAAATGTTGAATTGAATTAAATGTCTGAATTGAGTTAACATAACCGCATCTTTCTGTTTTCAAAGCATTATGTCTGAGCTACAGATGCGTGCCATATGTGTGCAGTCATCACCTTTTCTTCATGTTGGCCGCGCTCAGTCTGTTTGACGTCAATGATATAAAGGTAACGATGTATGTGCTTATTCTGACCCTCCAGTGTAAAAAAAATCTGCTGGATTTATCCTGTACAGACTCATAAAGGAGTATTCCACCTGCTGAACACGTTACAATCCCTGCCACAAACTACCGTATTTATCGGCGTATAACACGAGCCGGCGTATAACACGCACCCCAAGTTTAGGAGGGATTTTTAAGGAAAAAACTTTTAGGAGGGAAGTTTAAGAAAAAAACTTACATTTAAATGCCCATCAATGGAGCCTCATCAGTGTCCATCTGTAGCCTTGTCCCTCATTGCAGCCTTGTCAGTGTCCCTCATTGCAGCCTTGTCAGTGTCCCTCATTGCAGCCTTGTCAGTGTCCCTCATTGCAGCCTTGTCCCCCATTGCAGCCTTGTCAGTGTCCATCTGTAGTCCCTCATTGCAGCTGTGTCCCTCATTGGAGCCTTGTCAGTGTCCCCCATTGCAGCCTTGTCAGTGTCCCTCATTGCAGCCTTGTCCCCCATTGCAGCCTTCTCAGTGTCCATCTGTAGTCTCTCATTGCAGCTGTGTGCCTCATTGCAGCCTTGTCAGTGTCCATCTGCCTTGCACTGTGTTTGCAATGGCGTTTAAAAATGGCGCCGCCGTTCTCGGCCGCTTTCGGCCATTCTCGGCGGCTCTCGGCCATTCTCGGCGGCTTTCGGACGCACTCGGCTTTCGCCGGCTCACGCGGGACTGCGAGAGCCGCAGAGAATGGCCGAAAGCGGCCGAGAATGGCCGAAAGCCGCCGAGAGCCGCCAAAAGGCTCACAATCGGCGGGGGATCGGCGTATGACACGCACCCACGATTTTCCCCTGATTTTATGATTTCTTATCACTGGAGAATTTGGTTTATTAAGGGTACCCATACATGATGTAAGGTCACCGAATCTAGCTGGACTGGGTGATGAGCACACATTTTGGGAGACTTCCAAGCCTGACACCTAGCTCCTACTCTAATGGATGAGGGGTTGTAGTCAACTGGGTATGTAGGCAGGTGCAGTCTACTTGTCTACTTTCTCCACTGCAGGTGGCGCTCTCCCGCAGCGGCACTGTTGTTGAAGAAGGAAGTCAAGGGGAACAGGCTTCCTCTATGGCAGTGGTTTTCAACCCACTAACAGGTCAGATGTTAAGTATTACCTTGGGGAGATGCAGACTAGAATACTGCAATCACTGAGCAGCAATATGATATCACCTGTGATGTATTTCAGTTATCTTGCAAATCTGGCCTGTTAGTGGGTCCTGAGGACAGGAGTGGAGGACCACTGCTCTATGGTCTCCTGGGTCCCTGGGGAAGCTATCCTATTGGATGCCGCAACCATGTAAATTTAGCAACCATCTTGGGCCAGGCAGAGCCTATTTTAAGAGGAAGTCCAGCCTGGGTGAAAAAAAGTCAAATACTGTAGCCGCTGGCTTTTAAGATTAGGGCACTTACCTGTCCAGGGAGCCCACTATGTTGGCACCCCAGCTGATCTTTGGATTGAATCACGGTGCTGCCGCCGCCATTCCTGGTAAGGAAACCATTCAGTGAAGACTTTTGGCTTCACTCCTGGTTCTCTACTGTGCATGCCCGCTGCGCTTTCTAACTGTCCCGGTGGTGGGGGAAAGAGGAGGAGGGGGGCCGAACTTACGGGAGATCGGCCGTGGCCCATCCCTGGAAGTGGGGAAGGGGACCTGTCAAAAATGTGGCACCGGAGGGGGGAGGAAACATATAAGTGAGAGGTCAACTTTTGGGTGCAACTTCGCTTTAAGGCCTGGCTCCCAAGTTTGGCGCACATTTCGCAAGTGGGCAGTGTAGAGTGAAGTACCCCACCTGTTAGGGACAGTGTAAGCGGTAGGGAAAGGCTCCTGATGAGGAGGGAAAGCATAGGGCCTGGACATCATCCCAATTGGGCACGAGATGGCCAGGCCGCATTCTGCTCTCTTTACAGATGCTGTCAGTCTGGCTGGTCTAGGCGAACATCAAGCAATCCCTGGGATGGCCCCAACCCCCCCTCCAGCTGTACATGTTTACCTATGAGACTGTGTAGAAGGGAGTGTGTTCATTCTCTCCACTCGGGTCTCAAATTACACTCAGCTTTATGCTCAATGCTGTTCACTATGTGACTTCAGATCCCCACCCCCTGCCTTCTGGAGCTCAAAAATGCTGTGTAAAATGTGCACTCTGGAGGCTGTAGAGCAGAGAGGACTGTAGATAAACAGTGCCTCCTATCAGTGCCTCCTATCAATGCCCATCAGTGCAGCCTCATCAGTGCCTCCTCATTAGTACCCACCAGTCCCGCCTCCTTAGTGCCACCTATCAGTGCTGCCTCATCAGTGCATCCTATCAGTGCCCATCAGTGCAGCCTCACCAGCGCACATCAGTGAAGGAGAAAAATTACCTGTTTGCTAAATGTTAAAATATGAAACTTTTAGAAAAAAATGATAAAAATGTAATTTGAGTATAGTGTTGCATGACTGCGCAATAGTCATTCAAAGCGCTGAAAGCTGAAAATTGGCCTGGGCAGGAAGGAATAACAGGGCCAATCACAGCCCATCTGTACCATGTGATGACCTGTGGCCAATCACAGCTAATCACAACACTGCACACAAAATGACTCTATTTCATTCAGTAAAAATGTTTGTTTATAGCAGTGAAATTCACTGCTATAAGCAATCATAGTGTGTAAAAAAAAAAATTACTTCTCCAGAGTAGTACAGTGTTATTATGGTAACACTGTATTAACCCGGTCACAGTATTTTTAAAGAAAATTAAAAAAAAAAAAAAAAAAAGAGAAAATTTAAATATTTACAGACATTGAAAAAAAATGTTAAAACAAAATGTTAATTTTTTATTTAGTTTTATTCAATTTTTTTTTTTTTTACATACTGTCACCAGTCAGTGTCCCTGCTCACTGCTGCACCAGTTATATGATGATGCTTTTCTGCACTGGTGACAACATTTTCTTTTGTGAAAACAAAAAACTTTTTTTTTTTTACAAATTCTTCATTTTCCAAAAGATTATGACAAAAATTTACAACTTCAAAAATCACACCATGCCTTCTACTAAATATCTTGGACTGTCTACTTTCCAAAAAGGGGTCATTTGAGGGATATTTGTACTTTTTTGACATTTTCGGGTCTCAAGAAATGAGATAGACAGTACATCAGGATTGATCAATCTTCAGATATATATATATATAGATATCTATACCCCAAAGATTGTGGACTCTATACCTACAGACTAAATAATATGCACCGATTTAGGTTATTTTCAAAGAAATATAGCAGAATAAATTTATAAAAAGAAAGTTTATTTATTTGCAGAATGTTATAACTGAAACTAAGAAAAACACAAATGTTCAGCTTTTCATTTATTTAGCAAAAAATTAAAAAATATCACATGAGTACAGCGTTGCATGATTGCGAAATTGTCATTCAAAGAGCGACAGTGCTGAAAGCTAAAAATTGGCCTGGGCAGAAAAGCGGTGAAAGTGATCGGTATTGAAGTGGTTAAACTACAGTTTGAACTGACAGAACTCACTAAAAAAACGCATCTACCACATAAGCTAAACATTCCCCAGATCACAACCTTTATTAAAGTGGATGTAAACCCTCTCCTATACCCAGTGAAGTGAACAGCCTCAGATGATACACAAGGATGAAACAAATATCCCTATATAAGTTTTACATGTTTATCTGCTGTCACCCCCTTTCTACACTCTTTCGAAAGTGCAGATCGTGTTAGAAACCCTTCTTTCTGTTACAGCAGTGGGTGTGGACTCTGGATTTGCACTGTGTGAGAGCTGATTGGCAGAAAGGCACCCCCCCCCCCTTCACTTAGGCAGAGGAATGAAAAAACATGCAGAGCTGTACCCTGAATAGATAAGCTCTCTGCTTTTCTCCCTCTAAGCTCCCTCCCCAACACTAATTTTAAAGCTACCGTTATCTCACAAGTCCGAACTTGTCAGAAGTGACTTATGCTGATAACAGAGGAATGGAGCACCAGAGAGAAACGGCACTGAGAGCTTTGGAGAGAGGTAATTAAACACTACAGGTATATGTGTTTAGGTCCAGTTTCATGAATGGGATTTACAACCACTTTAAAATGAACATTTGATGATCCTGTTTCCGATGGGGATTACAAGTAGCGATTTGAAGACCCTCTACACAAGCATGGTCCTGAGAAATGCCACACAGCCATCGCTGGAATGCATGTAGAAAAGAATTGGCTGCAAAGATGCTGCAGGAGGTCAGCAGCGTTGAGATGTAACAAAGTTTCGATGAAAAAAGCTGAAAATATTATTTTCTAAGAGGAAAAAAGGAAATGTGCAGGATACACTGGGGTTGATTTACTAAAACTGGAGAGTGCAAAATCTGGTGCAGCTCTGCATAGAAACCAATCAGCTTCCAGTTTTTTTTTTTTTTGGCAAAGCTTCATTGAACAAGCAGAAGTTAGAAGCTGATTGGCTACCATGCATAGCTGCACCAGTTATAGTAAATCAACCCCATTGTGCTTAACAAATTAAATATCATCCATTCACAGTTTTACCACTTCAGCCCCGGAAGATTTGGCTGCTCAATGACCACAGCATTTTTTGCGATACGGCACTGTGTCGCTTTAACCGACAATTGTGCGGTCGTGCGACGATGTACCCAAACAAAATCGACGTCCTTTTTTTCTACAAATAGAGCTTTCTTTTGGTGGTATTTGATCATCTCTGCGGTTTTTATTTTTTGCGCTATAGACAAAAAAAGAGCAACAATTTTGAAAAAAAACACAATATTTTGTACTTTTTGCTATAATAAATATCCCTAATTTTTTTCAGAAAAATTTTTTTCTCAGTTTAGGCCGATATGTATTCTTTTACATATTTTTGGTAATAAAAATCGCAATAAGAATATATTAATTGGTTTGCGCAAAAGTTATAACAAAATAGGGGATAGATTTATGGCATTTTTATTTATTTATTTACTAGTAATGGCGGCGATCTGTGATTTTTATTGTGACTGCGACATTATGGCGGACACATCAGAAATTTTTGGGACGATTGACTATTATACAGCGATCAGTGCTATAAAAATGCACTGATTACTGTATAAATGTCACTGGCAGGGAAGGGGTTAACACTAGGGGGCGATCAGTCAAGGGGTTAACTGTGCTCCCTGACTGTGTGTTATAACTGTAGGGGGAGGGGACTGACTAGAGGGGACGATAGATCATGGTTCCTAGCCATTAGCAACTCATCTGTCTCTTCAGGGCTGCTGTTAGAAATTATGGGGCCCCATACAGCCTTCCTGACGGGGCCCCCCAGGGTGCAATGGAAGAGCGGCACTGACTTTATCCACCTACAGCCCAAAAATGAAAAAAAGCCCCTCTTCTGTTCCCATGTCCTAGGCCCCTCTATTGACTTGATGGGGCCAAGAGAAATGTAATTTAAGCTCTGGTAAGCAAATAAGAGTGGAGGTGTTGTCTAGTAAAATCAATTTATTCATTTAGAAATTAACAATAAAGATACCTGGGCCCCCCTGTTTAGCTGATGGGGCCTGGGCCCAGTGCAATAGGACCGGTTGTACTGCCTTATCAGCGGCCCTGGAGGCCGTCATATGATTATTATTATTGTACAGGATTTATATAGCGTTACAATATAAAGGGGGACAATACACCAACATTACATTTCAGAACAAGAGGGTTAAAAGGGCCCTGCTCCTGAGAGCTTACAATCTAAGAGAGAGGGGCTGGTGAAACAAAAAAGGTATTGATTCTGAGGGATGAAATGATGAGGGAAATAGAAGATTCGGTTGTTAGCTGGAGGCAGGATAGGCCTCCCTGAAGAGATGAGTTTTCAGAAAGATTGAGTTTGAGGATGTGGTGTGACATCCATGCTGATATGTCAGTTAGTAATGGAGAGGAGACTGAAGGACTGAGGTGAGGAGTAGACAGATAGATTTGTGTGGATACTGGAAGCTATGGGAGTTTATTAAGGGAGGGAGGAGGTGTAAATGGAGAAGAGAAGGGGTCCTGAAGACAGAACCTTGAGGTACCCCTACAGAAGGAGGAAGTGGAGAGGAGGAAACCCTTTGGGCTCCTTCTGCTCATTTCGTGTCAGCAGAAGTTTGAATTTTGTTATGAAGTCTCGCTGAGGAGCTTTGGAGATCTCAGTACCATCCCCACTTTATCGGAAACATCTGACTCATTTAATGTGCCCTGCAAGGTTTCTCTATATACAGGCTTCCCATGATCCTCTGTAGTGGGGGGATCGTGGGCTTCTGGTAGGCAGTAACCCCTTACTTACTGGTGGTGGATTTCCTCATAAGTTTTTTCTACTATTTGCAAAAGTGGCACCATGTATGGTTGGACTTTTTAATCACGGGGGGGCAACGCCATTCAGGCCCTTTTGGACACTCACTGTGGTTTCACTTAATTTTTGTTTATGATACTGTCACTAGGATTATTGGTGTATTATTCCCACATGATCAGGTGGGGTTATCTTATATTTAATTGTTTATAATTTCTTAAGCATATTTTGTATTCATATTCATTCACCAGGCATATGACCGTTCTTATGATTGGTCAGTGTATGAGAACACAATCTAATTTCATGTATAGCGCGATTCTAGGTTTTTTCATTTTTGTGCACTGTGTTTATGTTATACAGGAGAATTGCTGCTGTTTTTCACGTCTTTATCCATTTGTTAATATTGAATGGGTTTTATTTTCTTTTTCTTGCCTTACCCTAGCGCAGTTTGAGTTTCCTTTTCTCCTCATAACCAAGTAGCCACGTGACTAGCTGAAGGGGAGACCATGTTGGCTGTGGATGGGGTTTTTTTTTTTACAGGTTGGTTTTGTAAGCAGTGGTGTCACTACAGGGGCGGAGGGCTACTGTGCTTAAAAATCTCGGGAGTCTAGTATTTTCCTGCCCCTGCCTAATGCAGCTCAAAGTGCACACAAGGAGGAGTCCATGCCCCAATACTTGCAGAGAACATAGGGCTGGTGTTCTGCCGAGAAAGTTCCCCTCGGCGGATAATGACCCCCCTGTACTGCGCAGGCGCAGCGCTTGCGCAGTATGAACAACAAGGGAACCTCCGAAAATCTCCGAAGCTGAACGACTGTGAGTAAGCTGTAGACGGCGCCTGCGCAATGAGCAGGACATTGTGCGCGACGCTGCCGCACGCTCCCGATGCTCGTGCTACTCTGCAAGGGGCGGGTGTATTACTGTCATATCGTGGTAAGAGGCGGATGCTACAGAAGAGGTTGAATATTAAATGAAAGGGCAGAGCTGTTTGCACGAGCATCGGGAGTGTGCGGCATTGTCTGCTAGCATCGGGAGCATCTGTTAGAATGTGGTGTTCATTGCGCAGGCGCGTGGTGTTCATTGCGCAGTCGCGGTGTACAGCTGACCCACAGCTGTGTATGTTCGGCTATTTTTGGCAGCTCTCCGCCGGGGGAACTTTTTCGGCAAGCTTCATACTGCGCAAGCGCTGTGGGGGAACTTTTTCGGCAAGCTTCGTACTGCGCACTGTACCCTCCTGCCTTCCCTTCACCTTCCCGCCCACCCTGTACTGTACCCTTCTGCCCATCCTGAACTGTACCCTCCTGCCCGTCCTGCACTGTACCCTCCTGCCCTGTACCCTCCTGCCCGTCCTGCACTGTACCCGCCTGCCTTCTCTGCACTGTACCCTCCTGCCTTCTCTGCACTGTACCCTCCTGCCTTCTCTGCACTGTTCCCCTTCTGCCTGCCCTGCACTGTACCCTGCTGCCAACCCTGTACTGTACCCTCCTACCCACCCTGTACTGTAACCTCCTGCCCACTCTGTACTGTCCCCACCTGCCCACAATGTACTGGCTTTGTGAGAAATGCTTTATATTTGGCTTTGTGAGTACTGCAAAGCCAGTTATAAAGCATTTTTCACGAAGCCAGTTACAAAGTATTTCTCACTAAGCCAGATATAATGCATTTCTTACAAAGTCAGTTATAAAAGAGTACTGCTTTATATCTGGCTTTGTGAGAAATGCTTTATAACTGGCTGCGCTATACACGGTTATAACATTCCAAAACTGTGTATAAACAATAGAAGAAAAAGAATCAACAAATAATACTGTTCAATAAATTTGAATGCAAATATTAATAAAGTGAATAGTGCTTAAAGTGCATATACTGTATTTTAAACATATGTTTACTCATTCAAGTGCATCAATAATAGTAATTCATCAATGAAGTCCATTCAAGGTATGCAGTGAGTCAAATTCTTGTGATGGTGCTCCAAACTCTTCAATGTGACAGCACACGTGTGCCCCCCCCCCCCCACAATATTTTATATATATACATACACATACATACACTATATACATGTGTATGCCCACCCAAGCGTATGACTTTCTTTACATCACTGCTATGGGCTCTAGCCCCAGATCTTTTGTAGACCTAGCAACGCCCCTGGTGAAAAGAAATGATAAATATTTTGTTTGGGGACAGCGTTGCATGACCGCGCAATCGTCACTTAAAGTGCAACAGCGCTGAAAGCTGACAACTGGCCTGGGCAGGAAGGGGGTGAAAGTTCCCAGTAGGTAAGTGGTTACATTTACCTTAAAAGCAATAGCAATTTGAATTTTTATATGTGACTGTAGCTTTCTGAATTTACTTTCCTAAAGCACTTCATGAATTTGAAGTCACATCCATTTCTGAGTTACATGCACCATTTCACAGAATGCTTTCCAGGAACCAAACTATTATAGGCAAATCTCAAAACTGTACAATAGAATAAATGTTACAGTCATCTGCTTTTTCCATCTGTTATGCGTCACTGTCATTTTGGAGAAAAATAAGGATATAGATAATCTCACTAGAAATATCTGTCCCTTCCGGCTTGCTCATCTCCCATATTTGGTATAGGAAAGAAAGAGGGAGCCATAAACATAATATAAGTCCAATAAATCTTTATTTCTCACAAGAACAATCCAATGCGTTTCAGGGGGCTCAATGTCCCCCCCCTCTTCATCAGGGCTTAGATGCTGATAGTAAATAGGGAGAATATTGGACGACAGATTGTAAAATAAAAAGCATAGACTTGTGCTCGGTCACGCTTTTTTTTTTGTGACCTCTGGTTGTGTGAAATAAAAATTTGCTGGATTTAAAATAAATAATCTTAAGAAAAAGTGTGCAGCGCCAAAAAGTAAATGAACAGCGATGAGATGGGCATACTGTGTTATAAATGGACAGCACATTGAAATAAAGTCCAAAAAAGTGTTAAAGTGAAAAAATGCTAAAGTGAAAAACAAAAAAACAATGTGGTGCGCCGTGATCGGCACATCGGCACCACTGTCATTCTACCACACAGCCACTGATGTGAACAGGCCCTTATTCTCGCCACATTCTTTAGACTACTAAAGTATTAGCAGTAACCCAAAGTTGCCGCTGAAAATTTTGAATCTAAAGCCTTATCCTTTTTTGGGCCCCCAGCTCTACCAACATCCACCAACACCAGCCTATCATTGCAGTAACTGGTATAGGAGCTATAGAAGGTGATTCCCCCCCCCCCTTTCCCCCAGGTGTTCAGAACTTTTTAAAGGGATGCCAGGGTGAGCAGGTTAAAGTCCAACTGAATGTGTATGGGAACCTTAGAAGTGAATAAGAACGTACAGTACACCGATTAGCTATTACATTATGAACATTGACAGATAAAGTCAATAATATTGATTATCTCACCTGAAAGTGGGTGGGATATATTAGGCAGCAAGTGACTTTGACAAGGGCCAAAATGTGATGGCTAGACAACTGGGTCAGAGCAACTCCAAAACTGCAGCTCTTGTGGGATGTTCCTGGTCTGCAGTGGTCCAAACCTACCAAAACTGGTCCAAGGAAGAAAAGCCGATGAACCGGCGACAGGGTAACGAGTGGCCAAGGCACATGGGGAGTGAAGGCTGGCCCGTGTAGTCGAATCCAATAGCAGAGATACTGTTGTACAAATTGCTGAAAAACGTAATGCTGGTTCTGATAGAAAGATGTCAGAACACACAGTGCAGAGCAGTTTGTTGCATATGTTCTGCATAGCTGCATACCGGTCAGGGTGCTTATGCTGAACCATGGCCAAAAGAGCCTACAATTAGCACATCAACATCATAATTGGAACACAGAGTAATTGAAGAAGGTGGCCTGGTCTGAATTCATGAATGGTTTAAAGAACACAACAATTAGTTATTGTCTTGGCCTCCAAATTTTCCAGATCTCAATCTAATCGAGCATCTGTGGGATATGCTGGAAAAACAAGTCCAATCAATGGAGGCCCCACCTCATAACCTACAGGACTTAAAGTATCTACTACTGACGGCTTGGTGCCAGATACCACAGCATACCCAGAGGTCTAATGGGGTCCAAGTCTCAAAAAGATATGGTGGGTGGTCATAATGTTATAGCTGATCGGTGTAGATTCCATTTTCGTTTTTTGGGTTTAGATACACCTCAAGGCAAAACTTTACTGATGAACAGGGATGAGCCAGTCCAAGCTATCCCTGTTGGGAAGATGCCAAAGCAGACAGCCAATCATAGGTGGTGGAGGAATTCCCTGTCCTGCAGCTACATGTATACATCCCCCTTGCATAAGCGCAGCTGCAGGGCGAGAAGGCCTCTGTCGCCTTTGGCTGGATGTCCACTTTTTACAGCTTCCCAGTGGGTTTAGACTTGTGTACAAACACACCTGAGCTCATCCCAACCAATGAATAGAATACCATACTGTATCTATGGAAGAACAACGTTGTCACCCTATAACTTGAAGTTAGGACTGAAGAGGTATTCTGTAATCTACAGAGGTGAACTGCAAAGAGCTGGCAACATTACCATAAATGCCAACTGATCTGGATTTCCTGGGACAGACCAACATTTGGACTTGAGTCCCATTGATGCTTTGTTCCCCGGACCATGTCTCGGAATCACTGTGATGGGGTTTGTGAATGCCACTCCGGCAACAGGGAAGGCTGCCCAGTCACCGAACGGTCCTAAGGCAGACTGTGCGTGGGTTAAAATGGTTGTAAACCTCAGACATTAAATATGAACAAAGCATATCCCTCTATAGTGTGTACTTGTATCAATTAAGAGCACGAAGAGTCACTTTTGTCTGTTGCTTTGTTCCTCTGCTATCACTTCTGACAAGTTTTTCTGAAAAATGGTGACAGGGGAGGGCCCTCCAACGGATTGACAGCCTCAGTTCTGTTCCTGTGAGCTGTGTGAAGGGGGTGTGTCACTTCCCTCCAATCAGCATTCAGAGCTCCCCTCACTGAGCTCTGCAGAGTGCAACTTCAACTCTCCACCCTCCTTTTTTTCTGAACTCTCAGACAAGCTTTAAAAGCACTTTGAACGGATTTAGAGAAGAGAGGGCTACAGATAAACAGGTACATTTGTTTCATCTCTGATGCCAGTCACTTCACTGGGTATATGTAAGGATTTACAACCAAAAATATTGGTAAGTATGCACTGCTTGAGAGAACACTGCAGGTTGTATCGGAAGTTACAAGCTCACTGGATATTTGGCAGGATCAACTGTTTTTTTTTTCACTTGTGGGAAGGATGCAGCGTAGTGTGCCGCCTGCACAGATTACACTCAAGAGGCCGAGATGGACGAGAAAAGTATATTACGAAAAGTCCAACAGTGTACAATCAGGCTTGGCGGGTGGGCACAGCCAACCGGACCCACTTACAACAAGTAGCAGAAGATAGTGATCTTGAAATGATGCCGACAGCTTCTGCAGTGAGGAGTGGTAATGCAGCCTGGCTGGTCCACACCAAAACAGGAGGCTTCTTAAGTGGAGATAGCGTAGTCCCTGCACTTTCCCTACTCCTCAGGAACCTTTACCTGCCTCTATGCTCTGTCCCTGCCAGGCAGAGAACCTGTCCCTACAATAGCCCCTTGCTCAAAGCGTGCCAAACGCAGAGGCCAGAGTCTTAAATAGACTCTGCCCTGACCCTAGTTGGCCCCTGAGATCCCATGGGGCACCAGCATCCAATCGGACAGCTATCACCCTAGTGACAGCAAAAAGTCATAGAGGAACCAAGTTCCCCTACTGCATTGCTGCTTCGATTGAGCACCACCTACAGTGGGGACTACAGACTGCACTTGCCCACAGAGCTTTAGAACAGATGCAGAGCCTTGAAAAAGTATTGATACCCCTTGAAATTTCCCACATTTTGCCATGTTACAACCAAAAATGTAAATGTATTTTATTGGGATTTTATGTGATAGACCAAAAAAAGTGGTACATAATTGTGAAGTGGAAGAAAAAAAATAAAATTCTTTTTTACAAATAAATATGTGAAAAGCGTGGTGTGCATCTGTATTTAGCCCTCCTAAGTCAATACTTTGTAGAACCTCCTTTCGCTGCAATTACAGCTGCAAGTCTTTTTGGTGATGTCTCTGCCAGCTTTGCACATCTAGAGAGTTACATTTTTGCCATTTTTTTGCAAAATAGCTCAAGCTCTGTCAGATTGGATGGAGAGCGTCTGTGAACAGCAATTTTCAAGTCTCGCTACAGATTCTCAATTGGATTTAGGTCTGGAATTTGACTGGGCCATTCTAACACATGAATATGCTTTGATCTAAACCATTCCATTGTAGCTCTGGCTGTATGTTTAGGGTCGTTGTCCTGCTGGAAGGTGAACCTCCACCCCAGTCTCAAGTCTTTTGCAGACCAACAAGCTTTCTTCTAAGATTGTCCTGTATTTGGCTCCATCCATCTTCCAATCAACTCTGACCAGCTTTTCTGTCCCTGCTGAAGAAAAGCATCCCCACAACATGATGCTGCCACCACCATGTTTCATGGTGTGTTCAGGGTAATGTGCAGTGTTCGTTTTCCGCTACATATAGCGTTTTTCTTTTAGGGCAAAAAGTTCAATTTTGGTCTCATCTGATCAGATCACCTTCTTCTACATGCTGTGTCCCCCACATGGCTTCTTGCAAACTGAAAATGGAACTTCTTAGGGCTTTCTTTTTGTCACTCTTCCATAAAAGCCAGATTTGTGGAGTGCACGACTAAGGCTGGGTTCACACTAGCTGTGGCCACGGGGCACAGCAGGGGTCCGGTGCGTCCCTGTTCTCCGTTTTAGGTGCAAATCAGGTCTGAATTTTTGCCTGCATTCGGACCTAAAAACTTAGCCAAAGATGCACAAGACTCTTTTCCAGTGCGCTCCTTTGAGAACCGGTCACAGTCTACTGTCATGTGAACTGGATGCAGGGAAACCTGCATCCAATTCGCATCAGTGTGAACCCAGCCCAAGAGTAGTCCCGTGGACAGATTCTCCCACCTAAGCTGTGGATCTCTGCAGCTCCCCCAGAGTTACCATGGGCCTCTTGGCTGCTTCTCTGATTAATGTTCTCCTTGCCCGGCCTGTCAGTTTAGGTGGACGGCCATGTCTTGGTAGGTTTGCAGTTGTGCCATACTCTTTCCATTTTCGGATGATGGATTGAACAGTACTCCGCTAGACGTTCAAAGCTTGGGATAATTTTTTTATAACCTAACCCTGCTTTAAACTTCTCCACAACTTTATCCCTGACCTGTCTGGTGTGTTCCTTGGCCTTCATGATACCGTTTGTTCACTAAGGTTCTCTAATGAACCTCTGAGGGCTTCACAGAACAGCTGTATTTATACAGAGATTAAATTACACACAGGTAGACTCTATTTACTAATTAGGTGACTTCTGAAGGCAATTGGTTCCACTAGATTTTAGTTAGGGGTATCAGAGTAAAGGGGACTGAATACAAATGAATGCCACACTTTTCACATATTTATTTGTAAAAAAAATTGTTGAAAACCATTTATTCTTTTTCTTTCTACTTCACAATTATGTGCCACTTTGCATTAGTCTATCACATAAAATCCTAATAAAATACATTTACATTGGAAAATTTCAAGGGGTATGAATACTTTTTTCAAGACATTGTAGAACAAAAACACTTTCAATGCTGTATTCAACAGACCAAAAGGGAGCAAACAGCAGAAGCTCAATTTTAGGGGTTACATACCCTTTAATAGTAGCTTAGTGTTACAAATTTGTGCATCTATTGCTACTATCACAGCAATCTCTATTGATCATAGGTGATTGTCAGCATCCAGAATATGGGAGCCCATCTATAGACATTATAAATTACACAAGTTTTTGTGTGTATATGTTATATAGTGTTTTTATGTTCATATTTTTTTTTTCCACTTTGGATTAGTTTAATTCTTTTTTTTACTTTGTACATGCTTCAGGTATTTGCGTTGTCTATTCTAATAAACTATATTAAAAAGGAAAAGAGGAAAACTGTACAGGCTCTCAATTCTAAGAAGAGCGAGGCGAGCGTCAGCAGGCACTACCATCAAACGCAGAACATAAAAGCGTTACTATTAACCTGCCATAGTTACATTCCTTCAACCGATTTGCATTTCAAAGGGCGGTGAGTGTTATTGCAGAGCGATGCGAGTGTAACACTGCTTTGCGATCGGAGAGAGTATTTGATTCCCAGGTGTCACATTCACATCTTCCCGTGGAATCCTCCTTCTCCATGGAGACAGGAGTATACATCAGGTCTGTCTTGGGACCAGTGAGGAAGGGGAGGCACACACTAGGGGTTGCAGTTACGTTTCCCAGAATCCTATGCTGGCGTCCTATTAGGTTCTACTGTAAATAATACCCTCATCAGAACATTACCTGGAACGTATTTACTGAGAATTGTGCAAATAACTGGTCATCTCTATGCTAATGCATAGGAATGTAAATATACATGAGTCATAGCTAACACAGACTGTTAATATGTTACAGGAGAGTCACGTTCTTGCTGCTGGTAAAGCGGGCAAAGCTGGTTGACAGCTGGTGTTGACCCTCTGATCAGCCATGAAACATTTCGACACTTCCAATCCAAGTTCATGAAGCTGGTCAAGTTCATCCACAACTCAATCATTTGCAGGCTTCCTAAAGTGACCCCGTTGCTTCTGAACACCAATGAAAGGAAATCACGCTGTGAAAGAAGAAGCCTTATACTTACCTGTTTGGCAGTTGATGTAATGAAAATTCACTCTGTTGCAGATCTCCAGGTGCGGGTAGGTTCCATGGTTCCTCGTGTCAGTGATTGCCAGGGTTCCTCTTCTTGGTGGGTGGCATGGTTCCTACTGCCAGTGGGTGCTATGGTTCATATATCAGTGGGTACTGTGTATCATCCTGCTGGTGGGGGCCATGTTTCTTCCTCCTGGTGGGTGGCATGGTTTCTGTTGCTGGTGGGTGGCATGGCTCCTGCTGCTGATGGGTGGCATGGTTTCTCCTGCTGGTGGTTGGCATGGCTCCTGCTGCTGGTGGGTGGAATGGTTCCTCCTGATGACCCCTATGTCACTACTGTGTTCTCTAATGATGTAGATGTTAGCAGGAGAAACAAGAGTACACAGCCATGGTCGCTCCTGTCAGTGGCTGCCACAGTTCCTGTCTGTGGGTGCCATGGTTCCTCCTGCTGGTGGGTGCCATGATTCCTTTTGCTGGTGATTGGAATAGTTCCTACTGCCAGTTGGTGTCATGGTTCATCAATCAGTGGGTGCCATGGACCCTCCTGCCTCTGGATGCCATGGTTCCTCTTGCTGATAGGTGCCATGGTTCTTCTTGCTGTGGGTGTCATAGTTCCTACTGCCGACCCCTACATAATTATGGTGTTCTGTAATGACATAGGAACTGACATGAGCAAACCCAATGAACAACCATGGTTCCTAATGTTGGTAGTTGCCATGGTTCCCCCTTGACCGTGGGTGGCATAGTTTCCACAGCCAGTGGGTGCCATGGTTCAACCATCAGTGGGTGCCATGGTTCCTCTTGCCTCTGGGTGCCACGGTTCCTCTTGCTGATTAGTGGCATGACCCCTCCTGCCAGTGGGTGCCATATGGATGCCATGGTTCCTCTTGCTAGTGGATGGCATGGTTCCTCCTGCCAACCCCTGCAGCACTACTGTGTTCTGTAATGATGTAGGAGCTGAGAGGAGGAACCAGAGTCCACAACCATAGTTCCTCCTATTGGTGGGAGCCAGAGTTCCTCTGACATTGGGTGCCTAGTTTCTCATGCCGGTGGGTTCCATGGTTCCTTTATCAGTGGGGGACACTCTGACACATTCAAAAGTTTGGAAAAGAAGAGCTCCCAGAGCTTTATGAGCAAGGTTTCCAAACACCACTTACCAGATAGGCAAATTTCTTTCTTCACATGGTGCTTGAACCATTCCCAGCAGTGTGTTGGGTAATAAACATTTAAATACATGCTTTTTACATTAGCATTTTGTGAACGCACACAAAATTGCACCTGGCATATGCACATTTTTTCTTGTGTTTTTATTTGCACCACACGCATAAGGCAGTCTATTAATTTGGCTACGTACAGAGAAATACAGCAAAGTACCTTATGCACTTCTGGAACGTCGAACTGCGCTAGTTTTTACATTTGCTGCATTTGATGCATATTTTTTTGCTTTAAAACACATGCATCATTTTTGCAGTGCTTGGCGTGCTATTAACAATGAATATCAATGCAAGTGCGACATGCTTTTTTTTTTAATGATTGGTAAATATGTGCGAAATCGTTTTTTTTTTTTTTTTGCACATTTACGAAACGCTAAAAGTGAATATAGGCTTTGCCTACATTTACACCCGAGCAGAGAGCTCCCTAATAATTTTGAAGATTCTTTTTTTTACGCGTATTACAGGCATTTTTGCACATGTATCAAGCTTCGGGAGTTTGTTTTTTGTGCTGGGCAAGGGGGCGAAGTAAAGTTCTATTGGAGAGAAGTTGCTCTTCAGGCGTAAAAACACACACAGAAACCTGCAAAAACATGCATATCACATTCACAGGCACTCCCATTAAAGTCTGTCTGGTGGAAAATGCTTGAATACGCAAAAATTTTTTAAAAAAAACAGATCTTTTCTGAGTGTAGAGCATAGGGGACTGAGTGTACAAGTATAGACAGGGACAGGGACTGTTGGAAAGAATGGGATTCTGCGTTGTCAGGCGTAGTAAGGCGTAAGGAAAGAAGCAGAAAAACATATGAATGGAGGCTTAACTACTTCCCGCCCACCCACAGTAGTTGTACTGGGAGTAGGCAGTAGCTCCAGGTTGGTGACGTACCTGTAACCTTGCGGGCCTGTCTTTCTGGTTTGGGGCACGCGTGCCCTCCCCCCTGCTGACCCGTACTGTGAGTGGACGCAGCACGATTTTGGCTGAAATCAGCTGATCGACTGTGGCCAATCACACACAGAGTTCTGTGTTTACAAATACACAGAACTCTGTGTACTATGAACAGCGATCCGGCTGTTTCTTCTCCCTGCAAAGCAGGGAGAAATAACAAGACGCATAGTAAAGTAAAAGCAGCACACATTACACATTGTTAGGCACATAGTTAACCCCTTCCCAGCCAGTGTCATTAGTATAGTATTGTCACTGATCACTAGGTTAGTGTCACTAGCAACATCAGTGTCAGTTAGTGACCCTCCCAGTCAGTGACTGTTACAGTAGCTCCAGATTGCCCGCCACCCTATCACAGTCCCGCTGTAAGTTGCTGATCACTGCCATTACCAGTATAGCATCATAGCTGCATAAATTCCAGTATATATACCATCATTTGTAGCCGTTATATATCTTTCGCAGAAACCAAATAATATACTTTTTTTTTTTACCAAAGTTATGTATAATACATTTTGGCCTAAATTAATGAAGAAAATTTTTTTTTTTTTTTGGATATGTTTTATAGCAGAAAGTAGAAAATATCGGGGGGGTTTAAAACAAAAAATTTTTTTTTTTCATTTATATAATAAAGAATAAGAAAAAAAATAGTGGTGATCAAATACCACCAAAAGAATGCTCTATTTGTGTGAAAAAAATGATAAAAATGTCATTTGTGTACAGTGTTGCATGACTGAAAAAAAAAAAAAAATATTTTTTTGCGCTAAGTAAAAAAATAAATAAAGTGCCGCTGCTTGTGTTAGCCTAAATACTAAAAGCTCAAAAACATATAATCCAAAAGAAACAAGCGCAGATCCATTAATCATCAAGCTGTGGATAAAAACGTGAACAAATGTGACCTTTGAAAAAACAAAAAGTGCGTGTGTCACAGTATATAACTGTGTATAAACAAAACAATCATTCAAGTGTCACAATGTACGAGGACTCTGTTCCTATATATCACAAGTTAGTACTGAATTTCCATGGGTTTCACGGTGTGATCTTTATACACCTGGGCACCATTGTTATTTTTGTTCACTTGATAATATGTATTATTGTTTTTTACACAGTCATACATTGTGACACTTGAATGATTGTTTTGTTTATACACAGTTATATACTGTGACACACGCACTTTTTGTTTTTTCAAAGGTCACGTTTTTATTCACAGCTTGATACTTAATTGATTAATGGATGCGCGCTTGTTTCTTTTTGATTATATGACTGCGCAATTGCCAGTTAACCACTTGACGACCAGCGACGTACCGCTACGTTGCTGGACTTCAAGAAGCTCTGCATTCATCATCCTGGTGTTTTTTAGATAAAACATTTTGGCTCCCTTGTAGCAGCAATCCTAGCGGCTAATTAGCTGCTGGATTGCTTTTACAAGCAGCCATAGGGGAATGTAGTGGCCCCATTGGCTTTGAGTAAATTATGAGAGGAAAGCTTCTGACGGGTGCAGTACTTTTATTCTTTTGCCTCAAAGGTGTGCAGTAGGGTTGAACACCACAGGGGTTAATCTTTTTAACTCCTTAAGCACTGTGAAAACTGTAAAATGACATATAATACATTAGTTTACAGAGATCACCAAAAGGGGGTTACAACAGAATTACAAATGTGGAATTACAAAGTGGGGTTCCGTTAGAGTTGCCACCTCATTCCTTTAAACCCAAACACATATTGATTATACAGGTTCTGTGGCTGATGGGCACTGATTGGCAGCTGTCTGGGCACTGATTGGCATTTCCCTGATGATCTAGGGTGGCTTACCTTGTGGTCCAGTGTGGTGGCATCCTGGTGGCCCTGGGTGGGTATCCAAGGGGGGGCTGAGCTGATAAACAATCAGCACAGACCCCCCCTGTCAGGAGAGCAACCGATCGGCTCTCCTGTACTCGGCTATGTCAGACGCGAGTGAGGAAAAGCTGATCAATGGCTATTCCTTTTTACATCGTGATCAGCCGTGTCAAATCACGGCTGATCACGAGATTTGACACGGCTGATCACGTGGTAAAGAGTCTCTGTGAGAGGCTCTTTACCAAGATCGTTGTAACGATGTGTCACACTGACACACCACACCACCGATCAAGGGCCGTCATATGATGTCCACCCAGAATGAGGGCCGCACCACCCAGCCGTCATTTGACGACCGGCGGGCGAGAAGTGGTTAAACATCTAAGAAAACATGACTATATGTTCGAAGATTTGGATTGTCTACAGCATATCTTTTAACTAACAGCATGGACTCAATTTATGCCTAAAAACATATATACTTTTATAGACTCTATCTTGCCATAAAAAGAGTACCTGTCACTGCCTATTGCTATTACAGGGGATCTTTATATACCCTGTAATAACAATAAAAATGATAAAAAATGTTTTTTAAAGCGACAGCATCAAAATAACATTTAAAAAAAAAATTCTTTGAAGCGCCCCCTGCCCCACCCCCCACCCCTCTGCTCGCGCTAAGGCGAACGCATGCGTCGGTCCCACAAACACGCAAACAGAGATCGTCCCACACGTGACACATCACCACAAATCATGGAAGTTTTAATTCTAGCACCAGAGCTAATGTGTAAATCTAAAGTTGTAACCTGTAAGGACTTTTAAAGTGTCACCTATGAATACTAAAATTTACGTTGTTTGTCAACGTTGCACGGGCGTCCTCAATTTTAAAGTGTGACATGTTTGGTATCTATTTACTCGGCGTAACATCAACTTTTACATTTTATCAAACAGTTGGGTAGTAAAATTCAACAAGGCATACTTTTTCCCAAGAAAAAACGCTGCACAAATACCGTGTATCATAAAAAAAATTGTAACACCCACCAATTTTGTCTTGGGCCTCTGCTTTAAGAAAAAAAAAATTAATGTTAAGTAATTTTCTGGCAAAAAATACTGATTTTTACATGCAAAGCAAAACGTGCCAGAAAAGGCCCAGTCTTCAAGTGGGTAAAGCAGCACAGTGCTGAATAGCAAAAGGGGGCAAAACCTTTTGGGAGTTCAAGTGGTTAAAGGAGATATAAGGGCTAACAAAATAAGGAAAACCAGTAATGCACCACAGTGAATGGTGGGTATGGCAGAATTGTAACCATGGGAGAGGGGTGATTATTCATAACCTGTGCCTATTCATTGTATATACTGTATATATATATACAGTGCATCCGGAAAGTGTTCAAAGCGCTTCACTTTTTCCACATTTTGTTATGTTACAGCCTTATTCCAATATATATATTTTTTATTATATGTATTAAATTCATTATTTTCCTCAAAATTCCACAAACAATAACCCATAATGATAACCTGAAAGAAGTTTGTTTGAAATCTTTGCAAATCTTTGCAAATTTATTAAAAATAAAAAATGAAAAAAAATCCCATGTACAGAAGTATTCACAGCCTTTGCTCAGTACTTTGTTGAAGCACCTTTGGCACCAATTACAGCCTCCAGTCTTTTTGAGTGTGGTCTACAAGTTTGGCACACCTATTTTTGGGCAGTTTCTCCCATTCTTCTTTGCAGGACCTCTCAAGCTCCATCAGGCTGGATGGGGAGCGTTGGTGCACAGCCATTTTCAGATCTCTCCAGAGATGTTCAATCAGGTTCAAGTCTGGGCCACTCAAGGACATTCACAGAGTTGTCCCGTCCCCACTCCTTTGTTATCTTGGCTGTGTGCTTAGGGTCGTTGTCCTGTTTGAAGATGAACCTTCGCCTTTCATTAAGGATGTCTCTGTACATTGCTGCATTCATCTTTCCCTCGATCCCAACTATTCTCAGAGTTCCTTCCGCTGAAAAACATCCCTATAGCATAAAGCTACCACCACCATGCTTCACTGTAGGGATGGTATTGGCCAGGTGATGAGCGGTGCCTGGTTTTCTCCAGACACGACGCTTTCCATTCAGGCAAAAGAGTGCATTAGTTCATCTGTGTTTCATTAGACCAGGGAATATTTTTTCTCATGGTCTAAGAGTGTTTCAGGTGCCTTTTGGTAAACTCCAGGCTGGCGGTCATGTGCCTTTTACTGTGCTTCCATCTGGCCACTCTACCATACAGGCCTGATTGGTGGAGTGCTGCAGAGATTGTTGTTCTTCTGGAAGGTGCTCCTCTCTCCACAGAGAAACGCTGGAGCTCCGTCAGAGTGACCATCGAGTTCTTGGTCACCTCCCTGACTAAAGCCCTTCTCCCCGATTGCTCAGTTTGGCTGGGCGGTCCACTCTAGGAAGAGTCCTGGTGGTTCCAAACTTCTTCCATGTACAGATGATGGAGGCCATTGTGCTCATTGGGACCTTCAATGCTGCAGAAATGTTTCTGTACCCTTCCCCAGATCTGTGCCTCAATACAATCCTGTTTCGGAGGTCTACAGACAATTCCTTGGACTTCATGGCTTGGTTTGTGCTCTGACATGCACTGTTAACTGTAGGACCTTATATAGACAGGTGTGTGCCTTTCCAAATCATGTCCAATCAACTGAATTTACCACAGGTGGACTCCAATCAAGTTGTACAAACATCTCAAGGATGATCAGTGGAAACAGGATGCACCTGAGCTCAATTTTGAGTGTCATGGCCAATGCTGTGAATACTTCTGTACATGAGATTTTTTTCATTTTTTTATTTTTAATAAATGTACAAAGATTTCAAAAAAACTTCTTTCACATTGTCATTGTGGAGTATTGTTTGTAGAATTTTCAGGAAAATAATGAATTTAATACATTTTGGAATAAGGCTGTAACAACAAAATGAGGAAAAAGTGAAGCACTGTGAATACTTTCCGGATGCAGTGTACAATCTATAACAGGTGACACAAATGGGACACTTTTTTTTACTGAGGACATCCTCCCAGAAACTGCAGATGTCTGGTCACCCAGGTTCAGAGTTCTGAAAATGCCCAGTAAGTTTGAATTACAGTTAAAAACGCACGCAAGAGCGCACTTAGGGTGACCCTATAAAGTTCATGGAGCGACCGTGCGTGCGGTTTGTTCTAATTACCCAGAATTCCTCTGTGCTCAGCAGAGCTTGCAGGCTGCCACATTATAGTGCAATACACCCAGAGGGCCCCTGGAGGGTGACGGCGGGGAAATGGGAGTAAATAGAAGACAGACACGGCATTGAAGCTCAGGAGAGGTTTATGAAGTCGTGCATTAAGTCTGACCGATCTATAAACAGGAATCATTCATCCACACCAATCTGCTGGCCCTGCTTACTGTCAATGCACGACCTGCAAGGCTAGTACAGGTTCACAGGCTCTGCAGAGGGAATCATGACTCTAGCTTCAGTAAATACATATTTTTAGTTATTATTAATGTGTACATCAAACTCTAACAATGAACTTCTCTTATTTTCTACCATTTTTTCTCTGTTAACTATACCACTCAACCACTTCTGTACCACAGCACTGTATAAAAAGAGATGTAAAAGAAAAAAAAAGCTATGATCTGCCTGCATTGCACAGAGAAGTACAGAGACTCAGTGATGACATCACAATGTAAAATAAGGTCTGTAATGAAAATGGGAAGGCTTTATTTAACCGCTTGCTGACCAGGTGCCGTCATTATAGTGCGGCAGGTTGGCTCCCTTGCGCAAACCGCCGTAGGTGTACATCGGTCTTTGCATAGGAGATAGCGGGCGTGCGCCCGTGGGTCCCGCAAACTCGTCGTCAGCCGGCGACCCGCGATCGCAGTGTACAGAGGCAGAACGGGGACCTGCTTATGTAAACAAGGCGATTTCCCGTTCTGCCAGATGACATGTCAGAGATGTTCTGTTTCCAGTGATCTCTTTCATGTCTCTGGTAGCCCATCTCACTACATTTAGAACACACCCAGGGAACACAATTAACCCCTTGATCGCCCCCTAGTGTTAACCCCTTTCCTGACAGTATCATTTATACATTGATCAGTACATTTTTATAGCACTGATCAATGTAATAATTTCACCATACCTCCCAACTATTTGAGATGGGAATGACAGACACCTATCAGCAAAAGTATGTAGGCATAGGACACACTCCTTGCCACGCCCCCTTAAAGGAGAATTGTACAAAAAAAAAAACAAGATTGGTTAAACCCACGAGGGCTTTTTTTTACCACTACTATTCCTTTATATTGGCTTTTGGAATTTACAAATGCAGCAATTTAGAAAGCAATTTAGATGAAAGGTTTAGCACTGGAAAACACTTTTTGATAGATAAAAAGTGCATTTTATATACAACTATATAGATCAGACCAAAATGAGGGACAAATAAGGAGGAAAGAGGGACAGAGGGAAATTGCTCCAAATCAGGGACAGTCCCTCCAAATCAGGGACAGTTGGGAGGTATGGTGTCACTGGTCCCCAAAAAGTGTCATTTGGGGTCAGATTTGCCTGCCGCAATGTCACAGTCCCACTAAAAATCGCAGATGGCCGCCATTACCAGTAAAAACAATAAAAAAATAAAAGACCCTAAATCTATCCCATAGTTTGTAGACGCAATAACTTTTGCGCAAACCAATCAATGTATGCCTATTGCGATTTTTTTTACCAAAAATATGAAGAATATATATCGGCCTAAACTGATGAATAAATGTGTTTTTTTATTATTTTTTTGGGATATGTATAATAGCCAAAAAAAAAAAATAAATTTCTCAAAATTGTCACTCTTTGTTTATAGCGCAAAAAAAGGTGATAAAATACCACCAAAAGAAAGCTCTATTTGTGGGAAAAAAAGGACGTCAATTTTGTTTGGGTACAGCATTGTATGACCGCGCAATTGTCAGTTAAAGCGACACAGTGCCATATCGAAAAAAATGGCCTGGTCATTAAGGGGGCAAAACCTTCTGGTGGTTAAAAATGTAATTAGCATGTTGATAAAGAGGAGGAAAAAAAGAGGAACCAGAGAAGGTAAAATGTAAGCAGATTTAACGTCAATTTAAAGTAAAAATCTCCGGTTTGCTAATTTAAATAAAAAAAATAAACAAAAAGTGCATGGCGGCATTGCGTTTTGTATGTGGATGCGATAAAATGCATTGTGCAGGTGAGCCACGTCCTGTGTCTACGTAATGGCACAATTTAATGTGGTTTACATTTAATGAGAAACTAATTGCGGCAGTCAAAGGTCAGGGGAATAACGCACACGGCGAGAACATATTTCACTGATGTCAGGCCGATGACATGAGCGCGGTAAGCACGGGAAAAAAGGTCAACAACTACACACAAACACGCAGTAGTACAGACATGACATGCCTGGAACACAGCAGAACCCTGTAATGTAATTCATTTCTGTGCGCAATTTAACATTTACTGCTACAAGGTTGGTGTTATTGTGAATGCGGCGCTGGGGGTAAATTGCTGTCACCTGGCTGTGGATCTTGTCTCCGTAGTATGTGCGACTCGTGACATATCTGTGAACTGTCCTGACTGTAATTCCTATTCATCTTTTTAAAAAAAAAACTTCAGGCTGGAAAATACAATGTGCTTGTTCCATTCATTTTATATACACATCAGATTAAAGGAAATCTCCAGATAAAAAACAGGAAAGGGATATAAAAAGATATCCAAGGAATTGAGAATGCCAATCAGCGTGTTCAAACTCTAATCAAGAAGTGGAAAATGAGTTGGTCAGGTAGACCAACTAAAATTTCAGCCACAACTGCCAGGAAAATTGTTCGGGATGCAAAGAAAACACACAAATGACTTCAGGTGAAATACAGAACTCTCTGAAAACATGTGGTGTGGCTGTTTCAAGATGTACAATAAGGAGGCACTTGAAGAAAGATAGGCTGCATGGGCGAGTTGGCAGAAGAAAGCCACTACCGGGGACGTAACTAGAAATCACAGGGCCCCATAGCAAAATGTTGTATGGCCCCCCCCCCCCCAAAAAAAATGTCGGGGCTCAAATTAAATAGTGGGCGTGGCTTAAAGAGCGTGGCTCAAAGGGGGTGTGGTTAGAGTCCAAGATGAATGAGGAAGGAAGGAAGGAAGGAAGGAAGGAAGGAAGGAAGGAAGGAAGGAAGGAAGGAAGGAAGGAAGGAAGGAAGGAAGGGACAACAGGCCCAGAGCCTACACCACAATAGCAATATGTGTATTCCAGAAAGTTTCACAATCAACAGATAAAGATTCTCCAAACACCTGGTGTTGGCGCTTCAATCACCCTCACCTGTGCCCAATGCAGCGTGACCAGTACCCAATGTGGCCTGTGTGCTCCCAATGCAGCGTGGCCTGCCCGTGCCCAATACAGCCTCACCTGTGCCCAATACTGCCTCACCTTTGCCCACTTGTGCCCAATGCAGCGTGGCCTGTGCCCAATGCAGCCTAACCTGTGCCCAATGCAGCGTGGCCTGTGCCCAATGCAGCGTGACCTGCCTGTGCCCAATGCAGCCTGTCTAGTGCCCAATGCAGCCTCATCTATGCCCAATGTGGCCTGCCCGTGCCCAATACAGCCTCACCTGTGCCCAATGCAGCTTGACCTGCCTGTGCCCAATGCAGCGTGACCTGCCTGTGCCCAATGCAGCCTCACCTGTGCCCAATATGGCCTGCCTGTGCCCAATACAGCCTCATCTATGCCCACCTGTGCCCAATGCAGCCCCACCTGTGCCCAATACTGCCTCACCTGTGCCCAATGCAGCGTGACCCATGCCCAATACAGCCTCACCTGTGCCCAATGCAGCCTCACCTGTGCCTAATTCAGCCTCACCTGTGCCCAATACTGTCTCCCCTGTGACCAATGCAGCGTGACCCGTGCACAAAGCAGCCTCACCTGTGCAGAGGAAGAGGCGAGCCAGTGACGGAACTACCGGTGAGGATGAGGAATGCATACTGCAGACCTCAAATGGCTGTTGGCGAGCGTGGGGCTCAGAGTGGGGGGCGAGCACCGCCCGCACGGTCCCCCAGCCAGGGGAAGTGAGGAGAGGAAGAGGCAAGCTGTCCGTACGAGCAGAGAGCTGTAAGAGCTTTCATCTGAATTTCCTGTGTTCCCGGGGCTCACCGTCACAGAGCCCCACCTCTTGGCCCGGCTCCTTTGATGACGTCACATGTCCCGCATTGGACCGGTGTTCTTTCTATCAAAAGCGCAGGGCCAAGAGGTGGGGCTATGTGACGGTGAGCCCCGGGAACACAGGAAATTCAAATGAAAGCTCTTACAGCTCTCTGCTCCTAACGACAGCTTGCCTCTTCCTCTCCTCACTTCCCCTGGCTGGGGGACCGTGCGGGCGGTGCTCAATCCCTGCAGTATGCATTTCTCATCCTCCTCACGGGCCCCATAGCGCCTGCGTGGCTCGCTATGGCGGTAGTTCCGCCACTGATTACTACACAAATGCCACAAAGTATCCAGCTTACAATACACCAAACAGCACAGAGACAAGCCTTAAACTTTCTGGCACAAAGTCATTTGGAGTGATAAGACCAAAGTTGAGCTTTTTGGCCACAACCATGAACGCTTAATTTAGAGAGGAGTCAACAAGGCCTATGATGAAAGGTACACCATTTCTACTGTGAAACATGGAAGTGGATCGCTGATGTTTTGTGGATGTGTGAGCTACAAAGGCACAGGAAATTTTGTCAAAATTGATGGCAAGATGAATGCAGCATGTTATCAAAAAATACTGCATCATCTTTAGAAGAGGCTGCCTTCTGGGACGAGAGCCATGCAGACCAATTTGATGCAGTGTGCGGCGTATGGTCTGAGCACAGACAGGCTGACCCCCACCCCATTAACCTCTGCAACAATACTGGCAGCACTCATACGTCTATTTTCCCATAGACAACCTCTGGATATGATGCTGAGCACGTGCACTCAACTTCTTTGGTCGACCATGGTGAGGCCTGTTCTGAGTGGAACCTGTCCTGTTAAACCTCTGTATGGTCTTGGCCACCGTGCTGCAGCTCAGTTTCAGGGTCTTGGCAATCTTCTTATAGCCTAGGCCATCTTTATGTAGAGCAACAATTCTTTTTTTCAGATCCTCAGTGAGTTCTTTGCCATGAGGTGCCATATTGAACTTCCAGTGATCAGTATGAGAGAGAGAGAGAGAACGATAACAAGAAATTTACGCACCTGTTCCCCATTAACACCTGAGACCTTGTAACACTAATGAGTCACATGACAACGGGGAGGGAAAATGGCCAATTGGGCCCAATTTGGACATTTTCACTTAGGGGTGTACTCACTTTTGTTGCCAGCGGTTTAGACAATAATGTGTTGAGTTATTTTGAGGGGACAGCAAATTTACACTGTTATACAAGCTGTACACTCACTACTTTACATTGTAGCAAAGTGTCATTTCTTCAGTGTTGTCACATGAAAAGATATAATAAATATTCAAAAATGTGAGGGGTGTACTCACTTTTGTGAGATACTGTGTGTATGTATATATATATATATATATATATATATATATATATATATATATACACACACACACACACACACACACACATATATACACATACACACACAGATATATATAGAGCTGGTATAAATACCTCAACCTGCCCGATATAAACCTCCCCATTATACCCTGCAAAGCAAGACTCATAGGGCTTGTATACACTTGCTTCGACTTTACACACATTAAAGCCCCTTCCACTTCAACATGGGTTTTTTTATTTGTTATTGATGCTTCAGTGATGCTTCCGTGATGTTTTTTTGAAGCTTTAACGTGTGTGTTGATTTTCTGTTTTAAAGGGGCCAAGTAGAACCCCAGCTCATTAGTACCCCATTCAGCAGATCCCCAACCCAGGTCATTAATACCCTGGTTCAGCAGATCCCTTGCTCAGTAGTAACCCCCAGCTTTGTTGATCCCCCACTCTGTAGTAAACACCAGCCTTGGTTTTCTGATCCTCCTCTTTCTCCAGTCCCCACTCACCTCCTGCTATATTGCTCCCATGCTGTACACCAAGTATGACATCTGCTAGCTTCTCCTGCTCTGATCCCCCAGCTCTGCTGATCCTCTGCCACTTAGTCCTCACTTCCCAGTCCTGTTCACTTTCCGTTATAGCGTTCCCATGTTGCACACCACATGTGCCATCTGCTAGTTACTTCACTCGAGTCCGGACCCCGCTCACCTTCCTGCTGCTCCACGCTGCACACCAGATGTGACATCTGCACCAGATATTTCAAGAATATATACACATGAACCGGGAGTGACTGCTAATAACATCTTCCGGTTCGTTTTTTGGTTTCCCAGTGCATCCTGGGATATCTCATACCTGCAATACCTACAAATCAAAGCAACGCTAACTCTTGATAAAAGCCCCTTCAAAAGCTGCAGGTGCTGTAAGTGAGCCTTCTCATAGGCTTCTATGGAGGTTTTGGAGACGCTTTGAAGCACCAAGAAAGCAACATGGGGTATGATTATTGAAGCAAAGCAAACGAAATGTGTGAACAGGACTGTAAGGTAGCCATTTTGTTTAGTGATAGGTGCTTTGATTGGCATTCAAAGTGCTTTAAAAAAAAAGTGTGTTCAATGCCACATTTTGAAGCAATTGTAGAGCCCTTAGTAGGAGAAGAAGTGTCAGCCAATCAGGGCTCTAGGCTTTTCTCCAAGTCGTCAGTCTAGAGTCTGAGCATGATTCCAGAAGGAAGAAAACTGATAACCCCATTAGTGCACTGCTTCCCCTAATTGTCCAATCACAGTCGGAAGGCGGAGAGGTGACCAAGCTGTATTTCTGCACAGCAGAGAAAAGTTGAGTCACTAACGTAACAACCTTTTGGCAGGGGTGCCCAGGTCACCAGAAAAAGCAACACAAACGACAAATGAAGTGTCAAGCGTATAATATATTGAGGCAGAAAAAAACTAACATAGTTCACTAATTGAGACCAGAATTGTAGAATTAGCATCATACTGATTAAGAAACTACGAGCCAAACCAGACTAAGTTCCGGTTACAACTGTAGCTGTGTTTTAGTAATTAATTGAACGTTTTACAGTGCTCCAAGGCATGGCGTCAAATAGTTTAGTGCTAATGAGGGTTTCGTGGCTCTCAAACGACATAAAAGGAAACCAACATGGTTATTTATTGCTCCACCAGTCATGTAATGCTTCGGGGCGATGTTAGATATGTGTTACAATGAAATTGACAATGCTCCCTTCCAATTACAGCAGTAAGCAGAACCTTCAGTGTCTGAACAGCCATGGTTTGGTCATGCTGAGGATGGTGATAATTGTCATGAAGGTTCCCGCTGATGTCAGAAAGAACAAAAACATAAAATGTTTCGGTCACAGGGGTACTCCTGTCCATTTCATACCCTTGATTTACACAGGGTCAAGAAAATTGTAGTAAAGTCCATATGGTGAAGGATTTAGGTCAGCATTGGGCCTTCACGTGGCACTAACATTGACCCAACGTATGGTATCACACCATGTCAGTGTGTTGGAATGGCACCCCGATGTGCTAAAGTGAAATACGGGGACACCCTATTGACCATGCTCACTTCAGTGGGGAAGAGACTTAAAGCGTTTTTTTTTTTTTTAAACCTGTAAGACAAAAGGCATAATGAGCTAGTATGCACCGCATACTAGCTCATTATGAAATACTTACCTCAGGCAGCTGATCCCGGTCCACGCCGAGGGAGCTGACATTTCCCTTCAGCGTGTCTTCCAGGTTCGCAGCTCCGACACTTAGTGGCCGGAGCCACGATGTCGTCACTCCTGCGCATTCGCGCTGGAAACTTCTTTCCGGCAAGGTCCGGCAGCATCTGCCAGACCTTCAGCCGGACCTTCCTGACATCAGTGGCTGTATGCAAAGTGAATATCACCTAAAGCGTTTCATTTTACCTACAGGTAAGCCTTATTATAGGCTTACCTGTAGGAAAAATTAAAAAAAAAGGGTACACAACCACTTTAAAGGGTATGGTTTAATAACACCTGAACCAACTTTGCTCTGGGTCAAGAGTGCAGGCCTAGGTGTGAACTGCACGTCACCATCACAAGAAAGGGCGAGGTGGCAAACGATACATATCCTCATATCCTTACCTCCTGCTGTCTGCCCAAGGGGACAGGGGAGGAAATGGGAAGACCAAATAATGTTGCCATGTGACATCAATAACCCCAGAGTCATTGGGGAGCAGAAGCACCCCTCCACTCCCTCCTCCTGTTCCAGGCCAATCATAGAAATGTTGCCAAGATGAATTTCCCTGCAGATGCCCAGGCCTGGGACACCATTATTAAAGCTGGATAGAAATCAGGGATACATTCTTTTAACCAGGGACGAAATCTGGGACTTTCTTTCCCTGAGACAGCCAAATAAATTTGGGGACTGTCCCTGGAAACTGGGGACGTCTGGTCAACCTACACTAAAGCAATGCACCACAACACATTATAACAAACGACTGCATTGTGGCGCAAAATACTGCAGCTGTGGGTATTTTTTGCCCATTCCGGTACACTGGCAGCTCATTCAAAATGTGCCAACATGAGGGTAAGGGTGCAGGCCTAGAGTTAAGTATAAACATGCACACTGGACGTTTTTACAGCAGCGGTTTTTGGCTGTAGACGTTTTTTTCTACAGTCATTAAACTCTCCATCATGTTATCCTATGTGTCCATGCACACATAGGCTGTTATCAGCAGTTTTGGGCAGTGGCGTTTTTGAGCAGTAAAAAAAAACCCAAAACTAGTGGGTTCTGAGAGACGTTTTTCAGCTGTAAAAACGCTCTAACGCTGATAAAGGTCTATAAACACTCAATAACAACGCTCACCAGAGTTTAACGTTTTTAACGTTGACCCATTGAAAAAAAAATAAAATAAAAAATGTTTTTTCTTCAAAAAAAATAAAAAACCGATAACGTGGAAAAACGCTAAGAAATGCTAATAAACGCTAAAAAGCGATATTGAAAAAAAATTTGAAAAAAGTTGAAAAACTCACTGCAAAGCTACTGACGTTTTTATAACGTTATTTTAACGTCCAGTGTGCATGAGGCCTAAGGGTTAGCATAAGTGTTCATATTAAAGTGGAACTATACTCACCTCCGCTCCAGCAATGCAATGTCCTGAAGCTCCCTGCTGGCTGCTGATATCTTCGGCTGAGTTTCAATTTTTGGGCGATTTGGTTGTGTGGACTGGGATGAAGCCGCTTCCACGTAGGCACAGGAATTCGATCATTTCAATAAATGTGCCACTCAGTGTAGAGTGTGAACAAGCAGGTAGGAACACTTTAATGTGGAAGAGACATAGTAGGTATTTTCTGTACAAAAACGTTTGCCTGTTCATAATTTTTATATTTGAACAAAGTTCCACTTAAACATTTAAAAGTAATTTAATAGGGTAACTTTAAAGTGATTGTAAGGGTTTTTTTTTTAAAATAACAAACATGTCCTACTTACCTCCACTTACCTGTGCAGCTGGTTTTGCACAGAGTGGCCCCAATCGTCCTCTTCTGGCGGTCCCCCGGGGGCTCTCTCGGCTCCTCCCCACATCAGATAACCCCCTAGGAGAAGCGCTCTCGGGAGGGGGTTACCTTGCGAGCGCGCTCCCGAGTCCAGCATTCGGCGTCCGTAGCCACCAAATGTATGACTCAGTCCAAACCCCCGGCGCCCGCATCATTGCATTTGATTGACAGCAGCGGGAGCCAAAGGCTGCGCTGCTATCAATCTATCCAATCAAGAGGCGAGAACCCTGGGCAGAGAGACAGCGTGTCCCCGCCGGGTCAAGTTCTAGGGCTCAGGTAAGTAAAACCGGGGGGGGGGGGGGGGGTCACTGCCAGGTGTTTTTTCACCTTAATGCATAGGATGCATAGGACTCATAAAATATGAGTGGATTGGAATAATATATACAGTAGCTGGTTTGGAATGAAGGGCTGGGTGGATTGGAATGGATGAGCTATGAAATAATATATGAATGGTTTGGACTGAAGGGCTGGATTGATTGGCTAGGTGGATTGAACTGAATGGGTTGGATGGATTGTACTGGACTGGGTGAGCTTCAAAATGATATAAGGGTGATTTGGGCTGGCTTGGTGGACTGGACAAGCTCCAAAATATGAGGAGGTCTTCAAAAAGTTTGTGCACTTTTTTATATTTAGTAAGGTTAAACTGCAGAAACTTTTTGAAGAAACCTCATATATGGGTGGATTGGACTGGATGGACTTCAGAACATATCGTTGGATAAATCTTATTTTGCACCTGTTCTTTGTACTTTAGATTGATGTGCTTTAATGGCTTGCCGACCAGACCCTGCAGCTGAATGGCGGCAACATGGCTCGGTTGCACGAATCGCCGCCATGTTACATCGCTTCCATATTCAGTCACTAGGGGCGCGCACGGAGCCGATGTGAGTGCCCGGCGGTCGCGTTCGCCGCCAGGCTCCCACGATCACTCGGGCCACACCGAGAACCAGGATCTGTGTGCGTAAACACACAGATCCCGGTTCTCTGAGGAGAGAAGAAACAGATCGTCTGTTCATACAGAGTATGAACAGCGATCTGTCATCTCCCCTACACAGTCCCCTCCCCCCTTCAGTTAGAACACACACTAGGGAACACAATTAACCCCTTAGCCCCCTAGTGTTAACCCCTTCACTGCCAGTGACATTTATACAGTAATCAATGCATTTTTATAGCACTGATTGCTGTATAAATGCCAATGGTCCCAAAAATGTCCGCCATAATGACGCAGTCCCGATAAAAATTGCATATCGCAGATCACTGCCATTACTAGTAATAAAACAAATTAATAATAAAAATGCCATAAAACTATCCTTTTTGTAGACGCTATAACTTTTGCGCAAACCAATCAATATACGCTTATTGGGATTTTTTTTTACCAAAAATATATAGAAGAATTTATATCGGCCTAAACTGACGGAAAAAAAATTTTTTTATATATTTTTGAGGGATATTTATTATAGCAAGAAGTAAAAAATATTGCATTTGTTTCAAAATTGTCGCTCTTTTTTGTTTATAGCGCAAAAAATAAAAACCGCAGAGATGATCAAATACCAACCAAAAGAAAGCTCTATTTGTGGGAAAAAAAAGGACGTCAATTTTGTTTGGGTGCAATGTCGCACGACCGCACAATTGTCAGTTAAAGCAACGCAGTGCCGAATCGCAAAAAGTGCTCTGGTCAGGAAGGGGGGTAAAATCTGCCGGGGCTCAATCGGTTAAAAAGAAACCTCATCAAACCTGGATGTTTGTGGTTCATTTATGCGGTGCGTTGGCTATTTATATGTTTGAAGCCCAGGCCTGGTTGGCAATCGCGGCTGCCACCATAGATACAGTGGAGGGGTGAGAACACCCACCCGGGGATAGAAAGTGTGTTATTTGCAGGAGGTATTAAAAAAAAAGGGGGGGGGACGCCTGAATAAAAAAACCTAACAAAAAAAAACTAAAAAAAAGAAAGCTATGACTTCTCAGGACTGGTACAGTAACTGCAATATATTACATTTTTGTTTTGGGGTTTATGTACACTCTAATGCCCTGTACACACGGTCGGACATTGATCGAACATTCCGACAACAAAATCCATGGATTTTTTCCGACGGATGTTGGCTCAAACTTGTCTTGCATACACACGGTCACACAAAGTTTTCGGAAAATCCGATCGTTCTGAACGCGGTGACGTATAACACGTACGTCGGGACTATAAACGGGGCAGTAGCCAATAGCTTTCATCTCTTAATTTATTCTGAGCATGTGTGGCACTTTGTGCGTCGGATTTGCGTACACACGGAATTTTGTTGTCGGAAAATTTTATAGCCTGCTCTCAAACTTTGTGTGTCGGTAATTCCTATGGAAAATGTGTGATGGAGCCTACACACGGTCGGAATTTCCGACAACAAGGTCCTATCACACATTTTCCATCGGAAAATCCTATCGTGTGTACGGGGCATAAGGGTCAAGGGCTTGTGTTGGGGGTTTATGTTGAGGCCAGGGTGGGTTAAGTGTTAGGGTCTGTTTTATAGATAAACCTAGGGATGAGCCTCTTAATTCGTTTATTTATTTATTTTTCATACCAAACCTCCATTCTGAGAACACAGGGCGGCAGGCACCGAATACCGATGCACCATTCTATTTCATGTTGGCATCATAAAACAGGGGAAATAAAATATTCTTTCTATTCTGTAGCTGTGAATTTCTCAGGAAACTTTACACATATAACCTGCAGCATATTATCCGGCGCAGATGTCCGTCTTGTAAGGCCTGTTTAAAAGCTCTTGCTGTTGTTATCAACACTGAAGACTTAAAAGGATTGCCTGCCTCAATTATTTTTTTCTCTCGCTGCTCCCTGCTAGGCGAGTGACGAGATTGGTTCCTTTGGACCCTCGCTGCGCTGTTACTCATCGTTACGCAGCTAATCAAAACCTCTTTCCCATTTATGTGGTTGACCTGGATATTGCTTGTCTGTGTTGTGTTTTAATTAAAACCCGCTCTGCAGTTTAACATGGCTAAAGGCCACAACTGGTAACTCACAGAATTATGTAGATATTTGATTCACATACAATAATCACTCAGTTAAAGCTCAAGTTTAAGCTGCTTATATTTTGCCCTTCCTGGTTCCTGCTCCCCCCCCCCCCCCAACATAGCCCACATCTGCAATTGGAAATAATGACCTTTACAGCAACAGTTCGTAATATTGTAGGTTCCAGATATAGTTTTTATCCTCAAGTTATCCTCAAGTTCTATTTTATAATCAGCAGACTACACAAAACCTCATAAATGAGATGCAAGCACTCTATAAGCCTCAAGATAATCTCCTTGCTTGATTGGCGTCATTGTCTCTGGACAATACGGCACATAGGACATAGATACCTTCCTTCCAAAGGGCCTGTTCTAAGTAAAAAATTGAAGATACCGAATAAAGCCACCTATTTTTCAATCAGCTAATTTGAGATGGTTTTCTGCAAGTTAAAAGCTCTACTTGCTGCTCTCTTTACGGTGACATACGCACTTGCCGGGGCACCAACGTCACAAACTAGGCCAGGTAAGATGAGCAGCATAACACAGAAATACCAAGGCCATTTCTGAGGGCAAGGTCTCATTGTAAAGACGGTAATCAAAATACGAACGCAGCTGACTATCGAGCGAGTGGCATGAGGAATGATCTATTATTCCCATTGGAAACTGAAGAGCCAAACAAAACCTTGGCTGACAAAGAGCAAGACGCATACAGCATAGAAAAGACTAGGGTGACACAGTAACCTTGTTCTCTGGGGTGGAACAGAGGGTGTCATGGCGGTGTAGCCTTGGTTATTGATTGCAGTTGGGCTCCAACTGTGATTGCTTTGATTTTGTTTTTCGAAGGGGGAAAAAAAAACAAGGACAGAAAACATATTATTGTTGATGATTCTATACGCCCTAAACTGAAAAGGTAAGACCACTGGCAGTTTATTCTTTAGCTTTGGGTGGATGCTGGTGGATTTTGTCACCTACTGACTTGTGATGTGGTTTGAAAACTTCAGAGGAGAGATTGCCCTGGCATAGTTTTTGGGTTTGCATGTCATGGTACCACTTTTCATTTCCACAGGAGATAGGTAGGGTATGGAACTCAGGTCCATGACAAAGAGGTGATGGATGTGGCATCAAAACCCATTCACCTTTACCTGTTATTCATCCCAGATTGGACAACCTTTCCATAGGGGTGAAAGGATGTAATTCCATGCATGGGTAGAAGAAGCACAGTCAGGTAGGAAGACTTTTGAAGAAGAGACTGTGTGGTTCCCAGAGGTCCACACAGAAGAAATTTCAAAGAAGTGGGAAAGGTAAGTATAGGGCATGGGGGTGGGGGCATTTAAAGAATAACTGTGCTTATGCAGTTCACTTTTGGGTGCTGGTTCTCAAAAAGTATGGTCGCAGAAATTAAGCACAGAGAAGGACAATTAAACTAAAAAAAGGGACATAAAAGAACTCAGGCTATGAGGAATAGAATTTATTCTTCCTTGAGAAGAGTCGATTAGGGGCAGTGCGATCAGCTTATTAAAATACATAAGGCTCTATTAACACCTAGGCATTTGGAATCATGGGCGGAATCACTGCGATTCTGCCCGCGATTCCGGAATCGCTGCAAAAGGCGGGATGCAATTGTGATACCATTACTTGTTAAAGGCACCCCAATCGTGGTGCAATTTTGCCACGATTGGAGGGCGATAAATCTTGCTGCAATCGCAACGCGCTACGCTGTCGGCCAAAATAAGCTCCTGCTCCTTTTTGAGCGAAAAGCTTCACGCACTGAGATTTTGCCGCAATTGCAGCGGGATTTATCGCCCGCCAATCCCTGCAAAATTGCACCCCAACTGGGTTGCCAGTAACAAGTAATGGCATCGCAATCGCATCCAACGTTTTGCCATGATTCTGGAATCACACGCAGATTTGCACCAATTCCAAACACCTAGGTGTGAATGCTGGAGCCTTAATGGCCCATATACTAAACTTGGGGGAAGGTTTTTCCCTTAAAAGGGGACTCCGGAGGAAGAGAGAAAATGGAAAACCTTTTATACGGTGGAACAGCCTTTCGCAGGGGCCGGCACTAGCCCACAAAGTGAATTGCTTCAAAAAAAGGTCTGGATATGTTTCAAAGTGAATATAGCTAAAAACCCAAAAAACTCTGTGCTAATATACACAAAAACCTACCGACAATGTGTGAAAATGTGTTATAAATCACAACTCCACATTAAATAAAATGTAAACAGAAAGCTGCCAACATAAATACCCACATACAGGTATTAAAGTGATTGTAAAATCTTGTGTTTTTTTCCTATAAAAATAACAAACATGTTATACTTACCTGCTCTGTTGCAGTGGATTTGCACAGAGCAGCCCGGATCCTCCTCTTCTCAGGTCCCTCTTCTGTGATCCTGGCCCCTCTCTCCTGTTCAGTGCCCCCCACAGAAAGCAGCTTGCTATGGGGCACCTGAGCCGAGTCACAGCTCCCTCTGTCCATTCAGACACAGAGCCCTGACACAGCCCCGCCCCCTCTCCCCTGATTGGCAAGCTGACTTTGATTGACAGCAGCCACAGCCAATGGCGCCACTGCTGTGTCTCAGCCAATCAGGAGGGAGAATCTCAGATGGCTGACACACTCGTGGACATCGCTGGACAGAGAGGGACCTCAGGTAAGTGTTAGGGAGGCTGCTGCAAACAGAAGGCTTTTTATCTTAATGCATAGAATGCATTAAGATAAAAAAAAAACTTCTGACTTTACAATCCCTTTAATAATATACTAAAACCAAACATGTAAAGCACTATCCTCTAATGTTAATGTTCACAAACAGCAAAAGGGTAACGTCCCTTTAAATCTACAATACACCAGATGCAATTTATGTTTGAAATGAAGTCCCTAAAAAAAGTCCTTATAAATGTTCAATATAATAGACTTGGAAAGAATAGAATGGAAAAATTTGTTTTGGATAGTTTTGGATAGTTTCGTTATGTTACTAATTTTGTTTTGTTGATTCATTTCAGAATCAACCCCCATGTAGAGGGCATGTGGCCTGGTATGGTTCAGGAAGGGGGGTCTGCTCACTCGTCGTCGCCCCCCCCCCCCTTTTCTGGCCTGCATAACCCTCGGATAAGGATCTGGTATGAATTTTGGGGTGGGGAACCACACGCCGTTTAAAAAAAAAAAAAAATTGTCTTGGGGTCCCCCTTAGAATCCATACCAGACCCGAAGGGCCTAGTATAGATGGGGAGGGATCCCACGCATTTTTTTTTTCTGACTTTTCTATTGCCAGCATTTGTTTGTTTACATTTCAGCTCTCAGCGGGGAAGCCCGCTGACAGCTGATGAGTCATCGGTTGTTAAGGACGCAGCGGCCGGCTTCCCAAAAACCAGCTATTCTTCACACAGAATTCGATTCGGTTGATCATTTTTCGACTGATCCGAATTCAAATTGTTCTGCAAATTTGGAATTCATTAGAAAACAAACAAAACAAATTTTAACGAAATTTGTTACCATTTCATTGGCAGATTTAAATACATCTGAATCTCCGAATAACCAAAAATGTGTCCGAATTTACATTCGGATCAAAACGAATTGCACATGTCTACAAAGATAACAAAGTGATAAAAAGTTCACAAAAGTGCTTGTAAAAACAAAAAAGATCCAAATTCCCTTTTACCAGGATGCGAGCAGGCAAATCCAGCCACCACCACCAAAAAAGGTAGCCAAAGTCCATACCCTGTAATATGACCCCCTGTATCATAAAGGAGGTCAAAAAGTTCTTGTTATGCCATCATTCCATGCTTCTTCCTGCTCCAGACCCGCTCAGATGTCTTTCCCAGGATCTTATGGACAACTCATAAGACCCACATGGATGATTTCCAGGGCATACATCCGACACCTCAGGACCATGGGACTGCAGGTATTCAGCCACTGAAGCTACTACAGCTCTTCCCACATAGACCATTTAATAAAAAGGGAAGCCCACTGCACATAGCGTGATACTGTTTAAAAGCTGCTATTTAATCCAATGCCCCGTACACACGATCAGACTTTCTGACAACAAAACCGTGAATTTTTGTTCGAGGGATGTTGGCTCCAACTTGTCTTGCATACACACGGTCACACAAATGTTGGCCAACAATTACGAACGTAGTGACGTACAAGACGTACATAATATCTCCATTACGAACGCTAGTTACGGTATATCTCTGGCTCGTACTCGATTCCGAGCATGCGTGGACTTTTGTCCAACGGACTTGTGTACGCACGATCGGAAAGTCCGCCAACAAATGTTTGTTTTGAGAACCTGCTAGCCAACATTTGTTGGCGGAAAGTCTTACGGGGAAATGTAACCAGCAAAATATAACTGTCTTTTAGTAGTATAAGAAAAAAAAACACTGAAGAGTGTTGAGCAAGGGAGTATCTGAAAGTAATTTTTACCTTGTTAAAAGAGAAGCATGGGTTTGGCTTCCCATAATCATACTTACCTAGGTGCGATGCTGCATCTGTAACCCGGCATCTCTGCACTGAGAACCGAGCCATCGAACATATCGCGACTTGCTCGGTACTCTCGGCTCCCCGAGCAGAGAGCTGCTGCCTGTCAATCAACAGCTCGCCTGCTCTGCTTCTCCATGCTCACTGGAGTGCTAAACTGTGGAGGGGCGGGGAGCGGCCGTCTCAGCCTCTCATCGGCTCGCTGATCATCAGTTCAGGCACCTGGCGGATCCCGACTCCCAGTGTCAGGATGATGCGGTGCCTGGCCTGATCTGTGTGATGTCAGCAGAGAGCGTTCTTTAGACCGTCCTCTGCTAAAAACGGGTCACAGGAGTGCAAAACGGATAGCACTCCTGTGACCCTTAGGAGAAGCCCAGCCAAAACGAGTTCAGCAAATTGGACTGATAGGGTTTCCTTGCCTTCCTCCGGATCAACTTTATCTGGCTCTTGGGGCATTATTCTTACCACTGATATAAAACAATGGGTCACTATTCCTCCCACTGACACAAACAATGGGTCACTATTCCTCCCACTGACACCAATGATGGGACACTATTTCTCACACCTGATACTAACAATTGGCAATATTTCTCCCACCAACACCAGTGATGGGGCACTATTCCTCCTACTGACCACAGGCACTGTTATTTTCCTACTCCCATTGACAACCAAGCCTAAGGCATTTTCTATTCCCACTGTCCACAGTCCGGCCCCCTTAAAGTTTGAAGAATAGGATTCTGATCCTTTGTTTAGAAAGTTTGAAGACCCCCTACCTTAGGGGATCAGGAAGGAATGGGACCATGCTTTTTTGACTTCCTCTGGAACAACTGCGAGTATAGGGTTCTGTTTATGTTGGCCATTTATGTATTCTTTTTTGAACTTTATGGACTCGTGTAACTCTTTTGGGTTTTTAAATGTTCAATCCACCAACAAGTGATATTTTAAATTTAGGTGCCCTCTTGTGAGCATGTCAGCCCCTGGCTTCTCTTATTTCTTGAATGCTCTAACAGTAAGACCTCTCTGCCATAATTTTTGACTCTGTTCCTGTCCCCCTGGGAGTTTTTGGAGTACCATCTGACCTTTATGTGTTCCAGCTCCTACTGTTACATTCTCCATAATAGAAGGAATTTAAAAAACTAGCAGGGATGGCGTGAAGCCCCCATATTGAGCACAGCAGGTGTGCAGACCCAGGAACCCGGAGATTCTACAGATAACCCCCCAAGATATAAGAGAATCTGTCAGGTTGTTGACCATCCGCCAAAAACCTGACATATCAGTTTTATAGGGTATGACCCTTTAACCCAAGAGACCTTTTCAGTAACCATTGTGAAACAAAGTTACCATGGCTTTGACACAAAAATACTTGTTTCTTTACCTTTCTTCCCCTCGGGGGTTCTGCTGGATCATTTCCACACTGACCTACAGCAGGAGACAAGGCAGCATTACGTGCGCACGCAGACAGCGGCCGCCTTTCATGCTCGCTCAGTAGATGACACACAAACCTCAATAGAGGATGAGTCATGATGGCAGCCGGAGATGTTTACCTGCAGAAAAGATTTAGCCTTTGTCACTGCTGATGGCGGGGAGCATCCAAATGTGAACAATAAACTTTTTTTCTTTTTTTTAAAGTCTATTAGTTGAGCTCTAAAGATGACATGTTTGCCGCTTGAGCCCCAGGTGCTGTCCCACTGACCGGAATATTATGGAGCGGCCAGAGCAATGACTCAGTCAATTAGTGATTGTTACAAAGTAAACAACCAACAAAATCAGGTCAGCAGACAATAGTCTTAAGCTGGCCATACACTATACAGAAAATCGGCCGAACCCATTTTCGAAAAACGAACGTTCGACCGTGACCGCAAACGATCGTGCCATCATATAATGTCCGATAATCTGTTCAGTGGACATGAATAAATAATTTTGTGTTCGTTTTTTTACATATACCTAGTGCAGGCAGTTCGGACGGGAAACACATTAACCTTGCAATTTATCGTACGTTCGGCAGAAATTTTCCAAACATGCCGTTCGTTTTTTTTCCACAAAAACGTCACAAACGATTATCGATTTGTACCCACTAACTTGCCGAAAAACGAACGAAGTGTCCATACGAACGATTTTTCGGCCGTTTTTTCGTATAGTGTATGGCCAGCATTAGAGTAGAGGAAACCCAATCTTCAAAGTCTAAAAAACTTAAAGTGATTTCAAAAGTCATTGTCAAAATTTTAAAATCTGCACCTTTCATTTAAATAATAATTGGTAATCCTGCATTGAAAGTCCTTCATGTTATAGAGTGACAACTGTCTGTACCTGTCTACCTATTGTGCTCCTGAGTTGTCACTCTATCACACTGGCTTCCAATGGAAACTACATGCAGCCATATCAACACACATTACACAGACATGGTGACCATCGGGAAAATGAGAAATTCCAATGGAGTGCAAGTAAACTGGTAGCAGCTGCAAAGAGGATACAAGAAATCATTAGCAACAAAGGATGAATAAAAGGTAAAAGTATATGATTGTTTATAATCAAACGCCATTTAGTTGGAGTCTACATCTAAAGCCCAATTCGTACCAACACCTTTTTTTTTCTTTAGCTTTGAATAAACTTGTCAAGTAGTTTTCCTACACCATAGGGATATGGGACATTCCTTCTAAGACAGCAAGATGCACTTTTTTGGAAGACAAGTGGTTCTCAAAAGCCCAGAAAGGCTTACTTCAATCTACACCCAAACTAGAACAACCATCCCTGAACAGGGGGGTGGGCCTTCGACAGCATCTGCTTTCCACATATAATACCATTTTAACATCTCTACCCCAGTGGTTTGACAACAATTTATACCTTTAGTCATGTGAATCAAATGATTAACATCTTTACAGACAATGATACTAATGCCCCGTACACACGATCGGACGTTCCAACAACAAAAGCGTGGATTTTTGTTCGAAGGATGTTGGCTCCATACACACGGTCACGCGAATGTTGGCCAACAATTCCGAACGTGGGAATGTGGTGACGTACGAGACGTACGACGAGCTGAAAAAAAGGAAGTTCAATAGCCAGTGCGGCTCCTTATGCTTGATTCTGAGTATGCGTGAACTTTTGTGCGTCGGACTTGTGTACACACGATCGGAATTCCCGATCACAAAGTTTAGTTGGCGGAAAATTTGAGAACCTGCTATCAAACATTTGTTGGCGGAGAGTCCGACAGCAAATGTTCGATGGAGCATACACACGCGGTCGGATTTTCACCCGGGGCATATGGGATTATGAAACTAGGACAGGGGGGTTCCACAACCATCCCACCTCCCATCTTGTTCTTGGGCAATCAACATCTGCTTTGGCACATTCCATGGTGATTAAAGAAATGTGTCAGTGCTACTTGTCTGGATATAAATACTGGGGTACGTTCCTGGCCCTCATTAGAACTGAAGAAGTGACTAGGAGAGAATTATTCTTGGACAATCAACATCTGCTTTGGCACATTCCATGGTGATTAAAGTAAATAAGGAGTCAGTCCTACCTGTCTGGAAAAAAATACTGGGGTAAGTTGCAGGCTGGCTTGGTGGCTTGGAGAAGCTATGAAACATCTTCAATATTAACAACTAATCCAGTTGAATGTTACTAACTACTACTAGATATATCATGACCTGAATGAGAACCTTAACAAAAAACCTTCTGCTAAGTTTTTATTTCTGTCTATGATCCTACTGAGGAGTATTTACCTTACTCCCTGGTGCTGAAGCCCCAAAGGTTTTCCTTGAACCCACCTATTAGTGCTTATTTACAATATCTAGGCATATCTAGAAATATCTAGCAATATCTAGGAATCAAATGATTAACACCTATGCAGATGATGACACCAAGAGATCATGAAACTAGAAATTCTACAAACTTTACAACTCCCAACTTGTTCTTGGACAATTGACATCTGCCTTGGCACATTCCATGGTGATTTAAGTAAGGTGTCAGTGCTACTTGTCTGGATAGAAATAATAGGGGAATGGTCCTGGCACTCGTTAGAACTGAAGAATTGGCTTGGAGAAGCCAAACAAAACGTCTTCAATATTAGAGAACAAGTCCAGTTGAATGTGACTAACTACTACTAGTTATATCATGAGCTATGTAAATGAGAACCTTCACAGAAAACCTTCTGCCAAGTTTTTATTTCCATCTATGACCCTACTAGGGGGCCCGAGACTGCAAGACAAGATAGAGCCATTAAAAACCTGAGAGCATAGACAGGTGGTGCTGGAGCCCCAAAGGTTTTCCTTGAACCCACTTATTATGCTCATTTACAGTATCTAGGCACTTGGACAGCTTCTGCCACCCAAACAGTTTCCAAGGCTACTTTGGAAAGTGGTCAATGGAGAGTGTAGGATGAGGCACCACACCCTAGTATTATAACCCAAATCCTGTTTTATTTCAATAAAAGGTTAGGTGGAAACTGTATAAAAGACTAATTCATATTTGGGGGTAAGCCTTGTCCCCCCAGGGGCGGACTGACCATTCGGGCACTCGGGCACTGCCCGAGGGCCCCATGCCACTAAAGGGCCCCATCAGGGTTGCCAGCCTCAATAAAACCAGGGACAGTATGTAAAAATCTGTGTTTTTTTAACAAATCCCAAGATTATAGCTGCCCCACCACTCCAGTACCTTTTCAGTGTGTGTATGTGTATTCTGTGTGTATATTGTGTGTGTATACTATATGTGTGTGTATACTGTGTACTGTGTGTGTGTGTATACTGTGTGGCCCCATAATCTAGTGCCTGGGGGCCCCATAATCTCCTATTGCCTGGGGGCCCCATAATCTCCTATTGCCTGGGGGCCCCATAGTCTCCTATTGCCCGGGGGCCCCCATGAGTGGTCAGTCCACCCCTGCTTGTCCGCTATACCAGGATTTGGAAAAAATAAAATACTGAATATGGACTGGATAACAGATAGTATTTTGTAGATATAATTAAACTGGCTCAGGCTCATCAGGCTGAAAAAAACAGCGGAGGAAGGCCCATGCCAGATAAAACAATATCTACAAATAGGGCAGAACAAATATCACCGGGATTTTCACAATAGTCTTATATTATATTGTATCTTTATAAGTGTCACAATTGGTTATTATAACTCGAACATCCTTTAACCACTTGATCTCTGGAAGATTTACCTCCCTCCATGACCAGGTCATTTTTTTTGCGATGCGGCACTGTGTTATTTTACTGACAATTGCGCAGTCGTACGACGCTGTACCCCAAAACAAAGTATGTCCTTTTTTCCCACACATAGAGCTTTCTTTTGGTGGTATTTGATCACTACTGCGTTTTTTTTTTTTTTTTGCGCTATAAACAAAAAAGATAGACAATTTTGAAAAAAATAAAAAATAACATTTTACTTTCTGCTATAAAAACACATCCAATAAAAAAAAAATGTAAAAAAAAAAAAAATCAAATTTCTTCATCTAATTTCTTCATCCAGGCCAATATGTATTCTGCTACATATTTTTGGTGAATAAAATCCCAATAAGCGTATATTGATTGGTTCGCGCAAAACTTAAAGCATCTACAAACCATGGGATATATTTATGGAATTTTCATTTATTTTTTTTTACTAGTAATGGCGGTGATTAGCAACTTCTAGCAGGACTGCGATATACAAATCGGACACTGACACTTTTTGGGAACCAGTGACACAAATACAGTGATCGGTGCTAAAAATATGCACTCTCACTGTACTAATGATACTGGCTGGGAAGAAGTTAACATCAGAGGCGATCAAAGGATTAACTGTGTGCCTAGCCAGTGCTTGTGTACTGTGGTAGGTGCTTTTACTAGGGGAAGGCATTGATCCATGTTCCTGCTTTGCAGGAACACAGCAACAATGCCTTCCCTACTGACAGAACGGCAATCTACCTTGTTTACATAGGTAGATCGCCATTCTGGCTCTCTGCCTAATGATTGGCGCGTGCCGGCGGACATCAAGTCCGCGGTACCCGCAGATCAGCTTCCACTGTGTATAATCACAGCGAGAGCGGGTCGACCGGGGAGAGCGAGTGCATGCAAAGGGGTCTGAATCGCCTGAGAGTGTCTTTGCAGCCTCCTAGCAACAAGACTGGACTGGATAATGCCATCTCTGGGAGTTATTTTTGGCCAGGCTTCAGGAGGTAAAGAAATGTCCTACACCTTTAACAAGCGCATTATTTAACTTTGGTCAATCTGCTGCTTCTCCTTCCACTGTCCATTTACAGTCTGTGGAAGGGACAAAAACTATAACTGTTAATGACCTGCAACAGAGAAGAATCAGGTCTCCCGCCCTGTCAGGCAGAGCTGTGCAAATCTCAGGACTGGATGGACATACCCATGAATCATTTGGCAGGTTAAAAAAAAAAAAAAAAAACATCTGATATGTATTAAAAAAGTACTCTATGCACTTTTTTAAGGAGACTATCTTGATTAGCTGGAACATAAACTCACTGGCCACTTTATTATTAGGTACACCTGTTCAATTGCTTGGTAACACAAATTGCTAACCAGCCAATCACATGGCAGCAACTCAATGCATTTAGGCACCTAGATGTGGTGAAGACGACTTGCTGAAGTTCAAACCGAGCATCAGAATGGGGAAGAAAGGGGATTTAAGTGACTTTGAACGTGTCATGGTTGTTGGTGCCAGACGGGCTGGTCTGAGTATTTCAAAAACTGCTGATCTACTGGGATTTTCACACAGAACCATCTCTCGGGTTTACAGAGAATGGCCCGAAAAAAGAGAAAATATCCAGTGAGCGGCAGTTGTGTGGAGGAAAATGTCTTGTTGATGTCAGAGGTCAGAGGAGAATGGGCAGACTGGTTTGAAATGATAGAAAGGAAACAGTAACTCAAATAAACACCCATTCCAACCAAGGTATGCAGAATACCATCTCTGAACACACAACACATCCAACCTTGAAGCAGATGGGCTACAGCAGCAGAAGACCACACCGGGTCCCACTCCTGTCAGCTAAGAACAGGAAACTGAGGCTACAATTCACACAGGATCACCAAAATTGGACAATAGAAGATTGGAAAAACGTTGTCTGGTCTGATGGGTCTCGATTTCAGCTGCAACATTCAGATGGTGGGGTCAGAATTTGGTGTAAACAGAAATCATGGATCCATCCTGCCTTGTATCAATGGTTCAGACTAGTGGTGGTGTAATGGTGTGGGGGATATTTTCTTGGCACACTTTGGGCCCCTTAGTACCAATTGAGCATTGTTTAAACTCCACGGCCTACCTGAGTATTGTTGCTGACCATGTCCATCCCTTTATGCCTACAGTGTCCCCATCTTCTGATGGCTCCTTCCAGCAGGATAATCACCATGTCACAAAGCTCAAATCATCTCACCACTGGACAATGAGGTCCCTGTAATCCAATGGCCTCCATAGTCACCAGATCTCATCCAATAGAGCACCTTTGGGATGTGGTGGAACGGGAGATTCACATCATGGATGTGCAGCTGACAAATCTGCAGCAACTGTGTGATGCTATCATGTCACTATGGACCAAAATCTCTGAGGAATGTTTCCAACACCTTGTTGAATCTATGTGTAGCATCCTGATGGTTAGGCAGGGTGGCTAGTACATTTACCTGCCAGGTATAGTTGCCTTGGCCAATTGATAGGAGATCAATTGATTCCACCCCAATTCTGGAATTGCTGCACTTCTCTCTTCTGTCACTAGATGGCCAGGTATCTGGTGATATTAGGTAAAACAAGGGCACTGCAAGGACAGATTAGGAATAGATGAGTTAATTCAGCCAATGGGCAGGGATCTTCTTGGGTCCCTTGGCCTGCTGGGAGAGCCTATTTATTTGGGTGAGGTCAGGTGATCGGGGTTCTGTGCCACTTGGACGGCTGTTGGCCACAGAACCTGTCATGGTCGGAGATAGAGGGGAAGCTGTCGCTACCGAGACCGACCACCTTATTACCAGGGACCACAGTGAGTAGCTGAAGCAAGTACCGGAGCAGTATTCTCACCAACCGGGGACGGTGAAGAATTGGGAAACTTCAATGGGTATCAAGCCAGGGACCCAGCCAGCGGAGGTGACGCTTGCAGAGCAGCCTTGTGTGCCAAGCCAGGGACTGAGCAGGCCAGTGGGGTGAAGCTTGAGGAGTCCTGACCTTAAACCCTCTCTCCCACAGTTCTGTTCAAAAGAAAATAAATCTCTTTGAATTCAAGAAGTGTCTGGCGCCCATGAATCTATCTTGCGTTACACCCACACATCTTGTAACCCACTCTAGTCCCTAGGGTAAGTGAAAGTGTTCTTCGCGCTATAGGTGAGTAATAGTAAAAAATGTGTATAAATAAACACGCCAATAATAATATAAAAATATATATGTGTAGTGATGTCTTAAAAAAGATAGCAGCAAGATCTAAAAGTGTTCACACTACACTTCAATGAAAATATTGGAAAAGAGTGATCTCGCGCATTCAAATCTATTCACACATAGTGTAAGATAACATACTGTATATGATGACATGAGAAATAACTATCAAAAAAATGAAATAAATAGTGAATAATCATAAAAATCAAAAATATAAGGATAATTAAAAAAATCAAAAAATCAAATGCTCAATATTAGTGCAATTAAAGTGCAAGTTCATTAAGTATATAGAAAACCGTCTCTGTCTTGACCATACGGGATGATAAGGTGACTCAGTGTGGGAATAAACAGATTGGCCAAAGTTCATACAGGTCCTCATAGGGGATGATTCCAGAATAACTTTAGGCTCTCAGAACTCTCACCTCAGTGATAATGAAAATGGGCATCATGATAAAATATCTGTTAATCGCGTCACTGTGTTTTCCAGACCATTCTCCTCCACTCGTCCCAGCTTTATTTCATTCCTCTCCACCATTAATACGGCTCACTAGCCTAATAAAAGATGCATCTCCAAGGCGCAACGGCCCGGTAGGGGAGAGAGGGAGAAAAAAAGGGGACCTCCAATAGTGTAGTACGTTAGATAATACAATAATAATTTATTGGGGGGTTTCAGGGTGGTCTCTTACATAAACTTTAAAAACAAGCAAGTACAGCTGGAACGGCAATTAGAGCGCCTCCTTACTAGACTTCCGGTTAGGTCTGCTCTCCGCCACTCCCTACGTGTTACGTCACCGCTCGTGACTTCATCTGGAGAACCGGATTGGTTAGAGAGGTGTATTTTTTATATGGTAATACCGGAAGTGTTGTAGCGGCCATTTTCTTGTGGTCCGCTGATGTGTATCGGCGCGGCCATCTTTTGGGTGGTAAATGAATATACATAACGGCCATTGACTTGTAGATCGAGCTAGTACTGTCATCAATGATGGTATGTGGCAGTAATGTGGAATATATGTTGAAATTCGAATTTAAAATAAGGGTTTTTTTTTATTGAATTCTGTCAAAAGAGATAATTTAGAGAGAAGTGACCTAGAAATCAGTATATTTAATACGGGCGTGTCAGTCGTATACCTTGGTACATAAGGAGTTGCCCTAGTACATGCATATTATTTATAAATAATATGGGAAAATACATGAAAAAAACATGGATATAATAATGTAGGTGTATACTTGATGTAATCTGGTACATAAATAGAACTAATAATAAAATAGTGTATTTTTAAAATTATCAATAAAATACATAAGAAACATGAATGTCATACATATATATAACTAGTAAATAAAATCAAAATCTTAAAATAAATTAATAATTGCTGAGAAAACATTTTAAGTCAAATTCAACGTTTATACCTCTAGGTATTAAAGTACGCATGGTATGTATCCAATAGGACTCTCTTTGACTAATAGTCCTTGTTTTGTGGCTGCCTCTCCATGACCCTTTGTATTTTTCTATACACCAGAATTGAAGATGTGTGGGATCCTGATTGTGTGCTAATGCAAAATGTTTGGATACATTATGTTTGGGATTTCCCATTTTGATGTTTTGGATGTGTTCTTTTATTCTGACTTTGAGGGCTCTCTTGGTTCTCCCTACATATTGGAGTTTGCAGTTACATTGTAGCACGTATACTACTCCCTCTGTGTGGCATCCAATAAAATCATTGATTTTAAACGTCTCTTTTGTAGTAGTTGCTGTAAAATCTATTCTTTTGCCCTGAAATTTTTGGTTGCATGTCTAGATGCATAGCAATTTCTGCAGGGAAAGAATCCTTTTCCTGGGAAAAAGGAGTAAGGTGCTTTGGGGGGGAGGTTCTACCACCGATTTTACTACCTTGTCTCTGATGGTAGGTGCTCTCTTGTATGTGATGTTTGGTTGATTTGGTAATATGTTCTTTAAGTCTCTGTCATTCTGAAGAATGTGCCAATGGCGTTGGATTATCTTCGATACCTCTTTGTGTTGTACATTATAGTCCAAAACTAAACTTGGTGTCTCTTGTTGGAATATTTTTTTGGGATTATTTTCCAGAAGGACATATTGAATAAAAAAGAATTGAAGTATCTCATACTAGAAACGTGTAGAATACCAGTCATCTATACAGTTCCAAAAATCCATAAATCACTAGACAACCCACCGGGTAGACCAATCGTTAATGGGATAGATTCCCTCACATCTAGGGTGGGACAATACTTGGACCAGTTCATTCAACCAGCAGTGCAACACACACCTGCCTATCTGAAGGACACGAAACACGTGCTACAACTTTTAGACACATTACCCGTCTTAGAAGGAAGAACATTATTAGCCACGGCAGATGTCAATTCTCTTTATACTATCGTCCAGCACCACGATGCGTGCTCAGCAACAAAGTGGCTCCTCAGAAAGTATAGTAACTTGATGTGCAAACAGAGAAAATATCTCATCAAATGTTTAGATGTTTGCCTGAAATGCAATTATTTTTGGCACGATCAAACATACTACAAACAAGCCATCGGCATAGCAATGGGAGCAAAGTTCGCGCCTAGTGTGGCCAAAGCCTTTATGGCACAGTGGGAAGATCAGTCTATCCACGGAGACACACCAGCGGAACTCACTTTATATAAAAGATACATCGACGATGTGATTATAGTCTGGATTATAGTTCTTAAATAAATTGAATGTGAATGACAAAAACATACACTTATCATGGAATATAGATGACAAATCAGTAGAATTTTTAGATTTAAAGATTTGCCTAGAAGGAGATAAGTTGGTTACCAAAACTTTTTTTAAAAATGTGGATGCTAACAGCTATCTTTCTATAGATAGCTGTCATCGTAAACCATGGCTCTACAACATTCCAAAAAGCACAATTCATCAGAATTAAAAGGAACTGTACAAAAGAAGAAGACTATAAAGAACAAGCTAGATTAATTGGAACCAGGTTCAAGGCAAAAGGATATGAGGACACATGGATAGAAGAACAAATTCAATATGTCAATAAAATGGACAGAACAAAAATGCTGGAAAATAATCCCAAAAAAATATTCCAACAAGAGACACCAAGTTTAGTTCTGGACTATAATGTACAACACAAAGAGGTATCGAAGATAATCCAACGCCATTGGCACATTCTTCAGAATGACAGAGACTTAAAGAACGTATTACCAAATCAACCAAACATCACATACAAGAGAGCACCTACCATCAGAGACAAGGTAGTCAAATCGGTGGTAGAACCTCCCCCCAAAGCACCTTACTCCTTTTTCCCAGGAAAAGGATTCTTTCCCTGCAGAAATTGCTATGCATCTAGACATGCCCAAAAATTTCAGGGCAAAAGAATAGATTTTACAGCAACTACTACAAAAGAGACGTTTAAAATCAATGATTTTATTGGATGCCACACAGAGGGAGTAGTATACGTGCTACAATGTAGCTGCAAACTCCAATATGTAGGGAGAACCAAGAGAGCCCTCAAAGTCAGAATAAAAGAACACATCCAAAACATCAAAATGGGAAATCCCAAACATAATGTATCCAAACATTTTGCATTAGCACACAATCAGGATCCCACACATCTTTAATTCTGGGGTATAGAAAAATACAAAGGGTCATGGAGAGGCAGCCACAAAACAAGGACTATTAGTCAAAGAGAGTCCTATTGGATACATACCATGCGTACTTTAACACCTAGCGGTATAAACGTTGAATTTGACTTAAAATGTTTTCTCAGCAATTTTTAATTTATTTTAAGATTTTGATTTTATTTACTAGTTATATATATGTATGACATTCATGTTTCTTATGTATTTTATTGATAATTTTAAAAATACACTATTTTATTATTAGTTCTATTTATGTACCAGATTACATCAAGTATACACCTACATTATTATATCCATGTTTTTTCCATGTATTTTCCCATATTATTTATAAATAATATGCATGTACTAGGGCAACTCCTTATGTACCAAGGTATACGACTGACACGTCCGTATTAAATAAATATACTGATTTCTAGGTCACTTCTCTCTAAATTATCTCTTTTGACAGAATTCAATAAAAAAAAAAAAAACCCTTATTTTAAATTCGAATTTCAACATATATTCCACATTACTGCCACATACCATCATTGATGACAGTACTAGCTCGATCTACAAGTCAATGGCCGTTATGTATATCCATTTACCACCCAAAAGATGGCCGCGCCGATACACATCAGCGGACCACAAGAAAATGGCCGCTACAACACTTCCGGTATTACCATATAAAAAATACACCTCTCTGACCAATCCGGTTCCCCAGATGAAGTCACGAGCGGTGACGTAACACGTAGGGAGTGGCGGAGAGCAGACGTAACCGGAAGTCTAGTAAGGAGGCGCTCTAAACGCCGTTCCAGCTGTACTTGCTTTTATTTAAAGTTTATGTAAGAGACCACCCTGAAACCCCCCAATAAATTATTATTGTATTATCTAAGGTACTACACTATTGGAGGTCCCCTTTTTTTCTCCCTCTTTCCCCCACCGGGCCGTTGCGCCTCAGAGATACATCTTTTATTAGGCTAGTGAGCCGTATTAATGGTGGAGAGGAATGAAATAAAGCTGGGACGAGTGGAGGAGAATGGTCTGGAAAACACAGTGATGCGATTAACAGATATTGTATCATGATGCCCATTTTCATTATCACTGAGGTGAGAGTTCTGAGAGCCTAAAGTTATTCTGGAATCATCCCCTATGAGGACCTGTATGAACTTTGGCCAATCTGTTTATTCCCACACTGAGTCACCTTATCATCCTGTATGGTCAAGACAGAGACGGTTTTCTATACACTTAATGAACTTGCACTTTAATTCCACTCTAGTCCCTGACTCTAGAGGTTCTCATTGGACCAAAGGGGACCCGGGATCTTGCTACATATGCCATGAAGAATGAAGGAAGTTCTGAAGGCAAAAGGGGGTCCAACCCGATACTAGCAAGGTGTACCTAATAAAGTGGCCGGTGAGTGTAAATTCCTGCCAAAATGCATCACGCTATTGGTATGACAACAAATTACATAATTTCTCCCTCTGTTTTGGGGACACGGGTTCTCGGAGGACTCATTAGGTACACGTGCTGCCTTCAGGGTGTCTGGAATCATTAATCTGCCATTACATGAGAAAAACAAGGCCATTACACACAGCATTACAGGTATCCAGACTGGACAGGCCTGGTGTGGACTGGATGCCGTCACTTCTAAAGGACAATAACACGGGGGGTCATTCTATTCCGGGCTAAACCAACCGACATTCCGCTCAGTCACTACAGAAAACTGAAAAATACAGATACTGCAAAGCAACCAATCAGAATGAATTTGGCTCTTGTAAAGTGAGAGCTGCAAAGGTCGTCTCGCCCCATTACCATCCTCTAAACTACTAATAAGCCTAAAGCTAAACTGCAAACAAACACCTAAATACACGACTGAAACATAGGAAATGTTTTACCTGCCAAATGTTCTGTATTTCTGTGCATCTGATCTGTACTGAGACTTACTGTATGCTCCCAGCACAGTGACTAAGCTGTCACTGTGCGGCCCTTTGCTTGCCTTTATCTCACCCTTGGGGGACCATTCCTTCCACTGACAACAATGGGGCACTAATCTTCCCACTGACACCAACAATGGGGCACTATTCCTCCCACTGACACCAACAATGGGGCACTAATCCTCCCACTGACACCAACAATGGGGCACTAATCTTCCCACTGACACCAACAATGGGGCACTATTCCTCCAACTGACACCAACAATGGGGCACTAATCTTCCCACTGACACCAACAATGGGGCACTATTCCTCCCACTGACACCAACAATGGGGCACTAATCCTCCCACTGACACCAACAATGGGGCACTAATCCTCCCACTGACACCAACAATGGGGCACTAATCCACCCACTGACACCAACAATGGGGCACTAATCCTCCCACTGACACCAACAATGGGGCACTAATCCTCCCACTGACACCAACAATGGGACACTATTCCTTTCACTGACACCAACAATGGGGCACTAATCCTCCCACTGACACCAACAATGGGGCACTAATCCTCCCACTGACACCAACAATGGGACACTATTCCTTTCACTGACACCAACAATGGGGCACTAATCCTCCCACTGACACCAACAATGGGGCACTAATCCTCCCACTGACACCAACAATGGGGCACTAATCCACCCACTGACACCAACAATGGGGCACTAATCCACCCACTGACACCAACAATGGGGCACTAATCCTTCCACTGACACCAACAATGGGACACTATTCCTTTCACTGACACCAACAATGGGGCACTAATCCTCCCACTGACACCAACAATGGGGCACTAATCCTCCCACTGACACCAACAATGGGGCACTAATCCTCCCACTGACACCAACAATGGAACACTATTCCTCCCACTGACACCAACAATGGGGCACTAATCCTCCCACTGACACCAACAATGGAACACTATTCCTCCCACTGACACCAACAATGGGGCACTAATCCTCCCACTGACAACAATGGGGCACTAATCCTCCCACTGACACCAACAATGGAACACTATTCCTCCCACTGACACCAACAATGGGGCACTAATCCTCCCACTGACAACAATGGGGCACTAATCCTCCCACTGACACCAACAATGGAACACTATTCCTCCCACTGACACCAACAATGGGGCACTAATCCACCCACTGACACCAACAATGGGGCACTAATCCTCCCACTGACACCAACAATGGGACACTATTCCTTTCACTGACACCAACAATGGGGCACTAATCCTCCCACTAACACCAACAATGGGGCACTAATCCTCCCACTGACAACAATGGGGCACTAATCCTCCCACTAACACCAACAATGGGACACAATTCCTTTCACTGACACCAACAATGGGGCACTAATCTTCCCACTGACACCAACAATGGGGCACTAATCCACCCACTGACACCAACAATGGGGCACTAGTCCTCCCACTGACACCAACAATGGGGCACTAGTCCTCCCACTGACACCAACAATGGGGCACTATTCCTCCCACTGACACCTGTAATGAGGCACCATACCTTCCACTAACACCAACAATGAGGCACCATTCCTCCCACTGAAAACAATGGGGCACAATTCCTACCACTGACACCAACAATGGGGCACTATTCCTTCTGCTGACACCAACAATGGGGCACTATTCCTTCTGCTGACACCAACAATGAGGCATCATTCCTCCCACTGACAACAATGGGGCACTATTCCTCCCACTGACACCTGTAATGAGGCACCATTCCTCCCACTGACACCAACAATGGGGCACTATTCCTCCCACTGACTAATCACTGCACAGCCAGTACTTCGCCCGTGCCCACTACCTGGAAGTTCTTTATCACATACTAGATACACAGGAGAGCCGCTCTGCCGCTGTACCCCTACTTGCACTTAAGGCAGTTGGCAAGCGGTTAAAAAACATGCCTACTTACTATGTACCGTGCTGGAGTGGCTCTGTACATTGCATTGCTGTGGATCAATCACAGCCATCAAGAGTGTAAACACCAGCAGTGTTTAGAAACATTGAGCCCATTCACAAAAGAAGCAGCTCCCCTTCCTCCCTTGTGAATGAGCTGGACATTTGTAGACAAAGAGGATCTGCAGATTAAAGGTGAAGGTGGGGGCACTAATCACCAATGATGATGATTGATTTTTTTTTTTTTAATGCGACACGTGTAAATCCCCGTCCATCGCTTTTGCAGCTTAAAGAGTAAGTTCACCTTTACAGAAACATCTGTAACATCTGTAAGGTGAACATACACAGGACCCCCTGCTCGCCCCCCCCCACCCCCCATCCCGCTGACCTGGACTGCGGAAATCTCCCATCCTGAGCCCCGGTACATCTGCGTCAGGAGCCGGGGGCTTACAAATCCACTGAGCTGAATGTCCCAATCCTACCTCATCAGGAGGGACATATCGGAGCATTCTAAATAGTCGGCGCCATCACATGGGCGGCGCGGACCAATCAGCAGCCGCATAGCCCGTCCTGTCAGCTATGAAGAAGACACGTGGATACCGAGGGGGTTTCTAAGTAGAGATGTGCACTGACAAAAATTGTGTTCGTTTTCCGAATTTTTTCCGAATTTCCAAATTTTTTCCGAATTTATGAATTTTCGGAATTTGGAAATTCAGAAATTCGAAAATCTGAAAAAAAGAAAGAAAATCAGTAAAATTTGAAATAACTAATAATAACAAACTATTAAATTATAGGTATTGGAATTTCCTTTCAAATTTGGCTGTTTGTGAACGTAACGAATATAAAATTTATCTGAAGTTACAAATTATCCGAAATAACAAATGCCGCATCTAAACAAATGGAATGGAACAAATTAATAATAAATAATAATAAAAAATTCCGAATCTCTGAAATTCCGAAAATTCGGAAATTAGAAAATTTCGGATATTGAAAAATTCGGAAATTAACGAATTTGTCAAAATTTGTTAAAAATGGATTCAGAACTAAACGAATTGCACATGTCTATTCTAAGCCCCGGACTCCTAACGCGGATGTACCGGGGCTCAGAACGGGAGATTTCCGTGGTCCAGGTCAGCGGGACTGGGTGGGGGGGGGGGGGGCGAGGAGGGGGTCCTGTGTAATTCACCTTACAGATTTTTCTGTAAAGGTGAACTTACACTTTAAGGGGGAGCAGATAAAGCATGCCTTACCAGAGGCCCCCCATCCTCACTGTATGCCTCCTCCATTCAGAAAATGCTTTGTATTCTCTTCAATGAATGTAAGGCTTTCTGCGATTGGAGGAGCGACAGATAAACATCAAGATCTCCCCTGCTCCAATCACAAAAAGCCTTGCATTCAGTGAAGAGGATACAAGGCTTTTACTGAATGAAGGAGTTGCTGAGCGACCAGTGTGCTACAACCGGAACTACAAACAGGGCCGGTTCTACCACTAGGCAACCGCCTAGGGCGCGCTGCTGCCTAGGGCGCCCAGCCACTGGTGTTCCTACTCTCATCTCTCTGCAGCAAGCAACTAAGTCTCAGAATCAGCAGGCAGCCGCCACTCCGTTCGCACATAGTGTCAGAGGCGCAGTGGCGGCGGAGGACTGTTCCTGTGTTTTGACTCCCGAATGAATGAAAGCTTGCATTCATTTATGGGCACTGGTAGGCTACATTGATGGGCGCTGTGACTGCATTTGATGGGCGCTGGTGAAGATGCATTAATGGGTGCTGGTGAGGCTGCATTGATGGGCGCTGGTGAGGCTGCATTGATGGGCGCTGGTGAGGCTGCATTTGATGGGCGCTGGTGAGGCTGCATTTGATGGGCGCTGGTGAGGCTGCATTTGATGGGCGCTGGTGAGGCTGCATTTGATGGGCGCTGGTGAGGCTGCATTTGATGGGCGCTGGTGAGGCTGCATTTGATGGGCGCTGGTGAGGCTGCACTGATGGGCGCTGGTGAGGCTGCATTTGATGGGCGCTGGTGAGGCTGCATTTGATGGGCGCTGGTGAGGCTGCATTTGATGGGCGCTGGTGAGGCTGCATTTGATGGGCGCTGGTGAGGCTGCATTTGATGGGCGCTGGTGAGGCTGCATGTGATGGGCGCTGGTGAGGCTGAATTTGATGGGCGCTGGTGAGGCTGCATTTGATGGGCACTTCATTAAAAAGGGGGTATACATGCGCAGGGCAAAGGGGGTGTCAAAAATGCTTGCACCAGCCCTGACTACAAATATCCAGATATTTGGCGCTTACAGTATTGTAGTTGAACCAATGTACATTTTACTGAACAGCGCAGCTGTGTTTTTTACACAGAAAAACGGCCTAAAGTTCAGTTCAGCTTTAAGGAATTCATTTCCAGCTATTTTATGACTACCCCGAGGACTGTGCGTGACACCATAATCCCTAAATCTACTTTTTCCTTCCCCGCGCACTCTGGGTGTCATTTCTACAGTCCTGGGCTGTGTCACTTCTCTGTGTATCACCGCGAGGTGATCATTCCTTTTCTCATATGTCTCCGGTGAATGAGCCGTACAGCTCTGCATTCAATCAGTAATCAGGCGGAACCCTTGCTTCCCGCTGCTCCCAGCGGCGTCCGCCAACGCGTATTTACACTGGCCTATTTTGCTTGGTTATTTATAAGCATGGGAAATTTATTAAGATTTCCTTTCCGGATTTGGGGGCCCACCTAGCAGGAGAACAGACAAGGTCCAGGGCTCCAAAAATTCCAGGAGTCATAGTGAGTATTAACACCGGTGTTTATAAATGGCTGGATTTGTTTGGTTCATACCTTAAAGGCAAATTCCACCCAGAATTGATAGCTCAGTTTTAAGTGGGCACTGTTGGGGTGAATCACCTGTCCCCTCTTCTGATGTCTTCCAGAAATTCAGTCTGCAAAATTTCCCAGTAGTTTGCATGTGTCTCAGGAATAGCAGAGGTGTCACTCTTTCAATCTGAATGGCTTTATTATTTGTTCATGCAACAATAAGGAATTCCATTGGGGAACAACGACACCACAATGTCTTTGAGGATGGAGTGACACCACAATTTGTCTTGGAGGACGAAGAGACACCACAATTTGTCTTTGAGGATGAAGCAACACAACAATTCGTCTTTGAGGATGGAGCGACACCACAATTTGTCTTTGAGGATGGAGCGACACCACAATTTGTCTTTGAGGATGGAGCGACACCACAATTTGTCTTTGAGGATGGAGCGACACCACAATTTGTCTTTGAGGATGGAGCGACACCACAATTTGTGAAGATGGAGCGACACCACAATTTGTCTTTGAGGACGAAGCAACACCATCATTTGTTGTTGCTTTGAGTTTGAAGGAGGAGCAACTGAAGAAAAGAACTTGGAGAACTGCAGTGCTTCTTCTGTGAACCTTGAGGATGAATTACTCCACAGGACTTGCAGCTACAGAGGTCAGGGAGGGCTTGTTTTAAAGTTCTTAGGGCTCGTTCACACTATCGATTGGGTTGCGATCAAACCTCATGGTTGAGCTACGCTTTTACTGCCTCCCAACCGCTACCCTCTTTAGCTGCAGCAGCTGGGGTGTACACATGCCGCGCGCATTTCTTCGTGGTCACGACAGGAATTATAACCCCTGTTGCTTCAAGTGAATGGGGCCGCTCTGCAACTGCACCACAACTGCAATGCACACAGTTGCAGAGCTCCAGTGTGGGGATGAAGCATTGTATCGTCTCCTCACTGACTATCGAATGCTCTCTGAAGAGTGATCACAAAATTGGATCTCTCTACAGAGACCAAAGCCAGTGTAAATGAGCTCTTACTGCTTGTTAAGAATATACAAATACTAGCATGTCTATACCGGGTATGAGTGTCAATAAAAAAACACTAGACAGGTTTTTAAAGTAATTTATTAGACAGCTCCGGGGGTCTTCTTCCGACTTCAGGGGGCTCTCCGGCCTCTTCTTCTTCTGCCGGCTCCTCCGCTATCGGCAGAAGAAGAAGAGGCCAAAGAGACCCCCGAAGTCGGAAGAAGACCCCCGGAGCTGTCTAATAAATTATTTTAAAAACCTGTCTAGTGTGTTTTTTTATTGACACTTTTTCCCTAGGTGAATGGGTAGGGGTACCATGTACCCCATACTCATTCACATAGAGTGGGGGGCCGATAACCCCCTCTCGGATTCCGATAACCCCCCCGCCCGCAGACCCCGACAACCAACGGCCAGGGTTGTCGGGAAGAGCCCCTGGTCCTCATCAACATGGGGACAAGGTGTTTTGCGGTGGGGGGGCCGCAGGGCGCCCCCCTCCCCCAAAGCACCCACCCCCCCATGTTGAGGGCATGCGGCCTGGTACGGCTCAGGAGGGGGGGAGGGGCGCTCGCTCATCCCCACCCCCTTTCCTGACCGGCCGGGCTGCGTGCTCGGATCGGGGTCTGGTATGGATTTTGGGGGGGGGCACTCCATGCCGTTTTTTTTTTTCGACGTAAGGGGTTCCCCTTTGCATGCATACCAGACCTAAGGGCCTGGCATGCCCCGCGCTCGCCGCAATAGGAAAATTTGTTTTTCCTATTGCAGCGAGCGCGAGATGTAGTACCCTGCCCTTGCGTCGTATCTGGTCCATCGGACCAGCATACAGACGAACGGGCTTTCCGTCAGGAACGGAGTCCGGTGGAGTTACGACGTAAAGATTTGAAGCAAGTTTCAAATCTAAGTCCGTCGGATTTCCGACCGAAACGGTCCGTCGGAAGTCCGATGCAGCCCACACACGGTCGGATTGTCCGCTGGATTCGGTCCGTCGGACCAATCCGGTCGGAAAGTCCGCCCGTTTGTACGTGGAATTAGAGTTTAAAAAAGTGCAGAAACCTTTTGAAGAACCCTTGTGTATACATATATACACACACACTATATTACCAAAGGTATTGGGACGCCTGCCTTTACACGCACATGAACATTAATGGCATCCCAATCTTAGTCCGTAGGGTTCAATATTGAGTTGGCCCACCCTTTGCAGCTATAACAGCTTCAACTCTTCTTGGAAGGCTGTCCACAAGGTTTAGGAGTGTGTCTATGGGAATGTTTGACCATTCTTCTAGAAGCGCATTTGTGAGTTCAGGCACTGATGTTGGACGAGAAGTCAAGTTCCTCCACCCGAAACTCGCTCATCCATGTCTTTATGGACTTTGCTTTGTGTACTGGTGTGCAGTCATGTTGGAACTGGAAGGGGCCATCCCCAAACTGTTCCCACAAAGTTGGGAGCATGAAATTGTCCAATATGTCTTGGTATGCTGACGCCTTAAGAGTTCCCTTTACTTGAACTAAGGGGCCAACCCCTGAAAAACAACCCCACACCATAATCTCCCCTCCACCAAATGATTTGGACCAGTGCACAAAGCAAGGTCCATAAAGACATGGATGAGTGAATTTGGGGTGGAGGAACTTGATTGGCCTGCACAGAATCCTGACCTCAACCTGATAAAAAACCTTTGGGATGAATTAGAGCAGAGACTGCGAGCCAGGTATTCTCGTTCAACATCAGTGTCTGACCTCACAAATGCTCTTCTGGAAGAATGGTCAAACATTCCCATAGACACACTCCTAAACCTTGTGGACGGCCTTCCCAGAAGAGTTAAAACTGTTATAGCTGCTGCAAAGGGTGGGCCAACTCATTATTGAACCCTATGGAGCATGTTGATGAGGGGGGGGGGGGGGGGACCAGAAAGGGCAAAATATAAGCAGATTAAACGCCAGCTTTAACTTGATCACATTCAGATACATACCTGAAAAAAAAAAAACAACTTTCAAGAGCTACTTCTAATTGCCATATCATTTCAAAGGCTGCGTCATCAGAATAACACGTTTGCATTGAAAAGGTTGCCGAGAGTTAAAACGTGTCAGCAGTGTAAAAAGAAAACAAAAATTGGTTTCCTGCAGAATGTGAAAGGTTATTATATCCTGATCAGACGTCTGGAAGTGTGACGCAAGCGTTGTAGATTAGTGAAGCGGGGTATTGTATACATAGAACGGATCTGGATCTATGCAGCTGTCAGTACGGAGGGGCCGAGCGATTTTCATTCCACACTGAGGAATATGACATGATTGCCGTGTAATGTGCATTCACTCTCCGCTGGAAATCAGAGAACCCATTGAAAAATGAGCCACATTCCTTCCCCAAGACTGCCAGCCTTTTATTAATGTGAAAATATAAATATTATCACATCTTGGCAGCTTGACAGCTCAGCTTTTACTAGCTACTCTACCCATACATGTTGTCACACTTTTGTGTCGCGGTAGCACAAGGGCAGACACCGGTATACGTGATTTTCACTATGACGCCCGAGTCTCCTATCTTCACTCCGTTTACCCTTTTTGTTGCCACCGATGTGCCCCACCTAGGGATGCCACCTTTTCTTCACGCCAAACCCCAATACTTCAGCAATTTATTTTCATAGTATGCATAGATAAACTACGCATAGATGTTGCTATTAAAAAACGTTTCTAATCATATAAAGTTAATCCCAATCACACATAGTCCCCCTTTACATCAGAGTCCACAGAGTTCCCCCCCTTTACATCAGAGTCCACAGAGTTCCCCCCCCTTTACATCAGAGTCCACAGAGTTCCCCCCCCTTTACATCAGAGTCCACAGAGTCCCCCCCCCCTTTACATCAGAGTCCACAGAGTTCTCCCCTTTACATCAGAGTCCACAGAGTCCCCCCCCCCCCTTTACATCAGAGTCCACAGAGTTCTCCCCTTTACATCAGAGTCCACAGAGTCCCCCCCCTTTACATCAGAGTCCACAGAGTTCTCCCCTTTACATCAGAGTCCACAGAGTCCCCCCCCTTTACATCAGAGTCCACAGAGTTCCCCCCTTTACATCAGAGTCCACAAAGTTCCCCCCTTTACATCAGAGTCCACAGAGTCCCCCCCCCCTTTACATCAGAGTTCACAGAGTCCCTCCCCCTTTACATCAGAGTTCACAGAGTTCCCCCCCCCTTTACATCAGAATCCACAGAGTTCCCCCCTTTACATCAGAGTCCACAGAGTCCCCCCCCCTTTACATCAGAGTCCACAGAGTTCCCCCCCCTTTACATCAGAGTCCACAGAGTTACCTCCTTTACAACATAGTCCACAGAGTTCCCCCCTTTACATCAGAGTCCACAGAGTTCCCCCCCTTTACATCAGAATCCACAGAGTCCCCCCCCTTTACATCAGAGTCCACAGAGTTCCCCCCCTTTACATCAGAGTCCACAAAGTCCCCCCCCCTTCACATCAGAGTCCACAGAGTTACCTCCTTTACAACATAGTCCACAGAGTTCCCCCCTTTACATCAGAATCCACAGAGTTCCCCCCCTTTACATCAGAATCCACAGAGTTCCCCCCCCCTTTACATCAGAGTCCCACCCCTTTACATCAGAGTCCACAGAGTCCCCCCCCTTTACATCAGAGTAAACAGAGTTCCCCTTCACGTCATAGTCCACAGAGTTCCCCCTTTACACCATAGTCCACTGAGCTCCCCCCTTTACATCAGAATCCACAGAGTTCCCCCCTTTACATCAGAATCCACAGATTTCTCCCCTTTACATCAGAGTCCACAGATTTCCCCCCTTTACATCAGAGTTCACAGAGTTCCCCTTCACGTCATAGTCCACAGAGTTCCCCCTTTACACCATAGTCCACTGAGCTCCCCCTTTACATCAGAATCCACAGAGTTCCCCCCTTTACATCAGAATCCACAGATTTCCCCCCTTTACTTCAGAGTCCACAGATTTCCCCCCTTTACATCAGAGTTCACAGATTCCCCCCCTTTACATCAGAGTTCACAGAGTTCCCCCTTTACATCAGAGTTCCTTCCTTTACATCAGAGTCCACAGAGTTCCCCCCCTTAACTTCAGAGTCTACAGAGTTCCCCTTTTACATCTGAATCAGCAGAGTTCCCCTTTCACTGTAAGGGGGGACTCTGCAGACTCTGATGTAAGGGAGAACTCTGAGCACTATAACAAAAGGGATGCTCTGGTGTACAGAGAGGACTCCGATGTAAGGGGGAACACTGTGACCTCTGGTGTAAAGGGGAGCTCTGATGTAAGGGGAGCTCTGAGAACCCTGATTTACCTTAGTGTACTCACTTAGAGGCAGAAGAGAGATTGGGGAGGGGGAAAAGTTCAGTCACAGACAGGGATGGATGGTGAGCTCACTCACCCCTTGGCAGTCAGCACCTCTCATCCAGATGTATCTGAGGCTGCTGGGCTTCAAATTTCCCGTCCCCACTTTCCTTTTCTGAGGTATGGGTATATTGTAGAAATGATCAAGGGAGCTGTAAAGCCACCAAAACACTCTACAGCCTTGGTGCAAATCCTGCAGCCTTGGGCCCTTTGGCACTTTTTGTGCAGGCCTCAAGGCCCCTGCAGACTAATTTTTAGCAGTCTCATGTAATGTGTCTCCAGTCAATGGCTGTCTCCTGAAGCATGTCCTCAGTCTCCAACAACTTCTATAGCATGTTCACAGTCTCTGACAGTCTCCTCCGGCCTGTCTTCAGTCTGACCATCTCTTGTATCATGTCTGCAGTCCCTGACCATCTCCTGTATCATGTCTGCAGTCCCTGGCCATCTCCTGTATCATGTCTGCAGTCTCTGACCATCTCCTGTATCATGTCTGCAGTCCCTGGCCATCTCCTGTATCATGTCTGCAGTCCCTGGCCATCTCCTGTAATATGTCTGCAGTCTCTGGCCATCTCCTGTATCATGTCTGCAGTCTCTGACCATCTCCTGTATCATGTCTGCAGTCCCTGACCATCTCCTGTATCATGTCTGCAGTCCCTGGCCATCTCCTGTATCATGTCTGCAGTCCCTGGCCATCTCCTGTAATATGTCTGCAGTCTCTGGCCATCTCCTGTATCATGTCTGCAGTCTCTGACCATCTCCTGTATCATGTCTGCAGTCTCTGACCATCTCTTGTATCATGCCAATAGTCTTTGACTATATCCTGTTGTGTGTCTGCTGTCTTGAACAATGAATATTCACAGAATTTTATGTGCAGCCCTTTGCTGATGTCAGGGGCCACACTTGAGACATACAGACCACCAGAGAGGTGAGTACAATACCTCTTCTATTGCAACGAACATCCATTTTTTGGGGTGACAAAGTGCCCATCCATACCTGTGGCTGTACTGCCACCTCTCTAAAAAAGAGATCTGCATTAGCACACTGTTAAGACAAAATGTTCCCTCCTCAATGCTTGCTTTAATACTCAAAATGCCAACCCAATGTGCAATGCCCATAGTTGCAGGGCAGTTGCGGCGGGGCCCTATTCACTTGCATGGGTTGCTTTTGCATAGCTCCCAACTGTCCCTGATTTCGATGGACTGTCCCTGATTTGGAGCAATGTCCCTCATTCCTCCTCATTTGTCCCTCATTTTGGTCTGATCTATATAGATGTATATAAAATGCACTTTTTATCTATCAAAAAATGTTTTCCAGTGCTAAACCTTTCATCTGATTTCTAAATTTCTGCATTTGTAAATTCCAAAAGCCAATATAAAGGAATAGTAGTGGTAAAAAAAAGCACTTGTGGGTTTATCAATCTTGGTTTTTTTTGTACAATTCTCCTTTAAGGGGGCGTGGCCAGGGGTGTGTCCTATGCCTGCATACTTTTGTAGATAGGTGTCCCTCATTCCCATCTCAAAAAGTTGGGAGGTATGCTTTCGGCGGCAGTTCTGCCTGCTGAATGCAACATGCTGCTTCATTTTTGTTCTGTGGCACATGTACTGCCCTGAGCGACTGCATTTCTGTGTTTAAGTGGCTGGTCAGGGGCAATAAAACCGCAGCTCAACCAGTTGCTTTTACTGCCTCCCATGTGAAAAAACTGTCGCTTTGAGCTCAAAGGGGATTGGAAAAATGTATATTATGAATAGTATTATTAAATATGACTTTTATACAGAATTCATATAGCAGAGCTTGCACAGAGCTTTCCACAGTAAATCTGCGGCAAAAGTTTTTCAATCAACTTTATGTGTATTGACTTTTTAAGCACCACCACACCAGCTTTATATAAAGCTCATTATACTCCCTCTTTTCATTCACCCAAAACTCATTGACATTTGCTTACCTAAATATGTCCCGACGAACCCTAACGCCAGGAAGCTGGAAATGACCAGGACTCCGCCCACAGCGACTAGAGCCGCCCCCATGTAATAAAACTCTTGTCTTTTCAGGTATTCGGACTGCGGTTGAAAGGCCATTGCTTCTGTAAAGCTGTAAAACAGTTAAAAGCAAACAATGACAACCAGGGGAAAAAAAGATCACTGCATAAATACAATTTAAAGGGTAACTGCGCTTTCAGATAACACATCCACATACATTTTTTTTATAAATGTTCACATACCATCCATTACTGGGGTGGAGGAAACTTCTATCTTATCATTCACACCTTGGCGCTGGTGCCCCCCCCCCTCCGGCCCTTTAAGGGGTTTCAGATGCCGGGAGCAAGGTTTCTGATCAAGTGACTATTGTGATTGGCTGTCACATTGGTCACATGATCGGAAAGCTCTCGATCTCTAGTATGCATTGGGAGCTTTCCAGTGCACGTCATCTATAGTTCTGGAAGCGTACTCTCAGCACAGGAAGTTATTTTAACAGGGCCACATATATGCAGCCGCTCCCTGTTATGGCCCAACCCACCAAGCGCCAGCATATACGCGTGCGGGTGGCGTCAAGGAGTTAAATAGCAATCCATCAGCTCCAGTTCAGTGACGCTGCCTAGGCTCTGATGATCTCATCAGTCTGCTGCAGGCAGGAGGAAGCATTTCCTCAGTCTCCTCTTCCCCAGTGATCAGATTGTACATTGTCATTTTGTATCAAGTCATAAGGCGAGAGAGGCTGCAGCAGAGGGATGATCTGTGTCAGATATTTGTGAACACAGCCAAGAACTGCACGGGCACCAGAATTTACATAATCAGTTCAAGCAGCTCAGTCCTGGAAGTAAACAGTGACCCTGCATGATGCCTGAACAAAAAATGCCTCCGTTCTTCTGGAGTGAAGATCTAATGAAGACATGGTCATGGGGCATTGTGATCTCTATGAGAGGTGATAAAATAGGTGTTACACTGACATGCACATAACATAGAAAAATATCCATTGTTAGGCCCACTTTAAAGTGGAATCCACTTTTATTTCAGAAAAGATCCTCTCCTGCACTGTAAATATTTCAGCAAATTTTAGTGCAGATTCTTGGTTGTTTTTTGTTTTTTTTGTGCCGAAAATACCTACCAAATGATGAATCAAATGCCAAGTAGGTTTAAATGAAAACAGATTTCAGGTAATCATTTTATCTGTATTTTAAGCAGAACTTCAGCTAAAATTAACAAGATAAAAATCAAAATCCCATTTGAAGATAAAATAACACAGCTAAAGATTTTTCCGCACCTTCAATCCCAGCAGTACTTTTTTCTTCCACTAGATGTCATCAGTCTAATGGCCAACATCATTTAACCTGTAAACCCAAGTTGTCCAGGACCCCCCCCCCCCCACCACCACCACCCTGTGAATAGACAGTGGAAGGAGAAGCAACACAGTGAGGAGCTCATCTCTGTCATTCTGCTCTCTCCTCCTATCAGCATGACTCTTGTCAGTACATAAACTGATTGGCTGCATGTACTGCTTCTCATGCCCTCTCTATGTGCTCTGCTGTACAGGGACTGCGAGAGGGAGAGAGGGAGAGAGAGAGGGAGAGAGAGAGGGAGAGTACACCCCTCACAGTTTTGTAAATATTTTATTCCATCTTTTCATGTGACAACACTGAAGAAATGACACTTTGCTACAATGTAAAGTAGTGAGTGTACAGCTTGTATAACAGTGTAAATTTGCTGTCCCCCCAAAATAACTCAACACACATCCATTAATGTCTAAAAAACAAAATTGGCAACAAAAGTGAGTACACCCCTAAGTGAAAATGTCCAAATTGGGCCCAAAGAGTCAATATTTTGTGTGGCCACCATTATTTTCCAGCACTGCCTTAACCCTCTTGGGCATGGAGTTCACCAGAGCTTCACAGGTTGCCACTGGAGTCCTCTTCCACTCCTCCATGACGACATCACAGAGCTGGTGGATGTTGGAGACCTTGCGCTCCTCCACCTTCCATTTGAGGATGCCCCACAGATGTTCAATAGGGTTTAGGTCTGGAGACATGCTTGGCCAGTCGATCACCTTTACCCTCAGCTTCTTTAGCAAGGCAGTGGTCATCTTGAAGGTGTGTTTGAGGTCATTATCATGTTGGAATACTGCCCTGCGGTCCAGTCTCTGAAGGGAGGGGATCATGCTCTGCTTCAGTATGTCACAGTACATGTTGGCATTCATGGTTCCCTCAATGAACTGTAGCTCCCCAGTGCTGGCAGCACTCATGCAGCCCCAGACCATGACACTCCCACCACCATGCTTGACTGTAGACAAGACACACTTGTCTTTGTACTCCTCACCTGGTTGCCACCACACACGCTTGACACCATCTGAACCAAATAAGTTTATCTTGGTCTCATCAGACCACAGGACATGGTTCCAGTAATCCATGTCCTTAGTCTGCTTGTCTTCAGCAAACTGTCTGCAGGCTTTCTTGTGCATCATCTTTAGAAGAGGCTTCCTTCTGGGATGACAGTCATGCAGACCAATTTGATGCAGTGTGCGGTGTATGGTCTGAGCACTGACAGGCTGACCCCCCACCCCTTCAACCTCTGCAGCAATACTGGCAGCACTCATATCTATTTCCCAAAGACAATCTCTGGATATGACGCTAAGCATGTGCACTCAACTTCTTTGGTGGACCATGGCAAGGCCTGTTCTGAGTGGAACCTGTCCTGGTAAACCTCTGTATGGTCTTGGCCACCATGCTGCAGCTCAGTTTCAGGGTCTTGACAATCTTCTTATAGCCTAGGCCATCTTTATGTAGAGCAATTCTTTTTTTTTCAGATCCTCAGAGAGTTATTTGCCATGAGGTGTTATGTTGAACTTCCAGTGACCAGTATGAGAGAGTGAGAACGATAACACCAAATTTAACACACCTGTTCCCCATTCACACCTGAGACCTTGTAACACTAACAAGTCACCTGACACTGGGGAGGGAAAATGGCTAATTGGGCCCAATTTGGACATTTTCACTTAGGGGTGTACTCACTTTTAGACATTAATGGCTGTGTGTTGAGTTATTTTGAGGGGACAGCAAATTTACACTGTTATACAAGCTGTACACTCACTACTTTACATTGTAGAAAAGTGTCATTTCTTCAGTGTTGTCACATGAAAAGATAGAATAAAATATTTACAAAAATGTGAGGGGTGTACACACTTTTGTGAGATAGATATAAACACACACATATATATTTTTTATTTTTATTTTTTTGAAAGGTCAAACGGTGAGGTGCACGTCGGTCGCTGTAGCATGTGCAAAAACAATCAAGCCTTCCCATATCATAGAAAACATATCAAGTCAAGAGGGATTGCTGCACAAAAAAAGTGTTTTAATGAAGAGAGAGAGAGAGAGAGAGAGAGAGAGAGAGAGAGAGAGAGAGAGAGAGAGAGAGAGAGAGAGAGATCTAATCTGTAATCTATTAAAGCAATCAGTCGGTCTGGAATCAATTAATTAATAAATCACAGTGAACAAAAACATATAATGAAATATACAATATAATACAATCTCGAAACAAAGATTCACTGAATACTTTGGATGTTTTAATCTTTTCATTAAAACACCTTTTTTGTGCAGCAATCCCTCTTGATTTATATATATATATACATACATTCAAAATCTGAAGAGTATTTTTGGACATATTGACTGTGCTGACATTTTGGAAAATTTTCAGAGATATTCAGAGATTAGATGTTTATGATAGGAAAGACTGAAATCTACATTCATGTTTTTCCACCTGACGTTTATTATCATGTTGTATCTCCATTATATGGCGTCTTGACTTAATGATTACAGTTTCCATTTCTCATGGATTTATTCTCAATGGAAATTACCAATAAAATGGACAATATTCTCCTGTGCTGGGAAATTCTGTGTTTCCTTACAACACATGGAGCATTTCCATTACAATGACTTCATAATATAGTCTGAAGCTCTGAACTCCGGCCAAGACATTTCTAGTTTTGGTTGGAGAAGGGTTAGAAGCTCAGATAAAAATGAACAAAAGAGGGAGCTCGGGCCTAGTGCATTATCCCAAACACATTTATTAAAATATAAAATCATCACTACTCACAAACGGCTCCATGCACACTGGACGTTAAAATAGCTTTATAAAAACGGCAGTAGCTTTGCAGTGAGTCTTTCAGCATTTTTTAACGTTTTTTAATGTTTTTGCAAAAGCGTTTATTAGCGTTTTTTTTTTTTTAATGGATCAAAAACATTAAAAAAACACTGGTGAGCCACATTTTTGAGCGTTTGGTGTTTTTTGTGGTCAGAAAAACGACTTCTGAACGCGATTTTATGGCGTTCAGAAAACAGCCCATAAACTCCACTGCTGATAAACATCCAAAAATGACCATGTGTGCATGGACACATATGATAACAGAGGGGAGTTTATGGGCTGTTAAAAAAACGCCCAAACTCCCAAAAACGCCCGTTTATAAGCTTCAGTGTGCATGGAGCCTAAGGATAAAAGATCGCTCAATGAGCCACTGGTCCATAGCTCAACCGTCCTGGACGCGACAGTCTCCAGACCTCACCAGGGTCCATGCAGGCTGACACGTTTCAAAGGATTCTCCTTCCTCAGAGCCTCTTTTGTTCATTTTTATAGAGGCTCAAGGACATCCCCAGTCTAATGCCCTGTACACACGGTCGGATTTTCAGACGGAAAAAGTGCGATCAGATTGTGTTGTCGGAAATTCCGATCGTGTGTGGGCTCCACTGGACTTTTTTCGGTCGGAATTTCGGCATGAAATTGTCCAAAATGTCTTGGTATGCTGATGCCCTAAGAGTTCTCTTCACTGCAACTAAGGGGCCAAGCCCAACCCCTGAAAAACAACCCCACACCATAATCTCCCTCCAACAAAAACTTTACACTTGGCACAATGCAGTCAGGCAAGTACCGCTCTCCTGGCAACTGCCAAACCCAGGCACAACCATCTGCTTGCCAGACAGAAAAGCGTGATTTGCAACTCCAGAGAACACGTCTCCACTGCTCTGGAGTCCAGTGGCAGCGTGCTTTACGCCACTGTCTCTGACACTTTGTATTGCATTTGATAATGTAAGGCTTGGATGCAGCTGCTCGGCCATGGAAACCCATTCTATGAAGCTCTCTACGCCCTTTTGTTATTGTTCTAATCTGAAGGCTACACAAAGTTTGGAGGTCTGTAGCTATTGAATCTGCAGACAGTTGACGACTTCTGCACACTGTGAGCTTCAGCATGTGCTGACCCCGCTCTGCCATTTTATTTGGCCTACCACTTTGTGGCTGAGTTGCTGTTCCAAGTTGCTTCCACTTTATTATAATACCACTAATGCCCTGTACACACAGTCGGATTTTCCGACAGAAAATGTGTGATAGGACCTTGTTGTCGGAAATTCCGACCGTGTGTGGGCTCCATCACACATTTTCCATCGGATTTTCCGACACACAAAGTTTGAGAGCTTGCTATAAAATTTTCCGATAACAAAATCCGTTGTCGGAATTTCCAATCGTGTGTACACAAATCCGACGCACAAAGTGCCACGCATGCTCAGAATAAAGAGATGAAAGCTATTGGCTACTGGCCCGTTTATAGTCCTGACGTACGTGTTTTACGTCACTGCGTTCAGAATGTATGCAAGACAAGTTTGGGCCAACATCCGTTGGAAAAAATCCTAGGATTTTGTTGTCGGAATGTCTGATCAATGTCCGACCGTGTGTACGGGGCATAACAGTTAACTGTGGGATATTAAGTAGCAAGGAAATTTCACGGATGGACTTATTGCACAGGTGGCAACCTATCACGGTACCACGCTTGAATTCACTGCGCTCTTGAGAGTGGCCCATTCTTTCACAAATGTTTGTAGAAGCAGTTTTCATGCCTAGGTGGCCATGGAGGTGACTGGAACTCCAATGATTTGGAGGGGTGTCCCAATACTTTTGGTAATATAGTGTATATGTATATGTATATGTATATGTATGTATGTATGTATGTATGTATATATATATATATATATATATATATATATATATATATTATACACACACACACATACATATACACAGCGGGTAAAATAAGTATTGAACACGTCACCATTTTTCTAGATAAATATATTTCTAAAGGTGCTATTGACATGAAATTGTAACCACATGCTGATAACAACCCATGCAATCCATACATACAAAGAAATCAAAACAAATACATTCAGAAATGAAGTTGTGTGTAAAAAAAAAAAAAAAAAAAAAAGAATGACACAGGGAAAGAGTATTGAACACGCTAACTGAAATGTATTTAATACTTGGTACAAAATCCTTTGTTGGTAATGACAGCTTCAAGACTCCTCCTGTAAGGAGAAACTAGTCGCATGCATTGCTCAGGTGTGATTTGGGCCCCTTCTTCCACACAGTCTTCAAATCTTATAGGTTCTGTGGGCCTCTTCTATGAACTCTGATCTTTAGTTCTTTCCATAGATTTTCTATTGGATTCAAGTCAGGTGATTGGCTGGGCCATTCTAATGCCCCGTACACACGATAGGATTTACCGATAGAAAATGTGTGATAGGACCTTGTTGTCGGAAATTCCGACCGTGTGTTGGCTCCATCACACATTTTCCATAGGAATTTCCGTTTGAGAGCTTGCTATAAAATTTTCCGACAACAAAATCCGTTGTCGGAAATTCCGATCGTGTGTACACAAATCCGACGCACAAAGTGCCACGCATGCTCAGAATAAATAAAGAGATGAAAGCTATTGGCTACTGCCTCGTTTATAGTCCCGACGTTCGTGTTTTATGTCACCGCGTTCAGAATGATCAGATTTTCCGACAACTTTGTGTGACCGTGTGTATGCAAGACAAGTTTGAGCCAACATCCGTCGGAAAAAATCCATGGATTTTGTTGTTGGAATGTCCGATCAATGTCCGACCGTGTGTACAGGGCATAACAGGTTTATTTTCTTTCTTTGAAACCAAATTGAGAGTTTCCTTTGTTTTGTGTTTGGGATCATTGTCTTACTGAAAAGTCCACCCTTGTTTCATCTTCATCATCCTGGTAGATGGCAGCAGACTTTCATCAAGAATGTCTTGGTACATTTTTGCATTCATCCTTCCTTTAATGATGAAGTTTGCCAGTACCGCATGCTGAAAAAACCGCCCCGCCCACACCATGATGTTCCCACCTCCAAACTTCACTGGTATGAGGGTGTTTTTGGGATGATGTGACCTCAAAACATCCAAAGCGTTCAATTTTGGTCTCATCTGACCAGACAATATTCTCCCAGTATTTCACAGGCTTGTCTAAATGTTGTGCAGAAACTTTAAATGAGCTTCAACATGCTTTTTCTTCAGCAATGGAGTTTTGCATATTGAGCGTGCATACAAGGCCATGGCGGTTGAGTGCATTACTTATTGCTTTCTTTGAAACAATTATACCTGCTAAATCCAGGTCTTTCTGAAGCCCTCCACATGTGGCCCTTGGCTCTTGGACAACTCTGATACTTTTTTCACACCTCTGTCAGGAATCTTGTGAGGAGCACCTGGTCGTGGCCGCTTTATGGTAAAATGATGTACTTTGCACTTCTGGATTATGGCCCCAACAGTGCTCACTGGACCATTCAGAAGTTGAGAAATCCTTCTGTAACCAATCCTATCAGTATGTTTTGCAACAATAAGGTTGCCAAGGTCTTGAGAGAACTCTTTGCTTTTACCCATCATGAGATGTTTCTTATGTGACACCTTGGTAATGAGACGCCTTTTTATAGGCCATCAGTTGAGACTGAACCAGCTGATATTAATTTGCCCTGACAAGGGGCAGGATTGCTAATTACTGATAGATTTCAGCTGGTGTCTTGGCTTTCCCTGCCTTATTTGTGTTAAATACTTATTGTACCCGCTGTGTGTATATAATGTATGTATAATATATATATATATTTTATTATTATAATAGATATATAGATAGATAGATAGATAGATAGATAGATAGATAGATAGATAGATAGATAGATAGATAGATAGATAGATAGATAGATAGATATAGATATATACACATTATATACACACAAATAAATATAAAATAAAATGTGTGGTGATGCACTGTGCACGGTTGCAATTTTAAGCATTTTCTTTATTATGATAAAAAATAAAAAAATTGCTCTTCCAGCATAACCACCTATGCATACCATGCAATTGGGGTAATGCACGCATTACCATATATTTTACCACAATTCATGTTAATTGTGCGAATGCAATGCCATGCCATTCATTTGAACAACTGATAGGCTCCATTGTTGGCACAAGGAAATCAGACACAATTCTGGTGAGCACTGCCTTATCTCTGCAGGTAGAATACTTCACCATATAAGGAACGAACATGCAGATCAATAAGGAATCATAAATATTCCCGGAGGAAAGAGTGCATAAGCGGAAAAGTTTAAACAGCAGTGAGTCATAAGTCTTCAAAGATGTGAAGTACCCATGAAAACTTCCCTTGCTGCAGCGTTACATAATAAGATGTCTAATGTGTGAGGTGTGACTTCAGTGTGTGTTCTGCCGAAATTTTTTTGATGCTGAAAGGTGTTGCTCTTTCTCTTAGAAAGCTGGGAAATTCGTTACATAAAATATAAAAATGAATACATGAAATATTAGAAGGATAACTGAACCAAAGAACAAAAATGTAATATAGTGCAGCTTACAGCCTTTGGATGTGGCGGCTGCATTCGTTTTCTTTTTGTAAGCTATGAACATTTTCAGCAAATACAGGAAAAAATAACCTGTCAATCTTGCCAGAAACGTCCTTGTCCCTTCCTGTGAGCTGCACTGGAGGATATCTTCCTCCCTAACTATTTTCTGTAAACCAGCCATTGCTATGCCCACCTTGTAATGGCGATGAAGAGATACAGACGTGTTTGTAGTCCCCATCGGGAGAGCAGCCTAGAGCGACAACCATCGATCCTTCCATAGATACAGCGGAGAAGCAATGTAGCCACCCAGGGACATGGAGTGTGTTATTTGCAGGATTATCAGGTGAAAATAAAGCAAAAGAAGCTTATAAAAAAGAAAATTGTAAGTTAGGGCACTATTCCTCCTCAGTGGTAGCCAGTCCACAAGGGGCGCAGGGGCGTCGCCCTAGCCTGCACAAACATACATTATGTGTCTGGCCATGCACTGTGCGGGGCGCCAGACCAACAGGTCTCTACCAGGCCCGTCACCCCCCTTACAAGCACGTGACCAAAACCCGAGGCCCCAATTGGCCTTTTTCATGATGTTCTTGATGTTACGTCACCGGGTGGCCCCCGCCTTCCTCTGACGTCACATGGCATCAGAGGGGGCGGGGCCACATATTTACATCACCGGGTGGCCCGCCCTCAGCTATATAACAGCTGTCATCACGAAGAGGCTTCAGTCAGCGAGAGCCTTTGCCTCCCCCAAAATCCTCTAGCACCAGCCACCCCTTTCCTCCTACTGAAACCAACGATGGGGCACTTCGCCCATTGACACCAATGAAGGGGTACTATTTATCCCACTAGCATCAACCATAGGGCACTATTTATGCCATTGACATCAACAATGTGGCACTAGTCATTCCACTGACATTAACAATGGGGCACTATTTCTCTTCTTGACACCAACAATGAGGCACTTATCCTTACAACTGACACCAAGGATGGACCACTATTTACCTCACTAACACCAATGATGGGGCACACTTCCTTCCACTGACACCAACCATGGGGTCTTATTCATTCCATTGACACCAACAATGGGGCACTATTCATTCCATTGAAGTTTTAAATAGAGGTATGGCGCTTCCTTATAAAGTATGTACTTGATAATAATGTGACCGATATGAACTATACCATACACAAACAGTGATAAATAATCATATAAGTGCCCCCATAACTGGTAAAATATATGTGATACGAAACGTGAAGAAGACCCTAATTAGGTACCATATACCTATATGCCCAGGTAATTTCCAAAAAGTACCACTAAGTGTGGCTGCTGATACACTATGCAGCTAATATGATGATTCCAACATATATATATGCAAAAAATATAAAAATTAATATAATATAACAGTGCAATCAAATCCAAAAAATTGTTATGTACCCAATGTGTAATAGCTTATATGGATAGAAAAAATGTTCTGTCACAAGTAATGCATCCCAAACTGCAAATAGCAGAAAATTATATGTATATAAATATGCAAAAAAGTTGTATACCAGTGCAATCAAATCCAAAAAATATGTATCCAAACGATCTACACAATGTGTCTCAACATAATTGAATAAAGAAAAAATAATAAAAAATAAAAAACACAAAAAACTGTCACACGTGATACGTCCCAGATTGCAACTAGCAGATAAAAAAAAAAAAAAAAAAAAAAAGGGTTCCAAGAGCTTGGTGACTGTGGTGCCCTTATAGATGAAAAATCCGTGACTTCTGTGCTCCCCCTTTTGGCTCCCCACTCACCGACTCCCACTACCCCTGCAGGGGTAACAGACACTTCAGGATCCCAATCCCGTCCTTTTGGCTGATATCCCGTGGTCACTGAGATAGGATGTCCTCTCTCCCAGGTGTTTCCAAATAGCCTCTTTGTACCACCTCCTTATACCACGTCCAAGACAGGGCTCCCCAAAGAAATCCTCATAAAAAGAGATGCCACCTCATAGTGTAGTAATTAAATTAAAACTTTATTACCGTAAAAAAGCTCCAAACATGGGAGAAATTAAAAGCATGTAACACTACACTATGGGTGAAGCCGAAAGCCAGGAAGTAATTCACCGCAGCGTGCGGTCCAGCTGCGTTCCAGGCTCTCTCGCTCCGTACCCGGAAATGACGTAAGTGCGTAGCTCCGCCTTACGCGTTTCATCATCGACGTTTTCAAAGGCGGCGCCATCTTACTACACCTCACAGGTTATAAGGTGAGCGGACATGCTGGATCCTCCCTGCTCCCGTCACTATAGGAATTTTGATTGGACAATCAATCCCAGAGCTCCTCCTCCCGATGACTCTCATTAGGAAACCCAGGTCGAATCCCTATGTCCCTCGTTCAGGAAATAATAATAATATTACGGACCCATGCATCTCCGCTAACCCTTACATAAATTGGCAGACATATTTCACATACAGTAATAGTGCATCAAACATCTTATTAATATGTATTGCAGGTTAAATTTAAATTGGAAAAAACACATAAGTATATCATATAGACAGAAACCTCAGTGGTGGGTTGCGGTACTACATGTTCTTCATCTTGCAAACCCAGTGTCTATCTTGTAAAAGTGAATTTAAATAAAGTGAAAAACTGATTCCCATTCTAGGTCTGTTTTTATGTAAAGATAAAGGAAAGGTATTAGATATTCATTGCTATCTTTATGGGTATCCACCTCAGACCTCCAAACTTCAGAAGAAAGAATTTTTTACATCCGAGATTTGGAACCAAATATCATTGGTATTTCTGGGACATTCCAAACCACTCGAGAAAAATTATAATCTACAATATATCCATAAGGACTAACTTCCAACCTTTCTATATTGGACCGGTGTATTCCTAGGTGTAGATATTACATTTCCAACCCCAGGACATTAATAACCTAGTTGCTATCCCACATACTGCAGCCTCCCAGTGGTATGTTCTAATAGTGTACTCTCCCATGTACATCCAGATACCACTTGGTAGACATTCTCTAATGCAGTGTCAGCACCCCAAGGTAGCTTTCTGGGGTACTAGGAATCCGGGAGGTATAAGTGCATAATGTCATCCCGGGGGTATAAATTGCCTTAAGGACGTGGGAAATTTAAATATAAATATGGAAACATAAAGGGCATTAATAAAAACAGACAGAAAACCAACATAAAAGACATGATTGAAAATATATATACATATATGTGGAAACAGTATCCACATATATGTGAATTGCACATGGTCCCTCATAACTATTTTATTCTGGACACCTAACAGGTAAAAGTAAAGGACATACATCATAGAGGACCTGGGGAAGTATGATTAAGATACTACTGTAGATTGGTTTAAGGATTAGCTATAAAGCAGTTGAGGTCTATATCCAAATTCAAGCCTTTAGGGGCAATAGACCCCAACCGATATATCCACCCTGTCTCATTCCTAGAGACCAGTGTTTCTTTGTTACCCCCTCTCCAATGGTTTTTCACTTGATCAATGCCGTAAAAAATAAGGCCACTTGGATCTTTTTGATGGAATTCGGCAAAATGCCGTGATAGATGATGCTTCGGGAACCCTTTTTTGATGTTTTTAATATGTTCCCGTATTCTGACATAGAGGGGGCGGGTGGTTCTCCCCACGTACTGTAAATGACAAGGGCATTCAATGATATAAGTAACGTGGGTACTATGACAGGTTATCAGCTCCTTAATCTCATATTCTTTATGGTCTGCAGTTGACTTAAACTTTTCCTTCTTTCTAGGTTGGGGTTTGCTAACTCTGCAAGGTAAACATCTGCGGCATCTGAAGAACCCTTTCATATTAGGTATAATGTGGGTTTGCTTAGGGGGGTCAATAACGTTATGTACAAGATGGTTGCGTAGTGTAGGTGCTTTCCTATACACAAACTTCGGTTTGGTAGGGAGGATTTTGGCTAGTACACGGTCCTCTTTCAGGATAGGCCAGTATTTCTTAATGATCCGTTCCACATCCTTATATTGGTTGTTAAACCCTGTGATAAAGGTTAACTCTGTTTGGTCATTTCTGGTCCTACTATTCTTCTTAAGTAGTTGGTTTCTATCCATGTTCTTGATCTCCTGTTTGAGCTTATCCAGGTTTTCCTGTGGATATCCTTTCTCTTGGAACCGCTGAATAAGGACATCTGCCTGAACATCAAAATCTTCCAGTGTGTTGCAATTTCTCCGTATTCTTAATAGTTGGCCTCTTGGAATGTTAGATTTCCACTTTGGGTGGTGACAGCTTGAAGTGGGTATGTACCCGTTCCGATCTGTACTTTTAAAAAAAGTACGGGTATTTAGGGAATCCCCTGCTTTAAAGATTTCCAGATCTAAATAGTCAATTGTCTGCAGGTTCCACTTGCCCGTGAACGTAATCCCATACCTATTCATGTTTAGCTCTTCAAGGAATTTCTCAAAACTGTCTGTTGTACCATCCCATAAGATGATTAAATCATCAATATATCTACGGTACATTTTAATTTGGGGGATATTCTTATTGTAGATGTATTCCTCCTCCCACATGTTCATGAACAGGTTTGCAACACTTGGTGCATATCGTGCCCCCATTGCAACACCTTTAGTTTGTACAAAATACTCCTTGTTGTACCAAAAGTAATTGCATTCCATTGCCATTTTAAGGCCTTCCCGAATGTAATTGATCTGCCCTTGTCTCATTGCTGTATTCTCATATAGAGCCTTTTCTACTGCTAGCAACCCATCCGGTTGTTCAATGCTTGTATACAATGAGTTAACGTCTATTGTTGCCAATACCCAATTTTCTGTACCTTTAATATTTTGGAGTTCTTCAATGAGCTGTAAACTATCACGCAGATATGATTTCCCTTGCTGTACCAGAGGTTTCAAATATTTATCTAGGTATTCCCCTAATCTTGAAAAAATCGAGTTTATGCCACTGATGATGGGTCTTCCAGGTGGTTTGTGCAATCTTTTGTGGATCTTCGGTGTATAATATATCACAGGGGTCTTTGTAGAATTAGAATATAAATATTCAGCTTCTTTAGCATTCAATATCCCCATAGCTTTTCCTTTAGTAATGTACTTCTTTAATTTTTCCTCATATTTTTTCTTTGGATTCGTTCTAAAAAAAAAGAAAAAGGAAAAAGACCAAGGGAGATCCAAGCAAAAAAACAAAAGAAATTCAAAACCTTCTATTATTAACCCCCTTCCCCTCCCCCCTCCCCACCCCCTTGGTCTTTTTCCTCCTCCCTCTTGTTTCCATATCTTGTCCCCCTCTTTCTGTCCTAAGCGCAGAGGTTCTGTGTTTTTTGTTCTAACTATTCATTCCATTGACATCAACGATGGAGCACTATTTCTCCTAATGACTGGGCACTAATCATCTCACTGACACAAATGATGGGGTACTATTCCTTCCACTGAAACTAATGATGGAGCATTATTTTTTCCATTGAAACCAACGGTGAGGCACTATTCCTTCCACTGACACCAATGAAGGGGGAATTTTCCTTCCACTGACACCAATGAAGGGGGAATTTTCCTTCCACTGACACCAATGAAGGGGGAATTTTCTTTCCACTGACACCAATGAAGGGGGAATTTTCCTTCCACTGACACCAATGATGGGACATTCCCCTACCTAATACCAATACCATGCCAAGGGAAAATATATGCAACATATTCCATTTTTGGGTTTGGGTTTAGATGCACTTTACCTGTTTGCCTGGAGTTCAGCTTCAGCTACTGTATGACATGACATGGCAAGAGTAACTACACTAAACTGCCTGCAACCATCCAGAGCCATTTTGGCACTGCTGAGAAATTGCTGCAAGGCATTAGGACATGGCTTGCTCCAGTAAATAGGCTGATCACAGTTTTTTTAACATATACAGGGCCACATGATGAAAGTCGTGTGGAAAAGGTGACCATAGAAGGAGCTTTATAGATGTAACACACAGCCAGTTCAATAGGATTATGTTCGGACTTGCATTCAATGGGTTTTTACTTGTGACAGATCCTCCTGTGCTGTATTTGTCTATGTAAACAATGACAGATGTAACAGAGCACCAAACCATGGAGTGTAGCCTCTTCTAGGGCCACATTAATTTATCCACTCACACAATGACTGTGTACATTGCAGGTCATCATGGTCAGCAAACAAAACATTAAGCCTCATGTGACCTGGAGAGAGAAGTAGGGACAGGCAAGTACTTCCAAAATAAAATTAAAAAAAGAAGTTCATGGTATTAGCATAATCTAGTCATGGAAATCCAAAAACGAGAGCCATGCTAGCCAATAACTAAAAAAGCACTCTAGGGCTTGCTGTTTCCCATATGTTTGGAGTAACAGGTGCATGTAATCAAATACCCTGCCTACTTTAGTTACAGCAAATCCACCTTGAGCCTCCTAAACATTAGTAAAAAAAAATAAAAAAAATAAAAAAATACACTTCTCTATAGTGTAACCAAAAGAAAAAAGTGCAAACAGGTGTCGTCTGGCTGGCAGCCCCTTTAAGCTGCCCAACAGAACATCCCTCTCTGTTGCAGCTCAGTGTGGATACTGCAAGATGGAAGAGTGTCCACCAGTAAATGAGGAGCAGCAGACATTTTAAGGAGACCAGGGCTAGAGGAGGACTACTTTTGGCTGCATGGGCAGCAAGACTGTGAGCCTGTCCTTGGTAACAGGGAAAAGAGGACTCCTATTGGTTGCAGCCACAGCTGGAGAATGAACCAGCCCACAAGACCAACGAGGAGAGAAGGAGAGTCCACATAGCGCAGTGATGGCGAACACGTGGCACGCGTGCCGCTGCCGGCACGTTGCGCCGTCTCTGTGGGCACGCCGTGACAATTGAGAAATTACACCGACAAATCATCGTCGACACCACACCCGCGAACTACATCTCCCACAGTTCTCTGGGGCTGGTGATGTGTCCAAGTGGGCGTGATGCACGCTCCAAACGAGAGCGCTAGAGCCACGCCCCCCGTTCTTTAGCTGACGTCTCTTTCTGACATTCCCTGCCGACGCAAATGCTGTGGGAAATCTCTTCATCGGACACCACCGGAGCGCCTGGGAACTGACCCCACACTGCAGCCCAGATTTCAACGAGACAAATGTGAGTTATTATCCACTTGCCGACCCGCCATAGCCGAAAGACGGCTACAGCGTGGTCGGCTTATTCTGGGAGGGCGTCCATGGATGTCCTCCCAGAATCTTGCTCCCACGCGCCCTACAGTGTGAGGGGAGAGGGGGAGGAGGAGAGATTGTTTGCAGAGTATGGTTACTGAGCAGCGATGTGGGCACTACAGATCCAGCCCACAGCGCTGCTCAGTACCCATACTCTGCCCATACTCTGCAATAATCTGCCCATACTCTGCCCATACTCTGCAGTACTTTGAACCTGTGTCCTGGCCTATGGACAACAATGACAATTTTTTTTTTCATTCCAGCCCTTTGTATCTACAGCAGACCCAGCAGAGCGGTGTCAGTGGTTTCACAGGACCTTGGACAAAATCGTGAGTTGCTCTTCTACAATTCTGTGTTTATTATGTACCTTTTTTGTGAAATGTCCATACTCTGCAATACTCTGCAGTACTCTGCCCATACTCTGCAGTACTCTGCCTATACTCTGCAATACTCTGCCCATACTCTGCAATACTCTGCCCATACTCTGCCAGTACTCTGCCCATACTCTGCCCATACACTGCAATACTCTGCAGTACCCTGTCCATACTCTGCAGTACTCTGCCCATACTCTGCAGTACTCTGCCCATACTCGTTCCGTAATCTGCAGTACTTACAGTAAAAAAAAAGTTTATTGAAAAGCTCTGTTATTGTGTTTTTCTTTTTAAACAAAAGCTGTTAATTAGTTTGGACAACTGTACGAGTTGTTTTTTCTAAACTAAAACCTCGGTATTTAGGTGTAATTGCGGTGTTGGCACTTTGAAAAAAATAAGTTGTTTTTTGTTGCAGTTTGGGCACTCGGGCTCAAAAAGGTTCGCCATCACTGACATAGGGGCTAGGACCAGGAGAAGTAGGACTGCTGGACTGCCATAGTGCTGCCATTTCTCTGCACCCCAGTTCCTAGGTTTCCGTGCATAGTTGAGTCACTTAGCCTTGTTTCCATGTCCTACGCACAAAAACAGAGACCGGGGTTCAGAAAAATGGCAGCAGGTGCTCTGGACTGATGAGTCAAAATGTGAAATATTTGGCTGTAGTAGGAGGCAAATTGTTTGCCGAAGGGCTGGAGAGCGGTACAATAATGAGTGTCTGCAGGCAACTGTGAAGCATGGTGGAGGTTCCTTGCAAGTTTGGGGCTGCATTTCTGCAAATGGATTTGGAGATTTGGTCAGGATCAGCGGTGTCCTTAATGCTGAGAAATATAGGCAGATACTTATCCATCATGCTATACCATCAGGGAGACGTGATTGGCCCCAAATTTATTATGCAGCAGAACAACACCACCAAACATGCAGTCAATGTCATTAAGAACTATCTTCAATGTTAAGAAGAACAAGGAGTCCTGGAAGTAATTGTTTGGCCCCCACAGAGCCCTGATTTCACCATCATGGAGTCTGTCTGGGATTACATGAAGAGACAGAAGGATCTGAGGCAGCCGACATCCACAGAAGATCTGTGGTTAGTCCTCCAAGATGTCTGGAACAACCTACCTGCGGAGTTCATTCAAAAACTGTGTGCAAGTGTACCTAGAAGACATAGGTGTGCGCAGCCTATTGCATTAGGGTGTGCACCCCAAAGTCATGGCAAATTGTGGGTGTGGCCAAATTGCATTTTCAGTGGGAGGGGCTTAAGGGGGTGCGATTACCTTTAAAAAAAAGCCTTCCTGTGCCTATAAAATATGCTTTTGGTCTTCCCTCCCCCAGAAGGGTGCTTTCACACTGATGCGGTGCTGTTTTCTCTGAGATTTAGCCTGGCTTGGTGAGACACTGGGATTTAATTCAAATCTCAGTATGGTTCTGCCCAATCCAAAGCAGTTGGGAGGTAAGCGCATGGGTTGATTAGGGTGTGCTCAGGCACACCCAGCTCACCCTATGCGCACGCCTATGCTAGAAGAATTGATGCGGTTTTGAAAGCAAATATTGATTTACATTCACAAGTCCATCAAGTCCAACCTATGTGTGTGATTATATGTCAGTATTACATTGTATATCCCTGTATGTTGCGGTCGTTCAGGTGCTTATCTAATAGTTTTTTGAAACTATCGATGCTCCCCCCCCCCCGCTGAGACCACCGCCTGTGGAAGGAAATTCCACATCTTTGCCACTCTTACAGTAAAGAACCCTCTACGTAGTTAAAGGTTAAACCTATTTTTTTCTAATTTTAATGAGTGGCCACGTGTCTTGTTAAACTCCTTTCCGCGAAAAAGTTTTATCCCTATTGTGGGGTCACCAGTATGGTATTTATAAATTGAAATCATATCCCCTCTCAAGCATCTCATCTCCAGAGAGAATAAGTTCAGTGCTTACAACCTTTCCTCATAACTAATATCCTCCAGACCCTTTATTAGCTTTGTTGCCCTTCTTTGTATCGCTCCATTTCCAGTACATCCTTCCTGAGGACTGGTGCCCAGAACTGGACAGCATACTCCAGGTGCGGCCGGACCAGAGTCTTGCAGAGCGGGAGAATTATTGTTTTATCTCTGGAATTAATCCCCTTATTAATGCATGCCAATATTCAGTTTTTTTTTGTTAGCAGCAGCTTGGCATTGCGTTCCATTGCTGAGCCTATCATCTACTAGGACCCCCAGGTCTTTTTCCATCCTAGATTTGATTTGGATTTTTCTTCTGTTCATTTACTTTCCATTGTGTTAATTGATAAAAAATAAACAAACATTTTAATTTCTGAAAACATTCTTCATTTACAGCATTTTTTCACACCTGCCTAAGACTTTTGCACGGTACTGTATATATATGCAGTTATATGGTGTGCGGCAGGCCTTTGAGACTTGCAGACATGAAAGGGTCATGGCACCTCAGTAAAGGGCCACCTCTCTCTCCCGCAGACACAACACCTCTAGGAGGTTACTTATCTGATATATTACAGCACTTTGGCACAACGTGCACTGTTTGCTTTCTGCCTGAGAGAGCAATGCATTAGATGTGCTGGTTCTGGATCCACTCAAGAAGCCATCTGCTCCACTGGGTCACATGACTGCCACCCTCAGCCGTGGGTTTGTGAGCAGCAAAGAATTTCAGCTCTGTAGAGGCAAAACATAAGGCATCTATTTTGTGTACAAAGCGGTTTTCCTAAATTTATATTGTTATTTTCAAAAATTATAATTTTGTATAATTTTGTGAGCATCAAGAAAGCTCATTGATAAAAGCCTATATAAAAAAAAAAAAAAAACCACAAGGGTTTTAATAAATAGTATTTTTTTAACAGGTACAATTTATTTATATAATGTATTTGTAGGCAGGTGCAGTCTACTTTCTCCACGGCAGGTGGCGCTCTTCTGCAGTGGCACTGCAGTTGGAGAGGAAGTCAAGAGGAACATGGTTTCTTTATGGTTTTCTGGGTCACTGGTGAAGCTATCCAATTGGATGCTGACACCCCATGTGACTCTAGCAACCATCTTGGGTCAGACAGACCACAAATGGAGCTTTCTTTTGGTGGTATTTGATCATCTCTGCGGTTTTTATTTTTTGCGCTCTAAAAAATAAAAGAGCGACAATTTTGAAAAAAACACAATTTTGTACTTTTTGCTGTAATGAATAGCCCCAATTTTTTTTGTTAAAAAAAGCAAGTTTTTTCTTCAGTTTAGGCCGATATGTATTCTTCTACATATTTTTGGTAATAAAAAAAAACAAAAACGCAAAAAGCGTATATTGATTGGTTTGTGCAAAAGTTATAGCATCTACAAAATAGGGGATAGATTTATAGCATTTTTATTATTATTTTTTTTTACTAGTAATGGCAGTGATCTGCGATTTTTATCGAGACTGTGACATTATGGCGGACACATCGGACACTTTTGACACATTTTTGGGTCGATTGACAATTATACAGCTATAAAAATGCACTGATTACTGTATAAATGTCACTGGCAGGGAAGGGGTTAACACTAGGGGTCGATCAAGGGGTTAACTGTGTTCCCTAGGTGTGTTCTAACTGTGGGGGAGGGGACTGACTATAGGAGATGAGAGATCGTGGTTCCCAGCTCATAGGAACTCACGATCTCTCTCTCCTCTCCTCACAGAACTTTACACACACACACACGCGTCCCTGTTATGCCTCTCGTGCCCGCGATCGCTCGTGGGCCAGCGGTCTTCGCAACCGCCGGTCACGAGCATCGGCACCCCACTGTGCTATCCCGCTTAAAAGGGACCGACATATAGCTACGACAGTTCGAGGGATCGTGCCAACCTGCCGCAGTATAATGACGGCGCTCGGTCTGTAAGTGGTTAAATAGGCTCAGTAAAACCCCAGCTCATTAGTACCCCCATTCAGCAGATCTTCAGCTCATTAGTATCCCCGTTCAGCAGAACCCCAGCTTATTAGTACCCTTGTTCAGCAGATCCCCTGTTTAGTAGTACCCCCAGCTCTGATGATTCCCCCACTCAGCAGTGGTGGCTGCTGTTTTTTTTGGGGGGGAGGCAAACAACTACCCATCCCCCCAAGTGGCAACCACCCCCCACCGTTTGACGGACGGTCCGTCACTTACCCCATTGTTGTGGGTGGCAGGCAGCGTGGTACAGCGGCTCGGCTCCGAGTGTCCTCTCCTCCATGGCAGCTTTTAGCTTCTCCCCTCCTCCTCTTAGGTGTCCAATAGGATCATCTGTCCTTTCAGCCAATCAGGTGACCAGTGTCAAAACCTGCTTCCTGATTGGCTGGGAGGAGGATCAGTGTTACAACAGTGAATAATGATTCGCTGTTGTAACACACCGGGGTGGGATCAGAGAGCACTCTCTTCAATCCAAACCCACCCTTCCTATATTGAAGCCTATTACAGCCTCTGGCTCTAATCGGTGCTTCAAAAAAATAGCCCCTCCGCATTGGAATCAATCACCTTCCTGCGAACCAGGAGTGACTGCTGATGACGTCTTTCTGGTTCGCTTGATGGTTTCTCAGTGCATCCTGGGATATCTCATACCTGCACTACCTCCAAAGCAAAGCTAAGACTGAATAAAAGCCCCTCAAAACTTGCAGGTGCTCTTAGCGTGCATTGTCATAGACTTCTATGGAGGAAATGCTTTGAGGCGCCAAGAAAGTGAAGCAAAGCAAAGGCAACCTGTGAACAGGACTGTAAGCTTATTTTATTTAGTGACAGGTGCTTTTATTGGCATTCAGGGGTGTGTTAAATACCATATATTGAAGTAAGTGTAAAGAAGTCCTAAAGGTATAGTTCACCTTTACCAAAAAAAGCCTATGCAGGTATAGGGCACCTGTAGATAAAAACAATCTATGCAGCTTTGACCAAAGTTGAATAATGCTCTTGGTATAGGTGTAGGCCATTTACATGCCTCCTAAAGCCTGACTGAAAAACTTCCAGAGATCACATCATCCCATCCTGCCTTAAATTAAGTGTATATAATCTTGTGCTATGTGTCATTTACCATATTTAAAATAGCTGTCAACACACTCCCTTTAAGATGTGTATATACCAATTTTCTTTGATGGTTAAAGAAAATGGATATCCCATCCTGCCTTGTTGCTAGGATGCTGCAAAGAGACTTCCAGCCATTACACAGGAGCAAGCACTCAAGCACTGAGCTACTGCATCAGGGAGAGAAAACACATGTGAAGGGGTTTGAATCAGAGAAAAAGCTCACTCCTGTTGTGGTGGATGTGATCAGTAAGAGCTAGAAGTCCCTTAGCGATGTCCTAGGAACAAGGCAAGATGGGATGATGCGATCTCTTGGAGTTTTTCCATCAGGCTTCAGGAGGTACATAAATGGTCTACACCTATAGCATGGTCAAAGCTGCACAGTTTGTTTTTATCTTTATTTTTAGATACCCCTTACCTGTAAAGGCAGTTTTTTGGTAAAAAAGGTGATCTATACATAATATATACTATTATGTATAGTTATATATAAAAATTTTTTTTATATATAAATTCTGTTTATTAGTTTTGCAAAGAAAAAATACAAATCAGAGCCTCTGGGCCTACCCGGCTTAACGCAAAACAACAATAAGAAAAGAAAACATAACCTAATCTAACAAAACAGCTGCTCAGCGCTAAGTACAGAATTGTTGCAGAGAATAATCTATTGTATCAGTCGTCTTTGAGGTTCCTTGTATAGTTCTGAAAATGGTTTCGTTAACATGTCATTGCATCACATATTTTCAATGTCTGAGGTGTATAGGTTAACTGGGGATGTGCCAAACTGTGCAGAATAGGCATGGCAGAGCTGCAGATACCTGAAGAACAGGTGATTGGGGAGGTTAAACCATGCTTTCAAGTCATCAAAAGGTAACATCAGGACATACATGGCCAAGCGTCTTGAAGCCCCTAGATGCCGGATCTGGAATTATCGAAGAAAAGGACCGCGCCATTGTGTTGGACTTGGAGACGGCTGGGGTAAAGCATGCTGTATTTAATGTTTTTATCTCGGAGCGGTTTAAGGACATTGTTGAAGGTTTTTCTCTTTCTCTGCAATTCAGCTGAAAAATTGGGGATAAGGACAGAGGTATTGCCGTATTTGAGTGTGGGGTGCCGGTGGGCTTCAGAAAGAATCCTGTCTCTGTCACGAAAGTTAAGGAATCGGACCAGGAAAGGTCTAGGAATATTCCCAGGTATGGCTCAGCCCGTGGGCACCCGATGTTCCTCCTACCTATGTAGTAGAAAGAGCATATCTGTAGGGCTCAGCAGGGTTTTGAAGAACTCCTCTGCGAATTCTGTCGGGCTGTCCTCTATATGCAGGCCCAGGACTCTGACATTATTGCGCCTCAGTCGGTTTTCAGCATCATCTGATTTTGCAACTAGGGCCTGAACTGTGCGCTGCAACTCAACAATTGAGGTGGAGTGGGTGGCTGTAAGATCTTCGGTGGTGGATATGTGGGACTCAGTCTTGCTCATCCTCCCCCTTATTTTGTCAAGGCCATTCCGTATTAAATTGCATTCTTCAGCAAGATGATCTATGCGCACCAGCAATGAGGTCCTACTCTGCTCGATCGCAGCTAGGATCATAGATGGACTATCTTGAGGCAAAGGGGCTGGCTCCGCAGCCAGTGGAATCTCCCTGGAATCCATGTCTAATTTGGCTAGCAAGGCCTGAAGCCTCCCGATCAATATGGGGTCCAGCTGCCTGGAAGGAGGCGGTAGAAGCCTGGGTGGAGTGGTGGTTTTAAGCAGCTTTAGAGAGCATTTTTGGAGGACATCTGTCCTGTTTATGCCACAAAGGAGGACCTCTGGAGAGAAGAGCAGTCTGTGCTCAAGGTAGTATCCAAGAGGAGAGATGGAAACAATTGCTAGGTCCCAGGAGCTCTCAGTCAGGGCAGGCAGTAAGTGGTTACCCAGCAGCCTTCTATTCCCTGGCAGAGAAGCGAACAATCTATGATGAATGAGACTGGCCACTGAGGACTGGGATAGGGAGGGCTCAGTGCACAGCAGTGGGACAGATCACCAGGCCTCAGGAGACCACGGCCAGCTTAGGTGGTTAATCTCAGCCTGGTAGCTCACCAATGCGCGGCTGGGAGGTGGGAGAGTGAGGAGGTGGATGGAGGTGAGGGATCTGTATGCCAGGATCCGGGCCGGACAAGACTTTGAGCACTCCGGCTGAGCCAAGGCCTGAAGGATGGCGGTGTTTACTAGGCACCAGTAGGCCGCGGCTGCTCCAGACAGTCCAAGGTGGCCTGATGGTCCTGTAATCTATAGCCGGCGGGTGGGACGACAGGCAGGCTAAGAAGGATGGCGACTCCGCACTCCAGGGCTCAAGGCAGCCAGGGATCAGCACACTTCAGCAGGACCCGGACTGGCAAGATGGTGGCAGTCGCGAGAGCACATAGCCTATGGCAGCCAGGATATCCCCACGGACAGGCAGATTCGGCACACAATTTTGGCCCAGACCACTCTAAGAGGTGGACAGGAACAAGCTGGCGGAGTATCAGCGCTCACCAGGCAGGTATGTGCATGAATGGCGAAGGTTTACTGGGGCTCCTCTCCAACGCGTGTAGCACCGCTCACACGCCCCCCACTGAATGATGTGAACTATACCTTTAAGTAGACATGGTGACTTTAACTTGGCTGCCATATGTTTTGGATGGCTTTATCAGTTCAACAATTGGTTTTGCTTTTTCATGCACTCTCTCTAATACATCAAGAAATTTGGCAAGCGTTCCCTGTCTCTAATAAGTTTGGCCTCCAATGCTCTAGGTCAATAACTTCAAAGTTAAATAAGTTAATTATAACCAGAGTGTGTTTTTCATCTTGGTAAATATGATCTATGAGGACAGAAGGAAGAAATGGAGATCCCTCGTCCTACATAATACAAGGAAACTGAGCTTCCATAAATCAAAAAGCTTCCATAAATTATAATCTCCTTTCCACTAGATGACATTAAAACAATAACATTCTTCCTAGCCTTCTCATGTGTATCAAAGATGTATTTTTGACATCCCTAACATGCATATGTTGCTAAGGCTGGTCAGAAGGCTGACCTGTTAGGTGACCTTCCCCAACCCTCCACGATCTTGGCCCTTTGATGTAAGGCCTCAAGTTGTGGTTGGGCATAAACATTATGGAATGGACCATTGACTGTCCAACCTCAGATTCCCAACAATGGAACCTTCTCACACTCATTGCTCAGGCTCCTAAGCCTGTTTTACAGTGATAATGAAAGGGAAAACCCTTCCTGGTTTACTCTACAGTAAGACATTGTAATCAAGAAATCAAGCAAAAAAAAAAGTCTTATTTCAACAACCCATCAAAAGCCTTCTTGTATCAAAATGGTAGCCAACTTTGGCGTCCCACGTCAAGGACGTCACAAAGCCAGTTTAGATGAAGAATACAATTAACGTTCTGTTTTAAATGTCACTTTATGCATTGACATACCCCCTTAGACCCAGTCAGTCCAATCAGTATGGTCACCTGCTGACTTGGCACCATCAACAGGCAGCTTAACTCTTCAATAAGCCACAGAAGTTGAAACCAACAAAATATTACTTATGGATAACTGCAGTACAGAGGATGGTCAATAGACGAAAAAGGTGCATCTACCCCAAATTATGTAGAGATCCTCCTAAACTGTCGGGTGCAGGGTATGCAGTCGCTAGCTGAAAGACAATCCGCAACTCCATACACGCTCTTCAATAAGTCCAAATTTATTGTAATTTTATGAAAGATAAACATGTACAGCAGATGTTAACACGTTTCAGCCATAATGGCCTTGTTCACAACAAAGTACAGAAGAAGCTATTCTAGTCTTTTGAAGTGTAAAAAGACAATACGGGGATTTACTAAAACTGGAACATGCAAAATCTGGTGCAGCTCTGCATAGAAACCAATCATCTTCCAGGTTGTCTTGCCAAAGCTTAATTGAACAAGCTGAAGTTAGAAGCGGATTGGCTACCATTTATTTATTTATTTATTTCAGGTACTTATATAGCGCCGTCAATTTACGCAGCGCTTTATATATATACATTGTACATTCACATCAGTCCCTACCCTCAAGGAGCTTACAATCTAAGGTCCCTAACTCACATTCATACATACTAGGGACAATTTAGACAGGATCCAATTAACCTACCAGCATGTCTTTGAGTGTGGGAGGAAACCGGAGTACCCGGAGGAAACCCACGCAGGCACAGGGAGAACATGTAAACTCCAGTCAGGTAGTGTCGTGGTTGGGATTCGAACCAGCAACCCTTCTTACTGCTAGGCGAGAGTGCTACCCACTACACCACTGTGCCGCCCATATGCACCAGATTCTCAGTGCTCCAGTTTTAGTAAATCTCCCCCAATGATTTTCCTAATCCCTGTCCCTGAGAAGTAGTAATTGAGGGAACATGGAATAAATGGAGGTCTAGCTAGGATTGAACTAGCACAAAAACAGGAGGGGAGGACAGAGGGAGAAGTCAAAATCCTATAGTAAACAAGTTGTAGAGGCCAAAAACTGCCACTGGATGTAAGCATTCATCAAAACAATTACAATCTAATGCAGTTCAATACAACGCAAAAAAATTACAAAAAAATTGGGGAACAACATTTATTTTTTTTAATAAGAGGACTGTTTTATCCAAATAGAAAAAAATATATATAACATATACAATTAAAGGATTTTCCATATTTGCATGTCTGTTTTAGTAAAAATATGTACTGACTGGTAAAACCATGAATAAATCTAAACCTTTGTCTGTAAATAATGCCTATCCAGTTTCTGCAATTGCTTTTTTCTCCTGGAACACAATCTTACTTCATGGCTGCTGTAATATAAAGGAGACTGTTAAAGCATGAACTAAACAAAGATGTTCCTGTAAGTAGAGAGTTTTTCCTCCTGCTCCTTAGCATTGCACTAGTGAGCAAAGTCCCACAAAATAAAAAACTTTAAAAAAGTAAACTGTAAAAGAAAAAAATCAAATATTCTAACAGGGCCACAAAGGGATCTGTCAACTTTCAATGTAGGACAAGCCTTTCAGCTTCTTCTTGATTTTGAAATCCTCCAGCCAACCACCAACAGACCAGATGAAACATCTGTTTCTTTACTTTTTTAAAATTATTATTAATATTATTATTGTTATAACTTTCTCTAGCAAGTGTTTTTTTTTTGTTTTTTTTTATTATTATTATTTTCATTATTATTAGGTTCATTGAGCAAGTGTTTTTTTTTTATATGAAGTTTATCGAGTGTTTCTTTTCTTTCTTTTTTTAATTATATTTTTCATCATTATTATCGTAGTAGGTTTATTGAGTAAGTGTTCCTTTTCGTTTTTTTTTTTTTTTTTTTTTTTATATTAAGTTTATAGAGCAAAAGTTTGTTTCTGTTTTCTCTTTCTTTCTTTTTATTCTAATACGTTTGAGCAAATTTGTTTTTTCTTATAATAATATGTTCGTAGAGCAAGTGCTTCTTTTCGGTTTCTTTCTCTCTGTTTTTTTCTTTTTTCTTTATTTTTTTATTATAATAAGTTTATTGAGTAAGTTCTGTTACATCAATGCCTGTTATTTAGAAGCAAGATAAACATTGAAAATAAGCAGATACACACATGCATGAATGGCAAAATGAAATAATGAACGCAATGTTTTCTCTAAAATAAAAGTACAAATTGTACAGAAATAAACAAATTAAACTAAACAGAAAAAAAGTGTTCTTGGGAATTAGCACAAGATTGTCAGTTTGATCAATAACTATATATGAAAAAGGAAGTTCCTGTAACTAATTATGTTTAAAAGTGGAGAAAAACCCTAACTATAATTATTCTTAAAAATGTTCCCTCCCTCCTCCATTTACCTATCCTGCCCAACCTGTAACAAGATGTGATCAAAAGTGGATTGAACATGGTAAAAAAATCATGTTATGTTCTGGTGAATTTTTACCCACCCAAGGGCTTAATCAGAGTGCTAAGACTATGAATTTATGATGAAGCCCCTGGGCAAGGCGATCGTTGTCTGAGCGAAATAGTATAGCAGGGAGTTTTCATCAGCGTGCAACAAATTTACTTGAAACATGTGATTTATGTGATTTACAGTGGGGACAGAAAGTATTCGGACCCCCTTAAATTTTTCACTCTTTGTTATATTGCAGACATTAGCTAAAATCATTTAAGTTCATTTTTTTCCTCATTAATGTACACACAGCACCCCATATTGACAGAAAAACACAGAATTGTTGACATTTTTGCAGATTTATTAAAAAAGAAAAACTGAAATATCACATGGTCCTAAGTATTCAGACCCTTTGCTGTGACACTCATATATTTAACTCAGGTGCTGTCCATTTCTTCTGATCATCCTTGAGATGGTTCTACACCTTCATTTGAGTCCAGCTGTGTTTGATTATACTGATTGGACTTGATTAGGAAAGCCACACACCTGTCTATATAAGACCTTACAGCTCACAGTGCATGTCAGAGCAAATGAGAATCAGGAAGTCAGGAACTGCCTGAAGAGCTCAGATACAGAATTGTGGCAAGGCACAGATCTGGCCAAGGTTACAAAAAAATTTCTGCTGCACTTAAAATTCCTAAGAGCACAGTGGCCTTCGTAATCCTTAAATGGAAGACGTTTGGGACGACCAGAACCCTTCCTAGAGCTGGCCGTCAGGCCAAACTGAGCTATCCGGGGAGAAGAGCCTTGGTGAGAGAGGTAAAGAAGAACCCAAAGATCACTGTGACTGAGCTCCAGAGATGCAGTTGGGAGATGGGAGAAAGTTGTAGATAGTTGACCATCACTGCAGCCCTCCACCCAGTCGGGGCTTTATGGCAGAGTGGCCCGATGGAAGCATCTCCTCAGTGCAAGACACATCAAAGCCCCCATGGAGTTTGCTAAAAAAACACCTGAAGGACTCCAAGATGGTGAGAAATAAGATTCTCTGGTCTGATGAGACCAAGATAGAACTTTGGCCTTAATTCTAAGCGGTATGTGAGGAGAAAACCAGGCACTGCTCATCACCTGTCCAATACAGTCCCAACAGTGAAGCATGGTGGTGGCAGCATCATGCTGTGGGAGTGTTTTTCAGCTGCAGGGACAGGACGACTGGCTGCAATCGAGAGAAAGATGAATGCGGCCAAGTACAGGGATATCCTGGACAAAAACCTTCAACTGAGTGCTCAGGAGCTCAGACTGGGCCGAAGGTTTACCTTCCAACAAGACAATGGCCCTAAGCACACAGCTAAAATAATGAAGGAGTGGCTTCACAACAACTCTAACTGTTCTTGAATGGCCCAGCCAGAGCCCTGACTTAAACCAAATTGAGCATCTCTGGAGAGACCTAAAAATGACTGTCCACCAACGTTTACCATCCAACCTGACAGAACTGGAGAGGATCTGCAAGGAGGAATGGCAGAGGATCCCCAAATCCAGGTGCGAAAAACTTGTTGCATCTTTCCCAAAAAGACTTATGGCTGTATTACATCAAAAGGGTGCTTCTACTACATACTGAGCAAAGGGTCTGAATACTTAGGACCAAGTGATATTTCAGTTTTTCTTTTTTAATAAATCTGCAAAAATGGCAACAATTCTGTGTTTTTCTGTCAATGTGTGTATATTAATGAGGAAAAAAAATGAACTTAAATGATTTTAGCAAATGGCTGCAATATAACAGAGTGAAAAATTTAAGGGGGTCTGAATACTTTCCGTCCCCACTGTATGTGATGTGAAACTGCATTGCATTTGCACAGCTGGTAAAAGTAGCCTATAACATACACGACTGGTGGGGATGTTCACAGTAGCATTTGCAGTGGCAAAGTAGTGTAGGACTGGCTAAAGAGGGATTACTTTGATGCAGTTGGCCAGCTTAAACATGTTTTGCTGTATGTGGGAACTAACTATCCCTATTTTTTATTGCAAAGTTGCTTGAACGGGTATAGCAGTGTACAGAAGGTTCATCCAGTATTTTTCGCTCCTGAAGATGTCCCCTGTTGATTACAAAACACGTTGGGCGGGAACTTCCAGTAACGGCACATTTGCTCTTTGGAGCGCCCACTGGATTTGGAAGAGCGGCGCTTTCTGATACAGGAAATTCTTGTCAAAACCAATGTATTCAATAAATGGTACTTCACTCCTTTCTCTCTTTGACTAGGGTCAATACCTGCTCTGTGTTGGAGATGAGCCTATAATAGAACAAAGAAGAACAGCGGGACCGGGGCCTGCAGGGTGATGCAGAGCTCTATTTGACTGGCTTGGTTAAACAAGTCAATTCCATTTGGTGAGTGATGGCGAAGTTGGGAGTCAACTGGAATGCACCTATGAGAAGATTACTTCTTTACTGGATGTATTGATCACAAGTCGCAAATGGATCTGGAATATTTCAAGCACTGAGCAGTTTATATTAGTCGGACTATATTTTTTGGATAGTATTGCCATCTTTCATTGGTGCACGTTTTTATTTTATTTTGGCCAAATCGTGCTGCAACTTCTGTTGGGTTTTTGTTTCCTGACTTCGGTAAGCTTGATCCGGCTTCACTGGACCTCAGCAGAAAAAAATTGGGATAGAAGAAGATTTTGATGCCATTGTATTGAATGTTTTTGCGTTCTTGGGCCAGGCAGAGCATCATTTCCACATCCTGGTAGTTTTTTTCTTTTTAAACAAGATTTTTATTGAGCATATTGACATGTTACATCACATTCTGTAAACAGTAGGTCGCTTTACATCTCATTGAAGATAACATGTTACCTCTACACATATAACACATCCAGTTTCACATGTTCTGCAGTTATCTCTTTCAATATTAAAACAACCTTCTACCTCATTCAACCTGATTGTTTTGCTCTTTTTTTTTTTTTTTTTTTTTTTTTTTTTTTAAGGAAGTCTTTATATATATGTATATCATATTTTACTAGAAAACCGCTCAGAAAGAAGAGCGCCTGGACAGTCAACATAAACATTGGAACTTTAGTTTCAGACAGAGAAAAAACAAACTCTCACAAGACCCCCTCCCTGTATGGACTCCCTCCCCTCCCTTCCCACCCCCCCTCATTATTTATCTGCCCCTAATATTGTATGCATCCATTCTTTCAACACTCTACTGTCCACCCTCATCATTGCCTAGATTCTTTCTTCTCTATTGCTCTCCTCCTCTTCTACCGATAAGGTATTTTTGGACTCAGTCCACCTACACCACACTTTCCTAAATTTTTTGGGGGCTCCTCTCGCCTCGTATGTCATTCTATACATAAGTACATCATCATTTATTATTTTTATCCACATTCCCAGGGTGAGTTGTTCACCATGTATCCATCGTCGAGCGATCAGTTTTCTCACCCCAAAATAGAGAAGTCTAAGGAACAGTTTAGTATTTGTATTCATCTCTTCCTGATCAAAGATCCCCAGCAGGCACCTCATAGGAGAGCATATGTTTGGAAGACCAAAGTGGTCAGATATGAACTCAGTCACCTGAGACCATAGAGGTCTTACCTTAGGACAATCCCACACCATATGAAGGAAAGTTCCCTCATCTCCCCTACATTTATGACATTCTGGGTTGTCCCTTCTATGCATTTTAACCACTTAAGGACCGCCTAACGCCGATTTACGTCGGCAAGGCGGCACGGGCAGGCAAAATCACGTACATGTACGTGATTTGCCTCTCGCGGGTGGGGGGTCCAATCGGACCCCCCCCCGGTGCCCGAAGCGGTCCCGTTCTGTTCCCCGGCGATCCGAGATGAGGGGGAGGCCATCCGTTCGTGGCCCCCCCCTCGCGATCGCCGCCGGCCAATGGGAACACTCCTTTGCTGCTGTATGCTAAACAGCAACAAAGGAAATGATGTCATCTCCCCTCGGCTCGGTAGTTTCCGTTCCAGCGCCGAGGGGAGAAGACATCAATGTGAGTGCACAACACACACACACACAGTAGAACATGCCAGGCACACAAAACACCCCGATCCCCCCCCCGATCGCCCCCCGATCCCCCCCCAATCACCCCCCCCCCCTGTCACAAACTGACACCAGCAGGTTTTTTTTTTTTTTTTTTTTTTTTTTTCTGATTACTGCATAGTGTCAGTTTGTGACAGTTACAGTGTTGGGACAGTGAGTATTACCCTCCTTTAGGTCTAGGATACCCCCCTAACCCCCCCTAATAAAGTTTTAACCCCTTGATCACCCCCTGTCACCAGTGTCGCTAAGCGATCATTTTTCTGATCGCTGTATTAGTGTCGCTGGTGACGCTAGTTAGTGAGGTAAATATTTAGGTTCGCCGTCAGCGTTTTATAGTGACAGGGACCCCCATATACTACCTAATAAATGTTTTAACCCCTTGATTGCCCCCTAGTTAACCCTTTCACCACTGATCACCGTATAACCGTTACGGGTGACGCAGGTTAGTTCGTTTATTTTTTATAGTGTCAGGGCACCCGCCGTTTATTACCTAATAAAGGTTTAGCCCCCTGATCGCCCGGCGGTGATATGCGTCGCCCCAGGCAGCGTCAGATTAGCGCCAGTACCGCTAACACCCACGCACGCAGCATGCGCCTCCCTTAGTGGTATAGTATCTGATCGGATCAATATCTGATCTGATCAGATCTATACTAGCGTCCCCAGCAGTTTAGGGTTCCCAAAAACACAGTGTTAGCGGGATCAGCCCAGATACCCGCTAGCACCTGCGTTTTGCCCCTCCGCCCAGCCCACCCAAGTGCAGTATCGATCGATCACTGTCACTTACAAAACACTAAACGCATAACTGCAGCGTTCGCAGAGTCAGGCCTGATCCCTGCGATCGCTAACAGTTTTTTTGGTAGCATTTTGGTGAACTGGCAAGCAAGCACCAGGCAGCGTCAGGTTAGCGCCAGTACCGCTAACACCCACGCACGCACCGTACACCTCCCTTAGTGGTATAGTATCTGATCGGATCAATATCTGATCCGATCAGATCTATACTAGCGTCCCCAGCAGTTTAGGGTTCCCAAAAACGCAGTGTTAGCGGGATCAGCCCAGATACCTGCTAGCACCTGCGTTGTGCCCCTCCGCCCGGCCCAGCCCAGCCCACCCAAGTGCAGTATCGATCGATCACTGACACTTACAAGGCACTAAACGCATAACTGCAGCGTTCGCAGAGTCAGGCCTGATCCCTGCGATCGCTAACAGTTTTTTTGGTAGCATTTTGGTGAACTAGCAAGCACCGGCCCCAGGCAGCGTCAGGTTAGCGCCAGTACCACTAACACCCACGCACGCAGCATACGCCTCCTTTAGTGGTATAGTATCTGAACGGATCAATATCTGATCCGATCAGATCAGATCTATACTAGCGTCCCCAGCAGTTTAGGGTTCCCAAAAACGCAGTGTTAGCGGGATCAACCCAGATACCTGCTAGCACCTGCGTTTTGCCCCTCCGCCCGGCCCAGTCCAGCCCACCCAAGTGCAGTATCGATCGATCACTGTCACTTACAAAACACTAAACGCATAACTGCAGCGTTCGCAGAGTCAGGCCTGATCCCTGCGATCGCTAACAGTTTTTTTGGAAGCTTTTTATTGAACTGGCAAGCACCAGCGGCCTAGTACACCCCGGTCGTAGTCAAACCAGCACTGCAGTAACACTTGGTGACGTGGCGAGTCCCATAAGTGCAGTTCAAGCTGGTGAGGTGACAAGCACAAGTAGTGTCCCGCTGCCACCAAGAAGACAAACACAGGCCCGTCGTGCCCATAGTGCCCTTCCTGCTGCATTCGCCAATCCTAATTGGGAACCCACCACTTCTGCAGCGCCCGTACTTCCCCCATTCACATCCCCCAACGAAATGCAGTCGGCTGCATGAGAGGCATTTTTATGTGCTCCCGAGTACCCCTACCCAACGAACCCCCCCCAAAAAGATGTTGTGTCTGCAGCAAACGCGGATATAGGCGTGACACCTGCTATTATTGTCCCTCCTGTCCTGACAATCCTGGTCTTTGCATTGGTGAATGTTTTGAACGCTACCATACACTAGTTGAGTATTAGCGTAGGGTACAGCATTGCACAGACTAGGCACACTTTCACAGGGTCTCCCAAGATGCCATCGCATTTTGAGAGACCCGAACCTGGAACCGGTTACAGTTATAAAAGTTAGTTACAAAAAAAGTGTAAAAAAAAAAAAAATATATATAAAATAAAAAAAAATAGTTGTCGTTTTATTGTTCTCTCTCTCTATTCTCTCTCTCTATTGTTCTGCTCTTTTTTTACTGTATTCTATTCTGCAGTGTTTTATTGTTATTGTTATTATGTTTTATCATGTTTGTTTTTCAGGTATGTAATTATTTATACTTTATTGTTTACTGTGCTTTATTGTTAACCATTTTTTTGTCTTCAGGTACGCCATTCACAACTTTGAGTGGTTATACCAGAATGATGCCTGCAGGTTTAGGTATCATCTTGGTATCATTCTTTTCAGCCAGCGGTCGGCTTTCATGTAAAAGCAATCCTAGCGGCTAATTAGCCTCTAGACTGCCTTTACAAGCCGTGGGAGGGAATGCCCCCCCCCCCCCCCACCGTCTTCCGTGTTTTTCTCTGGCTCTCCTGTCTCAACAGGGAACCTGAGAATGCAGCCGGTGATTCAGCCAGCTGACCATAGAGCTGATCAGAGACCAGAGTGGCTCCAAACATCTCTATGGCCTAAGAAACCGGAAGCTACGAGCATTTTATGACTTAGATTTCGCCGGATGTAAATAGCGCCATTGGGAAATTGGGGAAGCATTTTATCACACCGATCTTGGTGTGGTCAGATGCTTTGAGGGCAGAGGAGAGATCTAGGGTCTAATAGACCCCAATTTTTTCAAAAAAAGAGTACCTGTCACTACCTATTGCTATCATAGGGGATATTTACATTCCCCGAGATAACAATAAAAATGATTTAAAAAAAAAAAAAAAAATGAAAGGAACAGTTTAAAAATAAGATAAAAAAGCAAAAAAATAATAAAGAAAAAAAAAAAAAAAAAAAAAAGCACCCCTGTCGCCCCCTGCTCTTGCGCTAAGGCGAACGCAAGCGGCGGTCTGTCGTCAAACGTAAACAGCAATTGCACCATGCATGTGAGGTATCGCCGCGAAGGTCAGATCGAGGGCAGTAATTTTTGCAGTAGACCTCCTCTGTAGATCTAAAGTGGTAACCTGTAAAGGCTTTTAAAGGCTTTTAAAAATGTATTTATTTTGTTGCCACTGCACGTTTGTGCGCAATTGTAAAGCATGTCATGTTTGGTATCCATGTACTCGGTCTAAGATCATCTTTTTTATTTCATCAAACATTTGGGCAATATAGTGTGTTTTAGTGCATTAAAATTTAAAAAAGTGTGTTTTTTCCCCAAAAAATGCGTTTGAAAAATCGCTGCGCAAATACTGTGTGAAAAAAAAAAATGAAACACCCACCATTTTAATCTGTAGGGCATTTGCTTTAAAAAAATATATAATGTTTGGGGGTTCAAAGTAATTTTCTTGCAAAAAAAAAAAAAACTTTTTCATGTAAAAAATAAGTGTCAGAAAGGGCTTTGTCTTCAAGTGGTTAGAAGAGTGGGTGATGTGTGACATAAGCTTCTAAATGTTGTGCATAAAATGCCAGGACAGTTCAAAACCCCCCCAAATGACCCCATTTTGGAAAGTAGACACCCCAAGCTATTTGCTGAGAGGCATGTCGAGTCCATGGAATATTTTATATTGCGACACAAGTTGCGGGAAAGAGACAAATTTTTTTTTTTTTTTTTTTTTTTTTGCACAAAGTTGTCACTAAATGATATATTGCTCAAACATGCCATGGGAATATGTGAAATTACACCCCAAAATACATTCTGCTGCTTCTCCTGAGTACGGGGATACCATATGTGTGAGACTTTTTGGGAGCCTAGCCGTGTACGGGACCCCGAAAACCAAGCACCGCCTTCAGGCTTTCTAAGGGGCGTGAATTTTTGATTTCACTCTTCACTGCCTATCACAGTTTCGGGGGCCATGGAATGCCCAGGTGGCACAAAACCCCCCCAAATGACCCCATTTTGGAAAGTAGACACCCCAAGCTATTTGCTGAGAGGTATAGTGAGTATTTTGCAGACCTCACTTTTTGTCACAAAGTTTTGAAATTTGAAAAAAGAAAAAAAAAAAAAGTTTTTTCTTGTCTTTCTTCATTTTCAAAAACAAATGAGAGCTGCAAAATACTCACCATGCCTCTCAGCAAATAGCTTGGGGTGTCTACTTTCCAAAATGGGGTCATTTGGGGGGGTTTTGTGCCACCTGGGCATTCCATGGCCTCCGAAACGGTGTTAGGCAGTGAAGAGTAAAATCAAAAATTCACGCCCTTAAAAACGCTGAAGGCGGTGATTGGTTTTCGGGGCCCCGTACGCGGCTAGGCTCCCAAAAAGTCCCACACATGTGGTATCCCTATACTCAGGAGAAGCAGCTAAATGTATTTTGGGGTGCAATTCCACATAGGCCCATGGCCTGTGTGAGCAATATATCATTTAGTGACAACTTTGTGCAAAAAAAAAAAAAAAAAAAAAAAAAGTGTCACTTTCCCGCAACTTGTGTCAAAATATAAAATATTCCATGGACTCAATATGCCTCTCAGCAAATAGCTTGGGGTGTCTACTTTCCAAAATGGGGTCATTTGGGGGGGGGGTTGTGCCACCTGGGCATTCCATGGCCTCCGAAACTGTGATAGGCAGTGAAGAGTGAAATCAAAAAGTTACACCCTTAGAAATCCTGAAGGCGGGGATTGGTTTTCGGGGTCCCATACGCGGCTAGGCTCCCAAAAAGTCCCACACATGTGGTATCCCCGTACTCAGGAGAAGTAGCTGAATATATTTTGGGGTGCAATTCCACATAGGCCCATGGCCTGTGTGAGCAATATATCATTTAGTGACAACTTTTTGTAAATATTTTTTTTTTTTTTTTTTTTTGTCATTATTCAATCACTTGGGACAAAAAAAATAAATATTCAATGGGTTCAACATGCCTATCAGCAATTTCCTTGGGGTGTCTACTTTCCAAAATGGGGTCATTTGGGGGGGTTTTGTACTGCCCTGCCATTTTAGCACCTCAAGAAATGACATAGGCAGTCATAAACTAAAAGCTGTGTAAATTCCAGAAAATGTACCCTAGTTTGTAGACGCTATAACTTTTGCGCAAACCAATAAATATACGCTTATTGACATTTTTTTTACCAAAGACATGTGGCCGAATACATTTTGGCCTAAATGTATGACTAAAATTGAGTTTATTGGATTTTTTTTATAACAAAAAGTAGAAAATATCATTTTTTTTCAAAATTTTCGGTCTTTTTCCGTTTATAGCGCAAAAAATAAAAACTGCAGAAGTGATCAAATACCATCAAAAGAAAGCTCTATTTGTGGGAAGAAAAGGACGCAAATTTCGTTTGGGTACAGCATTGCATAACCGCGCAATTAGCAGTTAAAGCGACGCAGTGCCAAATTGGAAAAAGACCTCTGGTCCTTAGGCAGCATAATGGTCCGGGGCTCAAGTGGTTAAATAGTCTAGTTGGAGTGTAATACATCTGGTGTAAATATCGAAGCTGTATCATTCTATCCGTGGAGGAAATCACCGATACGAAATATGTATCAAGTACCTCCTGCCACAATTCCTCAGTCAGTTCCGGAATGAAAGTCGTCCACCTACTTCTGGTCCTAGCGGTCAGGTCAGGTCCTCCCAATCTAATCTCCTTGTAGTATCTGGATATACGCTTAGTCGGTTCCGGGTTAATCAGGACCTTTTCCAAGGCTGTGTTTTGTACCTTCACCTCCCCCCTCCCGAACTGGGCTGTCGCTGCGTGCTGCAGTTGGGTATATCTGAACTGCCACGTCCTAGGTACACCAAACTGCTCCCTCAGTTGTGCGAAGGATGTTAGCCTGCCATCCTGGTATATGTGATGTAGATATTTTATCACAAATTTGGCCCATCCATGCCCATCCTCTATTTTGCAGAACTCTTTTAGAGATTTATTATACCAGAGGGGACAATTAGGTGACAACCATAGCGGGTCATCCATTATTTTCTGCGCACAAAGATGGAATACCCTACCTGGTAGTGCCATAACAGACCCCATCCCTCTCCCTGGTATCTCTTTTCTAAACAGAATGTTCAGTAATGTTTCCTGTGATGTGGCAACAGCCGCCTCCAGTAGAGTAGTGGCATTAGGTATCTGGGGGAAACGTCGCCAATGCAAGAATGTCATTTGGGATGCAAAGAAATAGGATCTCATGTCCGGCATAGCCAACCCCCCCCCGAGTTATTGGTAGTTTCGGGATTGCTAGGGATAACCTGGGAGCCTTGGTTCCCCACAAGAAATCCACCACAATGGAGTCTATGCGTTTAAACGTTTTCACCGAGACATATACAGGCGAGTTCGACAGAACGTACAACAGCTTTGGCAGGATAATCATTTTATACGACCCATCACTGTCAATGGCATATTCCTCCACCGCTGCACCTTCTCACGAAGAGCCTCCACTACCGGTCTCAAATTAAGGTCTATATACCCCGAAATGGGAAGTTGAATCACAACTCCCAGATACTTAAAGGATTGGGACAGTTGAATGGGGGATTCCGCCGGGACCGTCACTGTGTCATCTATAGCAAACAGGGATGATTTGCTCCAATTGATACGGAACCCAGAGTAGTCTCCGAATTCCTGTATCAACCGGAAGGCCGTAGATAACGAAGCACCCGGATCTTGGAGATACAAAAGCATGTCATCCGCATAAAGGGAGACTCGCTCCTCAATCCCCCCCACCCGAAGTCCATTCAGATGGGGAGTATCCCTTATCTTTGCCGCAAGTGGCTCTATGGCCAAAGCAAAAAGAAGGGGGGATAGCGGGCATCCCTGCCTGGTCCCCCGGAGGACAGAGAAGGGCTCAGATATAATGCCATTTACCCTCACCCTGATCAATGGGTCAGTGTATAACAGCTTCACCCAGGATATAAATATAGGCCCGAATCCCAATATCTCCAGGAGACCAAACAGATAGGCCCACTCGACCGAATCAAAGGCCTTCTTGGTGTCCAAAGAGGCCACCACTCTCTCCCCGGAATTGTCATGGTCTGTCTGTAGGTTGATAAATAACCTTCTAACGTTCATTTGTGCACAGCGCCCTTGTATAAAGCCTGTCTGATCTGGGTTAACTAGTTTTAAGATTACCGACTGCAGTCTCCCCGCCAATACTTTCGCTAGTATCTTGGTGTCGACATTCATCAATGAGATGGGTCTATAGGATTCACATTCTTTAGGATCTTTTCCCCCTTTATGTATCAGGACCACCAGGGCCTCTCTCATAGAGGGGGGAAGTTTCCCTTCCCGCCGCGCAGTCAGGAACACTTGCAATAGTCGGGGCGCCAATCCACCCCTAAAGGTAGTATAGCATTCCGAGGGTATACCATCTAGGCCCGGAGATTTCCTAGGGGCAAAAGAAGCTATCGCCCCCGCAACCTCCTCCACAGATATGTCAGCCTCCAGCTCTGCACGGTCTAGATTTGTTAACTTAGGAAGATCAATATCATTCAGATAATTTTCTAGAGTGTTACCTCCCGGTGGGATGCATGACTTGTAAAGTTCTTTGTAGAATTGAACAAAGACCTGCAGTATGCCCTCGGAATCACTCACCTCTACTCCACCCTGACCATAAATACTCGTTATACAGATGGGTGTGTATTCTGGTCATGCCAAATATGCCAACAGTCTACTATTCTTGTCCCCAAATTCAAAGATAAGTCTACGTTGCACAAGTCCGAGTTTGGTAGTCTGGTCAGTCAGTATTTCCTTGTATGCCCGTGTCTTATCCTGGAGAGTATACAAACCCTCTCTAGTTGGTCGCCTAACGTATTCTGCCTCAGCTAGGGATACCTCACGTTCCCTATCCATTATTGAGGAGGCTAGTTGCTTCTTGAAGCCACCCACCTCCGCCATGAACACCCCTCGTAGAGTAGCTTTGAATGCCTCCCACTTTATTAGATCTGAGCCAACTTCCTTATTTTCCTTCCAGAACCGCTGAATAGTCTCATTACATTTAATTTTAACATATTCCTCCTGCAACCAACTAGCCTCCATCCTCCAGTGTCTGATACCCTGTCTCTGTCCCACTACAATATCCACCAGTATGGGTGAATGGTCCGAGTGCACTCTAGGTAAGTAACTTGGCCCAGCCACCAGTGGCAGTCCCTCAGGTTCAACCAATACCGTGTCTATCCTAGACAGTGTTTTATGTGTCTCAGAGTAGCAAGAATATTCCCTGATCTCTGGGTGTCTCGCCCGCCATGCATCACAGAAGCAGTGGGCTGACATCCACTTCGCAAGCGGTGTTGGCGTTCTCGGCGGTGCATCCAACTTGTCCATTGTCGGATCCACCACCGCATTCAAGTCCCCCAAAATGAAAATCCTCCCCTCTGCTATCTCAAAAGTCGCTTGAAGCATATCATCCAGATGAGACAAGGAGAAGGGAGGCGGGACATACAAGTTCACAAAGGTCATGAACCTGTTATGCACCTTTATCACTGTAATAACATATCTACCCTTTATATCCGTTTTTATTGCATGAATACATATGGGTAGGGATTTAGCCACTAGTGTGGACACTCCCCTAGCAAATGAAGAGTAACTTGCATGGTAAGCCCCAGCAATATGCGCCCTTTTTAAAGAGAGAGTCCTGGAGCCCTGCAGATGTGTCTCCTGCAACATTATTAAGTGCGGTTTATATTTTTTTAGATAATCAAAGACCAGCGATCTTTTAAATTTGGAGTTAAGGCCTCTAACGTTCCAGGAGATCACTCTAAGGTTCACAGTCATAGTGGGTAAAGCAAGAATCTTCCCCCCTCCCCCTCCTCCTCACTCCCAGCGTTCAGGTAGGGCATCCTCCAGGGCTCCAGCACCTCCCCTCCCCATCCTGGTGAGCAGCAACATATAAGGCAGACAGCAGATATCAAAAAGAGCTTGAAATCATGAGCATACACAAAGCATAATGATAGTTTTCTCTGATACTTCCCCCCTCCCCCCCCCCTTGTCCCCCTCCCCCCACCCTGTACCCGCCCCCAACTTGCAAGGCACTTCATTCCCAAAACCTTTAACCTAAAAGAGGTTATAACGGATGTGTGTTTTCAAAAGAAACACACAGGCTCCAGCACTGTGAGGAGTGAGTTCAATTGTGAGAGGAAAAAAACCCCCACAGAAAATAAAAAACCTGCAACACAGAAATAAAAAAATATATAAGTGTTTAGGGAGAAGAGGAAGACTTCTTGTTCCACTCCTCAGGTCTCAAGTGAAAATAGGTAAACAACAAAAAACCTCTGTTTCCGAAAGGAGAAAGAAACCTATAGATTCCTTCGGTGTTAAAAGTATTCTTGAGCATTTGAAAGCAGCAAACATATATCTTCTGTAGTCCTCCGAACTGCCGGGTGCATAAGGCCAAATTTGAGGGCTCCATTCAGTGCCTCCCTACACCTTATAAAGAGGGTTGTGGGGAAAAAAAAAAGGGGGGGGGGGCGGTAAAAGAGCAGCTCAGCGTCCGCCATATTTCCTTCTCCTGACATCCCTTATCCCCCCAACATCTTCATCTGTATGTAGTAGTTTAAGGTGATCTTGGAGAGCCCCCTCTTCTCGATCGTCCCCTCGCATCCAGCCAATCAGCAGCCTCCGTGGGGGTGGTAAAAAAATGTGTTTTACCATTATCCACAATGCGTAGTTTTGCTGGGTATAGCATACTGTACATCAGGTTCAGTTCTCTAAGCCGTTTCTTTATCGGATAGAAGGAAGCCCTCTGTTTTTGCGTGGTGGCAGAGAAATCAGGATAGATAGATATCCGATAATTATGACACTTCAGCTCAGGGCCTGTCCTTGCTCCTTTTAGGATATTTTCTCTGTCCCTGAAGTGCAGAATCTTTGCTATCATGGGTCTGGGGATTGCTCCCTTTGGTGGTGGTTTACCTGGTACACGGTGTGCCCTCTCTATAGCAAACATAGCAGTGAAAGTTCCAGGGGCCATATTCTCCTTCAGCCATTCCTCCAGGAATTCCTCAGGATGACAACCTTCCACTCCTTCAGGGAACCCCACCAGCCTTATGTTATTTCTTCTCATGCGGTCCTCCATGTCGGCCATTTTAAGAGTGTGCTCAGAGAGGGTCTTTTTAATGACTTGGTTATCAGTGGTCATAGGTCTAACAGTGTCCTCCAGAGCAGCAATGCGATGAGCAGTAGCCTGGGCTTTTTCTCTAAGCTTCTGGATATCATGTTTCATAAAGGAGAATTCCATTTGCAGTTCCCCAAAGTGGTCTAGCAGCTTAGCCTGACACCCCTGTATGGCAGCCATTATTTGCTTAAGGGACGGTTCTCCCTCCTCCTCCCGGGCTCTGTCTGTTTCATGTATGGGCCCCTCGTCCCTGTCCAGTGATCTCCCCCTGCGCATAGTACGGTCCCTCTGTATTCTGGGACTCACCCGACCAGAGGAAGCAGGCTGTGGTCTTTCTGTGTCCTCATGCTGCTGCTGGAGCGGCGGCCATTCCTCATCCTCCTCTCTGCCCGGCGCCATCTTGAGAGCCCCAGGCATAACGGGCCAGTCTCTCCCCCGGTGTTTTTGGCCACGGAGGCCCGTATTTCACCATCCCCTGAGGCTCTCCGGAGGGTCCGCTACTCATACCCCAGCAGTCCAGGGCAAAACGCCGGCTTTAGCTCACAGGATTAGGTCAGGATGTGGAATCTGCAGGGAGAGCTCCTCTCAAGACGTCCTCACATGCTGCGCGCCGGCTCCGCCCCCGCCACATCCTGGTAGTTTAGTTGTCAGGCTAACATGGGCCTAGGTGGGTAGCCAGGTGAGGGGGACCTGGTAGGAGTTCTGTGGGCTCGTTCAACAGAGAATAAAGGTGTAAAGGCATCTCTAACAAAAATTTCAAGGAGCCAGCCATGCAAACGAAATCCATAGGATCTCTCCCCTCCACCTTCTCCAGGAGACCCAAAATGCAAACATTTTGTTACAATCTATGTTCCAGGTATTCTGCCGTAAGCTATTTGTTCTAGCCAAATGAGTAGTAGAGTGGGATTCCCAGATAAGGGGCAGTAATTTGTCCTTCAAATCACTGATATCCCTTTCCGTAGCCATGGTACACTTTCTAATTTTCTGGAGGTCCTGCCTCAGTAGGGAAACCTCCTCTCTCAGCCCTCAGGGATGATCTTTTAAGGTATTCACCGACGCCCTACACTTATTATCTACCTGCAATATTTCAGTCAGTGCGGGTATTTGTTTATCAGTAGAATTTGTTAAAATATTTGTACAGAAATTCAGAAAAGTAATTCGTCAGAGCATTTGATAGGATCAATATGGACTCAACACCCGTCTCCTTTAAATTTTCCTCATTACTGTAAATGAAAACAAGGGTTGCTTTTAAACTATTAACCTCTTAAAAAAATATATCAAACAAATGTTCTGAAAAATAAAAATTTTGAACAAAATTCTACTGGTGCATAGCCAGCTAAAGATATTCAGACTATAGTTGTATAATCAAATAATCCCTGAGGCAGCTTTTTTCCCAGTCTAAACAAACGCAGTCTGGAGTGGTAACATAACAAATACTCTGTCCCTTTTGCACTTTCACGTTTAGAGTTTTTACGATCTGTGCAATTTCCCAATTTTTTACAAGTACACAGATTTTTGTACAATGACCATACCCAGGGAACTTGTGTAAACCTCTGCAATTCTGCAAAGGGGATAGTATCAAACTTTGGGTTACGGACAGAAAGTATCGGGGTTCTTTTAGCATTGTGGATTGATAGTGGCAGACCTGTGAGCAATGAGGGTATTTCCCCCCCCTGCCCATTAATACACACCTTCACTCATTACTGTGCCCTCGGCTGCTCTATTCGTCTGCCAGAGCCTATGGAAATACCCAGAAGGTGACCTTCTCCTCTTACTCCCAGGATGCAGTGATCAGTCCTGACCAGACAACGTGGAGCTTTCACCAGGATTAAAATTATTAACAATGGAAAGAGCAGTGGAAGAGCACAGTGAAGATAAGTCCCAGTGGGAGTTGGGGAATCCCAACAAGAGAAGCTCTTGCTTTTTAAAACTATTTCTAAAATAAGTTGCCTTGGAAAGAAGATTCTAAATACTTACCTCTTTGGTGAAAGCCTCACTTTGCCCTTTTTATAGGGCAAATCCAGGAATTTTATTTATTATTATTTATTTCAGGTACTTATATAGCGCCGTCAATTTATGCAGCGCTTTACATATACATTGTACATTCACATCAGTCCCTACCCTCAAGGAGCTTACAATCTAAGGTCTCCAACTCACATTTATACATACTAGGGACAATTTAGACAGGATCCAATTAACCTACCAGCATGTCTTTGGAGTGTGGGAGGAAACCAGAGTACCTGGAGAAAACCCACGCAGGCACAGGGAGAACATGCAAACTCCAGGCAGGTAGTGTTGTGGGTGGGATATGAACCAGCGACCCTTCTTACTGCGAGGCGAAAGTGCTATCCACTACACCACTGTGCCGCCCGTGCTATCCACTACACCACTGTGCCGCATTAAAAGTTATTCAAAAATGAAATGCTCAGTGTGTCTAGGGGTGCACAGAAAGGGAGTAAATACTTATGTACAAAGAAAAAGGGACAAAACAAAAACCAAAACTGGGAACCAGATATAGTATGGTATACTATGGTATGGTATAGTATAGTATATAGTATGAGGGTAACTCCGTCAATATGAGGGTAACTCCGTCAATAATGGTAGGGTGTATGTACAGAAGCCAAAACTGTCACACAAAAAAGAAAATAAAATACCTGCACACCCATGGGTTATCTCCTCAAAAATATTTTAATTTATAAAAAAAAATAAAATAAAAAAAAATAAAAAAATCGCATCAAAAACAGCTCTGAATCACAACAATACTCACCCCCCACATAAAATCCCACATTCCCCACAAAACTTTTCCCTATATAACCCTCCTACTAATCAATCCTTTGTAAAAACATTCCTATTCCCGAATTCCCCTCAGTGCAAATACTTACCCTACTCCTGGGCTCCAGCAGGGTCAGTGCTGCCACCAGTCTCCTGTAGCTTGCTTTATAAGCTGCGACAGGCATTCCAAATTTAAACGCACAATACAGGGTTACAGCGGAACTAAAGACGAAAAAAAAAATACCTTAGTTCCAACAGACCAATGCCTGCGCGGTTCCTTTCCGCCACCAGTATCTTCTCCCAGGATTCTTCTGGGTGCCGGTCTTCAGCCAACTTGATTGGTCAGTGCAGGATGATGTCACTCAAATACATCCACTGCTCAGTGTACATTCCTCAAGGAAGTGCAAACATTTTTTTTTCAGCTTGAGTTTCACGTTAACGTCCTTGTATTTTACGTAATGACTCCAAGGCTCTGTGTCCACTGACCAGAGCTAAGGGCACCTGAGCGAGGTATAAGTGATAGAGCCTGCAGTGTGCATCCCTAGACAATAGACATAATGACCATTTAACCCTTTCAGTGCTGGGGGAGGGGGCACAGCAAGGGTAAATGTTTCACGATTCCTAGAGTTGGGCTTCATAAAGCTAGGGCCTCCAGCAGAACCTTTCAGCTTTTGTCACTTTCATGCGTGTTGGTTGACTGCATCCTGTTGTAGGCAGGTTGCCTACAGAACTGTTAGTTTAGACAGTGGCTGGCCCAGGCTGGAGCAAAAGAGTTAACGTGTGTGCTGATGTTCCCACGCTTTTTGGATCCTGCCTGCCTAGCTGTGATATAAAGAAGGGGGAAGGCTGGGTTCAGGGCCCTGGCCCGGCGGCACACTCGGGAGATGGGGAGATTACCGTAGAAGGCGATTGCTGCTCCTTGCAGTCTGTCAGAGGCACTGGGAGCCTGGAGTTCTTCCAAGCCTCGGAGAGCACAAAAGAATGGACTACTACCTTTTGGAGGTATGCCTGGTCAGCCTAATAGAGATGGTCAGGAACAGGTTATTGCTTACATTGAACTGTTCTGCCAAGCAGTGGCGGCTGGTGCTCAAAATTTTTTTTTTGGGGGGGGGGGGGAGCGCAAACAAACTGAAAAATTCTGAAAAAACCCCCATCAATTGCAGCCTCACTGTACTATCAATTGCCGTCACTGTGCCCCATCAATTGCCCCCACTGTGCCATCAAACACAGCCACTGTGCCATATCAAATGCTGCCAGTGTGCCCCCCGCAAGCCCGCCGTCTGCACTTTTCCTGTCTCGGTGGGACAGCTCCTCAATCTCTTCTCTTGTCCTCTCTTCCCGCCCTCTGCTATGATTGGACGTCTGGCGTCCAATCACAGCGCCTGTCGTTTCAGCCAGTCAGGTGACGGGTAACAGATCCAAACACCTGATTGACGGAGAGGCGGTTTAGTGTTAGGAAAGCGAATATTCATTTGCTTTTCTAACACAGCTGAGTGACCTGCAAGCGCCCAGCATGGCGCTCGCAGGTCACTTTTTTTACGCCTATTAGAGCCTACGGCTCTAATCAGGCGCTTCAAACCCCCCCCCCCCCTGCCACTGTAATTCAAGCGCCCCGCACCCGAAAAGGGGCCGGGTGCCTGAATAAGGGGGGCAGTGGCGGCCAAAGATAGACACAGACTGCCTGGTCCCCACAAGCACAGTGAAAGGTACCCCCACGTGCAGGACAAGTGTCCCGCCAACACTTTGGCGTACACTATGGTTTCACCTGTAGGACCCAAAGCCACTATAGGACACAGCACTGATGAAAGCACCAGTGAAAGGAACCACAGCACACAATGGGGAACATCATAATGAAAAAAAAATTGGATGTGAAGATTCTGCTAACTGTAGCTCTTGAACTTCAAGGACAACTTTAGATTTTTTGTTCAGTTTCAAGGTCGCTTAACAATATAGTAATATGTAGACATGTGCAATTTGTTTCGTTACAAATTAGTTTAACGAATTTTCGACAAATTCGTCAATTCGGAAATATCCGAATTAACGAAATCCCTTTTAACGAATTTTTTTGAATATTAGTAAATTCAAATATTCAGAAATCCGAAAATCCGAAAATAATACAGTAACTTAACTATTACCAACTATTAAATTATAGGTATTGGAATTTCCTTTCAAATTTGGCTGTTCGCGAACATAACGAATACGAATTTTTCCAAAGTTACGAATTATCCGAAATAACGAATGCCGTATCTAAACGAATGGAATGTAACAAATTAATAATAATAAATAACAATAATAAAACTTTTTATTATCATTATTAACTCATTCCGTTCCATTCGTTTAGATGTGCCATTCGTTATTTCGGAAAATTCTTAACTTTGGATAAATTTGTATTTGTTACGTTCACTAACAGCCAAATTTGAAAGAAAATTCCAATACCTATAATTTAATAGTTATTAGTTATTCTTTCAAATTTTCTTTCTTATTTTCAGATTTACAAATTTACGAATTGCAATCATAATAAATGTACCGAAAAACGAAAAGTGAAAAAAAACAAACAAAAAAAAAACGAATGAAAAGAAACAAAATCATTTTCCGGCAGTGCACATGTCTAGTAATATGGCCCCCCAAACATACAGCACTGGCTTAGTGCCGGTCTCACGCTCACACAGACAGCAACATAACACTAAATTCTGAGTTTAGAGGAGATGGTTGGAAACTGTGTGCATGCATCAATTTGTCCTTTAATGCCTACACAACACTTTTGCCTGGCAGGTCCTTTAAGAACTGTTGTTTTGTTTTCAATTAGTGACTAAGAAACTTCACAAACTAACAAGGGAGAAGATAAACAGATCACACGGGTTTTATCATCTGCCCGGCCGCGTACAATGCTCCTGTTTATCAGGCTAATTAATTACACCAGGAGACACATGAAAAGATGGCAGATTTTCCTTGTGTGCTGCGGGGTAATCATTCCTGGCACTAACAAAGACTTGTTGGGAAACAGAACCCTGCTGTGGAACAGAATAATACATCAGGGCCTGTGATTGATTCCACCACAATTAATAATGCCCAGGCTTGACAATGGGCATGTAAAAAAGATAACAGCATCAATCATTTGAGATCCACAAAGTAACACAACAGCTGAAAACTCTTCCTGAAGGCAGCAGATCACGGGATTCTATCATACCTCCCAATCGTCCCGGATTGCCCGTGAAAGTCCCGCCTTGGGAGGTCTGTCCCACATCCCGGGCACCTTCATTCCAGGACAATACAATGTCCCAGAATTGCCCCCTGGGCCGATCTGATGCCCCCTAAAAATGGCACCACTGTCCCTCACTGCTTGGTGTACTGCAAGACCCGCGGCACTTTATTATTAACCCCCTGGCTCTGTCTGGCTCACTTCTCAAACAACTTGTTGCTAGACATGGCCCTTCTGGCGTGTAGCAACCAGTGACGTCATGACGAAGAGGAGAGCAGGCCCCAACATTCAGAGCGAGCCGGAGGAGGATTTAACTTCCTCCTCCTCGTGCCTAAGCGCCGCCCCCCGACCCCGGGTCCTGCCTGATTATTGTTCCTGCGGCTGGAAGAAAGTTAGGAGAAATGTAGGAGAAATGCTCATCCCAGAGCCTCGAGGATGCTCATGGTCACTCTGCTCCCTCCCATACATTGTCCCCCTCCAGTCATGCTGCTGTACACTCCCCCTATACTGCCCTCCACTACCTCCCCATCATACTGCTCTCCACTACCCCCCTCTCCCATCATACTGCTCTCCACTACCCCTCGCATCATACTGCTTTCCATCACCCCCTCTCCCTTCATACTGCCCTCCACTACCCCCCTCCCATCATACTGCCCTCCACTACCACCCCCTCCCATCATACTGCCCTCCACTACCACCCCCTCCCATCATACTGCCCTCCACTACCACCCCCTCCCGTCATACTGCCCTCCACTAACAGCCCCTCTCCCATCATACTGCCCTCCACTACCCCCCTCCCATCATACTGCCCTTCACTATCCCCCTCCCATCATACTGCCCTCCACTACCCCCCCCATCATACTGCCCTCCACACCATCATACTGCCCACTGCCACCCCATCTATCATACTGCCCTCAACTGCCACCCCCTTTCCATTCATACTGCCCTCCACCCCACCATACTGCCCTCCACTGCCACCCCTCCCATCATACTGTCCTCCAATGCCACCCCCTCCCATCATATTGCCCTCCACTGCCACCCCTCCCATCATACTGCCTTCCACTGCCACCCCCTCCCATCATACTGCCTTCCACTGCCACCCCCTCCCATCATACTGCCTTCCACTGCCACCCCCTCACATCATACTGCCTTC